>NC_141009.1:1128048-1198448 GCF_052327205.1 Somniosus microcephalus | reverse complement strand
GGTGGGTACAGGTCTGTCACTGTATAACACTGGGGTACAGTACTGGTGGATACAGGTCTGTCACTAACACGGGGGTACAATACTCGTGGGTACAGGTCTGTCACTGTATAATACTGGGGTACAGTACTGGTTGGTACAGGTCTGTCACTGAATAACACTGGGGTACAGTACTGGTGGGTACAGGTCTGTCACAGCATAACACTGGGGTACAGTACTGGTGGGTACAGGTCTGTCACAGTATAACACTGGGGTACAGTACTGGTGGATACAGGTCTGTCACTGGCTAATACTGGGGTACAGTACTGGTGGGTACAGGTCTGTCACCGTATAACACTGGGGTACAGTACTGGTGGGTACAGGTCTGTCACTGTATAACACTGGTGTACAGGTGGGTACAGGTCTGTCACTGTATAACACTGGGGTACAGTACTGGTGGGTACAGGTCTGTCACTGTATAACACTGGGGTACAGTACTGGTGGGTACAGGTCTGTCACTGTATAACACTGGGGTACAGTACTGGTGGGTACAGGTCTGTCGCTGTATAACACTGGGGTACAGTACTGGTGGGTACAGGTCTGTCGCTGTATAACACTGGGGTACAGTGCTGGTGGGTACAGGTCTGTCACTGTATAACACTGGGGTACAGTACTGGTGGGTATAGGTCTATCACTAACACTGGGATACAGTACTGGTGGGTACAGGTCTGTCACTGTATAACACTGGGGTACAGTACTGGTGGGTACAGGTCTGTCCCTGTATAACACTGGGGTACAGTACTGGTGGGTACAGGTCTGTCACTGTATAACACTGGGGTACAGTACTGGTGGGTACAGGTCACACTGTATAACACTGGGGTACAGTACTGCTGGGTACAGGTCTGTCCCTGTATAACACTGGGGTACAGTACTGGTGGGTATAGGTCTATCACTAACACTGGGGTACAGTGCTGGTGGGTACAGGTCTGTCTCTGTATAACACTGGGGTACAGTACTGGTGGGTACAGGTCTGTCACTGTATAACACTGGGGTACAGTACTGGTGGGTACAGGTCTGTCACTGTATAACACTGGGGTACAGTACTGGTGGGTACAGGTCTGTCACTGTATAACACTGGGGTACAGTACTGGTGGGTACAGGTCTGTCACTGTATAACACTGGGGTACAGTACTAGTGGGTACAGGTCTGTCACTGTATAACACTGGGCTACAGTACTAGTGGGTACAGGTCTGTCACTGTGTGACACTGGGCTACAGTACTAGTGGGTACAGGTCTGTCACTGTAACACTGGGGTACAGTACTGGTGGGTACAGGTCTGTCACTGTATAACACTGGGGTACAGTACTAGTGGGTACAGGTCTGTCACTGTATAACACTGGGCTACAGTACTAGTGGGTACAGGTCTGTCACTGTATAACACTAGGGTACAGTACTGGTGGGTACAGGTCTGTCACTATAACACGGGTACAGTACTGGTGGGTACAGGTTTATCACTGTATAATACTGGAGTACAGTACTGGTGGGTACAGGTCTGTCAGTGTATGACACTGGGGTAAAGTACTGGTGGGTACAGGTCTGTCACGGTATAACACTGGGGTACAGTACTGGTGGGTACAGGTGTGTCACTAACACTGGGGTACAGTACTGGTGGGCACAGGTCTGTCACTGTATAACACTAGGGTACAGTACTGGTGGGTGCAGGTCTGTCACTATAACACGGGTACAGTACTGGTGGGTACAGGTTTGTCACTGTATAATACTGGAGTACAGTACTGGTGGGTACAGGTCTGTCAGTGTATGACACTGGGGTAAAGTACTGGTGGGTACAGGTCTGTCACGGTATAACACTGGGGTACAGTACTGGTGGGTACAGGTCTGTCACTGTATAACACTGGGGTACAGTACTGGTGGGTACAGGTCTGTCATTGTATAACACTGGGGTACAGTACTGGTGCGTACAGGTCTGTCACTGTATAACACTGGGGTACAGTACTGGTGGGTACAGGTCTGTCACTGTATAACACTGGGATACAGTACTGGTGGGTACAGGTCTGTCACTGTGTAACACTGGGGTACAGTATTGGTGGGTACAGGTCTGTCACTGTATAACACTGGGGTACAGTACTGGTGGGTGCAGGTCTGTCACTGTATAACACTGCGGTACAGCACTGGTGGGCACAGGTCTGTCACTGTATAACACTGGGGTACAGTACTGGTGGGTACAGGTCTGTCACTGTATAACACTGGGGTACAGTACTGGTGAATACAGGTCTGTCACCGTATAACACTGGGGTACAGTACTGGTGGGTACAGGTCTGTCACTGTATAACACTGGGGTAAAGTACTGGTGGGTACAGGTCTGTCACTGTATAACACTGGGGTACAGTACTGGTGGATACAGGTCTGTCACTAACACGGGGGTACAATACTCGTGGGTACAGGTCTGTCACTGTATAATACTGGGGTACAGTACTGGTTGGTACAGGTCTGTCACTGAATAACACTGGGGTACAGTACTGGTGGGTACAGGTCTGTCACAGCATAACACTGGGGTACAGTACTGGTGGGTACAGGTCTGTCACAGTATAACACTGGGGTACAGTACTGGTGGATACAGGTCTGTCACTGTCTAATACTGGGGTACAGTACTGGTGAGTACAGGTCTGTCACCGTATAACACTGGGGTACAGTACTGGTGGGTACAGGTCTGTCACTGTATAACACTGGTGTACAGGTGGGTACAGGTCTGTCACTGTCTAATACTGGGGTACAGTACTGGTGGGTACAGGTCTGTCGCTGTATAACACTGGGGTACAGTACTGGTGGGTACAGGTCTGTCGCTGTATAACACTGGGGTACAGTACTGGTGGGTACAGGTCTGTCGCTGTATAACACTGGGGTACAGTGCTGGTGGGTACAGGTCTGTCACTGTATAACACTGGGGTACAGTACTGGTGGGTATAGGTCTATCACTAACACTGGGATACAGTACTGGTGGGTACAGGTCTGTCACTGTATAACACTGGGGTACAGTACTGGTGGGTACAGGTCTGTCACTGTATAACACTGGGGTACAGTACTGGTGGGTATAGGTCTATCACTAACACTGGGATACAGTACTGGTGGGTACAGGTCTGTCACTGTATAACACTGGGGTACAGTACTGGTGGGTACAGGTCTGTCCCTGTAGAACACTGGGGTACAGTACTGGTGGGTACAGGTCTGTCACTGTATAACACTGGGGTACAGTACTGGTGGGTACAGGTCACACTGTATAACACTGGGGTACAGTACTGCTGGGTACAGGTCTGTCCCTGTATAACACTGGGGTACAGTACTGGTGGGTATAGGTCTATCACTAACACTGGGGTACAGTGCTGGTGGGTACAGGTCTGTCTCTGTATAACACTGGGGTACAGTACTGGTGGGTACAGGTCACACTGTATAACACTGGGGTACAGTACTGGTGGGTACAGGTCTGTCGCTGTATAACACTGGGGTACAGTACTGGTGGGTACAGGTCTGTCGCTGTATAACACTGGGGTACAGTACTGGTGGGTACAGGTCTGTCGCTGTATAACACTGGGGTACAGTACTGTTGGGTACAGGTCTGTCACTGTATAACACCGGGGTACAGTACTGGTGGGTACAGGTCTGTCACTGTATAACACTGGGGTACAGTACTGGTGCGTACAGGTCTGTCACAGTATAACACTGGGGTACAGTACTGGTGGATGCAGGTCTGTCACTGTATAATACTGGGGTACAGTACTGGTGGGTACAGGTCTGTCCCTGTATAACACCGGGGTACAGTACTGGTGGGTACAGGTCTGTCACTGTATAACACTGGGGTACAGTACTGGTGGGCACACGTCTGTCACTGTATAACACTGGGGTACAGTACTGGTGGGTACAGGTCTGTCACTGTATAACACTGGGGTACAGTACTGGTGGGTACAGGTCACACTGTATAACCCTGGGGTACAGTACTGGTGGGTACAGGTCTGTCACTGTATAACACTGGGATACAGCACTGGTGGGTACAGGTCCGTCGCTGTATAACCCTGGGGTACAGTACTGGTGGGTACCGGTCTGTCACTGTATAACACTGGGGTACAGTATTGGTGGGTACAGGTCACACTGTATAACCCTGGGGTACAGTACTGGTGGGTACAGGTCTGTCACTGTATAACACTGGGGTACAGTACTGGTGGGTACAGGTCTGTCACTGTATAACACTGGGATACAGTACTGGTGGGTACAGGTCTGTCGCTGTATAACCCTGGGATACAGTACTGGTGGGTACAGGTCTGTCACTGTATAACCCTGGGGTACAGTACTAGTGGGTACAGGTCTGTCGCTGTATAACCCTGGGGTACAGTACTGGTGGGTACAGGTCTGTCGCTGTATAACCCTGGGATACAGTACTAGTGGGTACAGGTCTGTCGCTGTATAACCCTGGGGTACAGTACTGGTGGGTACAGGTCTGTCACTATAACACTGGGGTACAGTACTGGTGGGTACAGGTCTGTCACTGTATAACACTGGGTTAAGTACTGGTGGGTACAGGTCTGTCACTGTATAACCCTGGGGTACAGTACTGGTGGGTACAGGTCTGTCGCTGTATAACCCTGGGGTACAGTACTGGTGGGTACAGTTCTGTCGCTGTATAACCCTGGGGTACAGTACTGGTGGGTACAGGTCTGTCACTGTATAACCCTGGGGTACAGTACTGGTGGGTACAGGTCTGTCACTGTATAACACTGGGGTACAGTACTGGTGGGTACAGGTCTGTCGCTGTATAACCCTGGGGTACAGTACTGGTGGGTACAGGTCTGTCACTATAACACTGGGGTACAGTACTGGTGGGTACAGGTCTGTCACTGTATAACACTGGGGTACAGCACTGGTGGGTACAGGTCTGTCACTGTATAACCCTGGGGTACAGTACTGGTGGGTACAGGTCTGTCGCTGTATAACCCTGGGGTACAGTACTGGTGGGTACAGGTCTGTCGCTGTATAACCCTGGGGTACAGTACTGGTGGGTACAGGTCTGTCACTGTATAACACTGGGGTACAGTACTGGTGGGTACAGGTCTGTCACTGTATAACCCTGGGGTACAGTACTGGTGGGTACAGGTCTGTCACTGTATAACACTGGGGTACAGCACTGGTGGGTACAGGTTTGTCACTGTATAACACTGGGGTACAGTACTGGTGGGTACAGGTCTGTCACTGTATAACACTGGGGTACAGTACTGGTGGGTACAGGTCTGTCACTGTATAACACTGGGGTAAAGTACTGGTGGGTACAGGTCTGTCACTGTATAACACTGGGGTACAGTACTGGTGGATACAGGTCTGTCACTAACACGGGGGTACAATACTCGTGGGTACAGGTCTGTCACTGTATAATACTGGGGTACAGTACTGGTTGGTACAGGTCTGTCACTGAATAACACTGGGGTACAGTACTGGTGGGTACAGGTCTGTCACAGCATAACACTGGGGTACAGTACTGGTGGGTACAGGTCTGTCACAGTATAACACTGGGGTACAGTACTGGTGGATACAGGTCTGTCACTGTTTAATACTGGGGTACAGTACTGGTGGGTACAGGTCTGTCACCGTATAACACTGGGGTACAGTACTGGTGGGTACAGGTCTGTCACTGTATAACACTGGTGTACAGGTGGGTACAGGTCTGTCACTGTATAACACTGGGGTACAGTACTGGTGGGTACAGGTCTGTCACTGTATAACACTGGGGTACAGTACTGGTGGGTACAGGTCTGTCACTGTATAACACTGGGGTACAGTGCTGGTGGGTACAGGTCTGTCACTGTATAACACTGGGGTACAGTACTGGTGGGTATAGGTCTATCACTAACACTGGGATACAGTACTGGTGGGTACAGGTCTGTCACTGTATAACACTGGGGTACAGTACTGGTGGGTACAGGTCTGTCCCTGTATAACACTGGGGTACAGTACTGGTGGGTACAGGTCTGTCACTGTATAACACTGGGGTACAGTACTGGTGGGTACAGGTCACACTGTATAACACTGGGGTACAGTACTGCTGGGTACCGGTCTGTCCCTGTATAACACTGGGGTACAGTACTGGTGGGTATAGGTCTATCACTAACACTGGGGTACAGTGCTGGTGGGTACAGGTCTGTCTCTGTATAACACTGGGGTACAGTACTGGTGGGTACAGGTCACACTGTATAACACTGGGGTACAGTACTGGTGGGTACAGGTCTGTCACTGTATAACACTGGGGTACAGTACTGGTGGGTACAGGTCTGTCGCTGTATAACACTGGGGTACAGTACTGTTGGGTACAGGTCTGTCACTGTATAACACCGGGGTACAGTACTGGTGGGTACAGGTCTGTCACTGTATAACACTGGGGTACAGTACTGGTGGGTACAGGTCTGTCACAGTATAACACTGGGGTACAGTACTGGTGGGTACAGGTCTGTCCCTGTATAACACCGGGGTACAGTACTGGTGGGTACAGGTCTGTCGCTGTATAACACTGGGGTACAGTACTGTTGGGTACAGGTCTGTCACTGTATAACACCGGGGTACAGTACTGGTGGGTACAGGTCTGTCACTGTATAACACTGGGGTACAGTACTGGTGGGTACAGGTCTGTCACAGTATAACACTGGGGTACAGTACTGGTGGGTACAGGTCTGTCCCTGTATAACACCGGGGTACAGTACTGGTGGGTACAGGTCACACTGTATAACACTGGGGTACAGTACTGGTGGGCACACGTCTGTCACTGTATAACACTGGGGTACAGTACTGGTGGGTACAGGTCTGTCACTGTATAACACTGGGGTACAGTACTGGTGGGTACAGGTCACACTGTATAACCCTGGGGTACAGTACTGGTGGGTACAGGTCTGTCACTGTATAACACTGGGATACAGCACTGGTGGGTACAGGTCTGTCGCTGTATAACCCTGGGGTACAGTACTGGTGGATGCAGGTCTGTCACTGTATAATACTGGGGTACAGTACTGGTGGGTACAGGTCTGTCCCTGTATAACACCGGGGTACAGTACTGGTGGGTACAGGTCTGTCACTGTATAACACTGGGGTACAGTACTGGTGGGCACACGTCTGTCACTGTATAACACTGGGGTACAGTACTGGTGGGTACAGGTCTGTCACTGTATAACACTGGGGTACAGTACTGGTGGGTACAGGTCACACTGTATAACCCTGGGGTACAGTACTGGTGGGTACAGGTCTGTCACTGTATAACACTGGGATACAGCACTGGTGGGTACAGGTCTGTCGCTGTATAACCCTGGGGTACAGTACTGGTGGGTACCGGTCTGTCACTGTATAACACTGGGGTACAGTATTGGTGGGTACAGGTCACACTGTATAACCCTGGGGTACAGTACTGGTGGGTACAGGTCTGTCACTGTATAACACTGGGGTACAGTACTGGTGGGTACAGGTCTGTCACTGTATAACACTGGGATACAGTACTGGTGGGTACAGGTCTGTCGCTGTATAACCCTGGGATACAGTACTGGTGGGTACAGGTCTGTCACTGTATAACCCTGGGGTACAGTACTAGTGGGTACAGGTCTGTCGCTGTATAACCCTGGGGTACAGTACTGGTGGGTACAGGTCTGTCGCTGTATAACCCTGGGATACAGTACTAGTGGGTACAGGTCTGTCGCTGTATAACCCTGGGGTACAGTACTGGTGGGTACAGGTCTGTCACTATAACACTGGGGTACAGTACTGGTGGGTACAGGTCTGTCACTGTATAACCCTGGGGTACAGTACTGGTGGGTACAGGTCTGTCGCTGTATAACCCTGGGGTACAGTACTGGTGGGTACAGTTCTGTCGCTGTATAACCCTGGGGTACAGTACTGGTGGGTACAGGTCTGTCACTGTATAACCCTGGGGTACAGTACTGGTGGGTACAGGTCTGTCACTGTATAACACTGGGGTACAGTACTGGTGGGTACAGGTCTGTCGCTGTATAACCCTGGGGTACAGTACTGGTGGGTACAGGTCTGTCACTATAACACTGGGGTACAGTACTGGTGGGTACAGGTCTGTCACTGTATAACACTGGGGTACAGCACTGGTGGGTACAGGTCTGTCACTGTATAACCCTGGGGTACAGTACTGGTGGGTACAGGTCTGTCGCTGTATAACCCTGGGGTACAGTACTGGTGGGTACAGGTCTGTCACAGCATAACACTGGGGTACAGTACTGGTGGGTACAGGTCTGTCACAGTATAACACTGGGGTACAGTACTGGTGGATACAGGTCTGTCACTGTTTAATACTGGGGTACAGTACTGGTGGGTACAGGTCTGTCACCGTATAACACTGGGGTACAGTACTGGTGGGTACAGGTCTGTCACTGTATAACACTGGTGTACAGGTGGGTACAGGTCTGTCACTGTATAACACTGGGGTACAGTACTGGTGGGTACAGGTCTGTCACTGTATAACACTGGGGTACAGTACTGGTGGGTACAGGTCTGTCACTGTATAACACTGGGGTACAGTACTGGTGGGTACAGGTCTGTCGCTGTATAACACTGGGGTACAGTACTGGTGGGTACAGGTCTGTCGCTGTATAACACTGGGGTACAGTGCTGGTGGGTACAGGTCTGTCACTGTATAACACTGGGGTACAGTACTGGTGGGTATAGGTCTATCACTAACACTGGGGTACAGTACTGGTGGGTACAGGTCTGTCCCTGTATAACACTGGGGTACAGTACTGGTGGGTACAGGTCTGTCACTGTATAACACTGGGGTACAGTACTGGTGGGTACAGGTCACACTGTATAACACTGGGGTACAGTACTGCTGGGTACCGGTCTGTCCCTGTATAACACTGGGGTACAGTACTGGTGGGTATAGGTCTATCACTAACACTGGGGTACAGTGCTGGTGGGTACAGGTCTGTCTCTGTATAACACTGGGGTACAGTACTGGTGGGTACAGGTCACACTGTATAACACTGGGGTACAGTACTGGTGGGTACAGGTCTGTCACTGTATAACACTGGGGTACAGTACTGGTGGGTACAGGTCTGTCGCTGTATAACACTGGGGTACAGTACTGTTGGGTACAGGTCTGTCACTGTATAACACCGGGGTACAGTACTGGTGGGTGCAGGTCTGTCACTGTATAACACTGGGGTACAGTACTGGTGGGTACAGGTCTGTCACAGTATAACACTGGGGTACAGTACTGGTGGATACAGGTCTGTCACTGTATAATACTGGGGTACAGTACTGGTGGGTACAGGTCTGTCCCTGTATAACACCGGGGTACAGTACTGGTGGGTACAGGTCACACTGTATAACACTGGGGTACAGTACTGGTGGGCACACGTCTGTCACTGTATAACACTGGGGTACAGTACTGGTGGGTACCGGTCTGTCACTGTATAACACTGGGGTACAGTATTGGTGGGTACAGGTCACACTGTATAACCCTGGGGTACAGTACTGGTGGGTACAGGTCTGTCACTGTATAACACTGGGGTACAGTACTGGTGGGTACAGGTCTGTCACTGTATAACACTGGGATACAGTACTGGTGGGTACAGGTCTGTCGCTGTATAACCCTGGGATACAGTACTGGTGGGTACAGGTCTGTCACTGTATAACCCTGGGGTACAGTACTAGTGGGTACAGGTCTGTCGCTGTATAACCCTGGGGTACAGTACTGGTGGGTACAGGTCTGTCGCTGTATAACCCTGGGATACAGTACTAGTGGGTACAGGTCTGTCGCTGTATAACCCTGGGGTACAGTACTGGTGGGTACAGGTCTGTCACTGTAACACTGGGGTACAGTACTGGTGGGTACAGGTCTGTCACTGTATAACCCTGGGGTACAGTACTGGTGGGTACAGGTCTGTCACTGTATAACCCTGGGGTACAGTACTGGTGGGTACAGGTCTGTCGCTGTATAACCCTGGGGTACAGTACTGGTGGGTACAGTTCTGTCGCTGTATAACCCTGGGGTACAGTACTGGTGGGTACAGGTCTGTCACTGTATAACACTGGGGTACAGTACTGGTGGGTACAGGTCTGTCACTGTATAACACTGGGGTACAGCACTGGTGGGTACAGGTCTGTCACTGTATAACCCTGGGGTACAGTACTGGTGGGTACAGGTCTGTCGCTGTATAACCCTGGGGTACAGTACTGGTGGGTACCGGTCTGTCGCTGTATAACCCTGGGGTACAGTACTGGTGGGTACAGGTCTGTCACTGTATAACACTGGGGTACAGTACTGGTGGGTACAGGTCTGTCACTGTATAACCCTGGGGTACAGTACTGGTGGGTACAGGTCTGTCACTGTATAACACTGGGGTACAGCACTGGTGGGTACAGGTTTGTCACTGTATAACACTGGGGTACAGTACTGGTGGGTACAGGTCTGTCACTGTATAACACTGGGGTACAGTACTGGTGAATACAGGTCTGTCACTGTATAACACTGGGGTACAGTACTGGTGGGTACAGGTCTGTCACTGTATAACACTGGGGTAAAGTACTGGTGGGTACAGGTCTGTCACTGTATAACACTGGGGTACAGTACTGGTGGATACAGGTCTGTCACTAACACGGGGGTACAATACTCGTGGGTACAGGTCTGTCACTGTATAATACTGGGGTACAGTACTGGTTGGTACAGGTCTGTCACTGAATAACACTGGGGTACAGTACTGGTGGGTACAGGTCTGTCACAGCATAACACTGGGGTACAGTACTGGTGGGTACAGGTCTGTCACTGTATAACCCTGGGGTACAGTACTGGTGGATACAGGTCTGTCGCTGTATAACCCTGGGGTACAGTACTGGTGGGTACAGGTCTGTCGCTGTATAACCCTGGGGTACAGTACTGGTGGGTACAGGTCTGTCACTGTATAACACTGGGGTACAGTACTGGTGGGTACAGGTCTGTCACTGTATAACCCTGGGGTACAGTACTGGTGGGTACAGGTCTGTCACTGTATAACACTGGGGTACAGCACTGGTGGGTACAGGTTTGTCACTGTATAACACTGGGGTACAGTACTGGTGGGTACAGGTCTGTCACTGTATAACACTGGGGTACAGTACTGGTGAATACAGGTCTGTCACTGTTTAATACTGGGGTACAGTACTGGTGGGTACAGGTCTGTCACCGTATAACACTGGGGTACAGTACTGGTGGGTACAGGTCTGTCACTGTATAACACTGGGGTACAGTACTGGTGGGTACAGGTCTGTCACTGTATAACACTGGGGTACAGTACTGGTGGGTACAGGTCTGTCACTGTATAACACTGGGGTACAGTACTGGTGGGTACAGGTCTGTCGCTGTATAACACTGGGGTACAGTACTGGTGGGTACAGGTCTGTCGCTGTATAACACTGGGGTACAGTGCTGGTGGGTACAGGTCTGTCACTGTATAACACTGGGGTACAGTACTGGTGGGTATAGGTCTATCACTAACACTGGGATACAGTACTGGTGGGTACAGGTCTGTCACTGTATAACACTGGGGTACAGTACTGGTGGGTACAGGTCTGTCCCTGTATAACACTGGGGTACAGTACTGGTGGGTACAGGTCTGTCACTGTATAACACTGGGGTACAGTACTGGTGGGTACAGGTCACACTGTATAACACTGGGGTACAGTACTGCTGGGTACAGGTCTGTCCCTGTATAACACTGGGGTACAGTACTGGTGGGTACAGGTCTGTCAGTGTATAACACTGGGGTACAGCACTGGTGGGTATAGGTCTATCACTAACACTGGGGTACAGTGCTGGTGGGTACAGGTCTGTCACTGTATAACACTGGGGTACAGTACTGGTGGGTATAGGTCTATCACTAACACTGGGGTACAGTGCTGGTGGGTACAGGTCTGTCTCTGTATAACACTGGGGTACAGTACTGGTGGGTACAGGTCACACTGTATAACACTGGGGTACAGTACTGGTGGGTACAGGTCTGTCACTGTATAACACTGGGGTACAGTACTGGTGGGTACAGGTCTGTCGCTGTATAACACTGGGGTACAGTACTGTTGGGTACAGGTCTGTCACTGTATAACACCGGGGTACAGTACTGGTGGGTACAGGTCTGTCACTGTATAACACTGGGGTACAGTACTGGTGGGTACAGGTCTGTCACAGTATAACACTGGGGTACAGTACTGGTGGATACAGGTCTGTCACTGTATAATACTGGGGTACAGTACTGGTGGGTACAGGTCTGTCCCTGTATAACACCGGGGTACAGTACTGGTGGGTACAGGTCACACTGTATAACACTGGGGTACAGTACTGGTGGGCACACGTCTGTCACTGTATAACACTGGGGTACAGTACTGGTGGGTACAGGTCTGTCACTGTATAACACTGGGGTACAGTACTGGTGGGTACAGGTCACACTGTATAACCCTGGGGTACAGTACTGGTGGGTACAGGTCTGTCACTGTATAACACTGGGATACAGCACTGGTGGGTACAGGTCTGTCGCTGTATAACCCTGGGGTACAGTACTGGTGGGTACCGGTCTGTCACTGTATAACACTGGGGTACAGTATTGGTGGGTACAGGTCACACTGTATAACCCTGGGGTACAGTACTGGTGGGTACAGGTCTGTCACTGTATAACACTGGGGTACAGTACTGGTGGGTACAGGTCTGTCACTGTATAACACTGGGATACAGTACTGGTGGGTACAGGTCTGTCGCTGTATAACCCTGGGATACAGTACTGGTGGGTACAGGTCTGTCACTGTATAACCCTGGGGTACAGTACTAGTGGGTACAGGTCTGTCGCTGTATAACCCTGGGGTACAGTACTGGTGGGTACAGGTCTGTCACTGTATAACCCTGGGGTACAGTACTGGTGGGTACAGGTCTGTCACTGTATAACACTGGGGTACAGTACTGGTGGGTACAGGTCTGTCGCTGTATAACCCTGGGGTACAGTACTGGTGGGTACAGGTCTGTCACTATAACACTGGGGTACAGTACTGGTGGGTACAGGTCTGTCACTGTATAACACTGGGGTACAGCACTGGTGGGTACAGGTCTGTCACTGTATAACCCTGGGGTACAGTACTGGTGGGTACAGGTCTGTCGCTGTATAACCCTGGGGTACAGTACTGGTGGGTACAGGTCTGTCGCTGTATAACCCTGGGGTACAGTACTGGTGGGTACAGGTCTGTCACTGTATAACACTGGGGTACAGTACTGGTGGGTACAGGTCTGTCACTGTATAACCCTGGGGTACAGTACTGGTGGGTACAGGTCTGTCACTGTATAACCCTGGGGTACAGTACTGGTGGGTATAGAGATCGAATGCTGCAGACTACAATGGAGATACTGCATTAGTTGCTCCAGTGACTCTCTCACACACTCCCTCAGCCAGACGCAATGGGGAGAACAAGATGAACGATAAATTTTTAATGTTTCATAATTATTTTATATTCACTTAGAAAATCAATTCCATGTGCTTCAGGAATATACATTTGTGGCTGGATGATCATTGTTAAAACAAATATATGCTTGTGGGAACGGCGGGCGGAGCTCATTCATGTTTTAATCTCATTGCCCCCCCCCCCCCCCCACCCCCAAGCCCCGGGGAAAAGCCCCTTGCTCCTCTGATACCTGCGAAGCCACAGCGTTGGAGAAACATGGGCATGTCTCCCGATGCCCCTTCAACTGCCCAATAGTGGAGCTAATTTACAGAACAAACGGGAAACTGTTCGACCTCCGTCACCTCCAGTCCGAGTCCAAGGTCGTTCCATCCTCTGTCGTCGAATTACAGTATGCAGACGACGCTTGCGTCTGCGCTCACTCGGAGGTCGAACTCCAAACCATCGTAAACACCTTCACCGAAGCGTACGAGAGCATAGGCCTTACACTAAACATCCGTAAGACAAAGGTCCTCTACCAACCTGCCCCCACCACACAGTGCTGCCCCCCAATTATCAAAATCCACAACAAGGCCTTGGACAACATGGACCACTTTCCATACCTTGGGAGCCTACTGTCAACAAGGGCAGACGTCGACGACGAAGTCCAACACCGCCTTCAGTGTGCCAGTGCAGCCTTCGGTCGCCTGAGGAAGAGTGTTTGAAGACCAGGACCTCAAACCTGGCACTAAGCTCATGGTCTACAGAGCAGCAGTGATACCCGCCCTGCTGTATGCCTCAGAGACATGGACCATGTACAGCAGGCACCTCAAAGCACTGGAGAGGTACCACCAACGCTGCCTCCGCAAGATCCTGCAAATCTATTGGCAGGATAGGCGCACCAAAGTCAGTGTTCTTGCTCAGGCCAACATCCCCAGCATCGAAGCTTTGACCACGCTCAATCAACTCCGATGGACGGGTCACATTGTCCGCATGCCCGATACAAGACTCCCAAAACAAGCGCTCTACTCGGAGCTCCGGCACGGCAAGAGAGCCCCAGGTGGGCAGAGGAAATGCTTCAAGGACACCCTCAAATCCTCCTTGAAAAAGTGTAACATCCCCACCGACACCTGGGAATCCCTGGCCCAAGACCGCACAAAGTGGAGGAGAAGCATCCGGGAAGGCGCCGAACACCTTGAGTCTCTTCGCCGGGAGCAAGCGGAAGCCAAGTGCAGGCAGCGCAAGGAGCGTACGTCAACCCAAGCACCCCATCCACCCGCCCCTTCAACCAGCGTCTGCCCCACCTGTGACAGAGACTGTAGGTCCCGCATTGGATTAATCAGCCACCTGTGAACTCATTTTTAATGTGGAAGCAAGTCATCCTCGGTTCCGAGGGACTGCCTCAGAAGAAGAAGAATCGTGGCGCAGTGAGTGGGCGCAATAAAAACAATTAAACCGGGTGTCTCTGGTTAAAAGGCAAAACACTGCAGATGCTGGAAATCTGACCATTCAGGTTCTGACGAAAGGCCTTCGAGCTGAACCGTTGACTCGGTTTCTCTCTCCACAGACGCTGCCCGACCCGCTGAGTGTCTCCAGCGTTTCTTCTTTATATGCCTCAGATTAAAACAAGCTTTCTTTCTGCCAGCACACACGAAGAAAACATCCCATCAGGTCAGGGACACACAGGCTGCACCCCTCCTTCATCACCCGCCTGATGCGCTATCAATTACTCATAAAAGACTGAGAGTTAGAAGAGTAACTAAAGGCTTTTATTAACAACAGAATGGAGGTCTGCCTCGAGTGGTCGACCGGTCCAGGATACCAAGGGCTGGGGAGCAGTCACCTTTATACTAGGACCTGTGGGAGGAGCCAGCCGAGGCATGTCCAGGCATGTACACAGTGGAATACAAACAGGACAAACAGGAATACAAACAGTGGTTTACCACATTCACCCCTTGTTTAAAATTGAGTCCGGCGGGGTGAAGTGTATTAAAAGTTAGTGTATTGGAGTCTCTCCGGAGGTCTTGTCTGCCGCTGTGATCGGCGTGGCGACGGCAGGGGTAGTGAAGCTTCCAGCGTCGAGTCCAGCGTAGGCTGTGGCACAGGCGTGTCGTCCTCGTAGATGTCGAGCGGGTCGCGGGGCCCAGGCCTGCCGTCTGCTGGGGCTGGATATCGGATCGTGGGGGGGGGTGGTAGTGGGTAGTGGGTTACTGTGGTCCCCGAGGGTGCAAGGTCTCTTATGGAGACTGTGTCCTCCCGCCCGTCCGGGTATGCGATGTAAGCATACTGGGGGTTGGCGTGGAGGAGGTCGACCCTCTCGACCAGGGGGTCCGTTTTATGGGTCCTCACGTGTCTTCTCAGTAGGACCGGCCCTGGGGACGTCAGCCATGGCGGTAGCGATGTCCCTGATGTGGACTTCCTTGGGAAGACAAACATTTTCTCATGAGGGGTGGCGTTAGTGGCAGTGCAGAGCAGTGACCGAATAGAGTGGAGCGCATCGGGGAGCACATCCTGCCAGCGGGAGGCTGGAAGGCCCCTAGACTTTAAGGCTAGCAGGATGGCCTTCCAAACTGTCGCATTTTCTCTTTCCACCTGTCCGTTCCCCCGGGGGTTGTAACTGGTGGTCCTGCTTGTGGCAATACCCCTAGTTAGCAGGTACTGACGGAGTTCGTCGCTCATAAACGATGAGCCCCGGTCGCTATGGATATAGCTGGGGAAGCCGAACAGGGTGAAGAGGTTGTTCAGACATTTAATGACCGTGGCACTGGTCATGTCCGGGCAGGGGAAGGCGAACGGGAAACGGGAGTACTCATCAATAATATTGAGGAAGTACACATTGCGGTCGGAGGAGGGGAGAGGCCCTTTAAAATCAACGCTCAGGCGCTCGAAGGGGCGAGTGGCTTTTATCAGGTGGGCCCTGTCTGGTCTATAAAAGTGTGGTTTGCACTCAGCGCAGACTTGGCAGTTCCTGGTCATGGTCCTGACCTCCTCAATAGAGTAAGGCAGGTTGCGGGCCTTGATGAGGTGGAAGAACCTGGTGACCCCCGGGTGGCAGAGGTCATTGTGGAGGACCCGTAGTCTATCGATCTGCGCGCTGGCGCAGGTGCCACGCGATAGCGCATCCGGGGGTTCATTTAGCTTCCCGGGCCGGTACAAGATCTCGTAGTTGTAGGTGGAAAGTTCGATTCTCCACCTCAAGATCTTGTCATTTTTGATTTTGCCCCTCTGCTTGTTGTTAAACATAAAAGCAACTGAATGCTGGTCAGTGAGCAGGGTAAATCGTTTTCCGGCCAGGTAGTGCCTCCAATGACGCACAGCCTCCACAATCGCCTGGGCCTCCTTCTCAACAGCGGAGTGTCTGGTCTCCGGGCCTTGGAGGGTTCGTGAAAAGAAGGCCACGGGTCTCCCCGCCTGATTGAGGGTAGCGGCCAGGGCAAAGTCGGACGCGTCGCTTTCCACCTGGAAGGGGATGGATTCGTCCACTGCGTGCATGGTGGCTTTGGCAATGTCCTCCTTGATACGGTGGAAGGCTAAGCGGGCCTCTGCCGTCAAGGGAAAAGAGGTGGACTTGATCAGCGGACGGGCCTTGTCCGCATAGTAGGGGACCCACTGGGCGTAATAGGAGAAAAACCCTAGGCACCTCTTCAGGGCCTTGAGGCAGTGGGGCAGTGGAAGTTCCATAAGGGGACGCATCCGGTCGGGGTCGGGGCCGATGACTCCGTGTTCCACAACACAGCCAAGGATGGCGAGGCGGTTTGTGCGGAATATGCACTTCTCCTTGTTATATGTCAGGTTTAGGAGTTGGGCGGTGCGGAGGAATTTTTCGAGGTTTGCGTCATGGTCCTGCAAGTCACGGCCGCAGATGGTCACATTGTCCAGATATGGGAAAGTGGCCTGCAACGCATTTTGATCTACCATCCGGTCCATCTCCCTTTGGAAGATGGAGACCCCGTTGGTGACGCCAAAGGGAACCCTAAGGAAGTGATAGAGGCGGCCGTTTGCCTCAAAGGCAGTGTACTGGCGGTCCTCAGGGCGGATGGGGAGCTGGTGGTACGCTGATTTCAGGTCAATGGTCGAGAAGACGCGGTACTGCGCGATCTGGTTGACCATATCAGCTATACGGGGGAGTGGGTAGGCGTCCAGCAGGGTGTAGCGATTTATTGTCTGGCTGTAGTCGATGACCAGGCGCTGCTTCTCGCTGGTCTTAACGACCACAACCTGGGCTCGCCAGGGGCTGGTGCTGCCCTCAATAATCCCTTCTTTCAGGAGCCGCTCCACTTCGGTTTTAATGAAAACCCTGTCCCCGGCACTGTATCGCCTGCTCTTTGTGGCGATGGGCTTACAGTCGGGGGTGAGGTTAGCAAACAGTGGTGGGGGGGTGACTCTGAGTGTGGAGAGGTTGCACCTGGTGCGCGGCGGGCAATTTGGAAGCTGCTGGCTGCGGACTGTGAGTGGGGGTAGGGGTCCACCGTACGCCATCGTAACACTTTTAAGGTGGCACTGAAAATCTAACCCCAGCAGGACGGCAGCGCAGAGGTCAGGCAGGACCAGAAGTTTAAAATGATCGTACACGGTCCCGTCTACTACGAGTGTCACTACGCAGTAGCCGCCGATGTCCGCCGACTGGGACTCGGAGGCCATAGAAATCCGCTGTTGCGCAGGCAGGACTGGGAGAGAGCAACGCCGCACCGTGTCGGGGTGGATGAAGCTCTCCGTGCTCCCAGAGTCAAAAAGGCAGATTGTATCGTGACCATTTACCTTAATGTCCATTGTGGAACTGGCCAGTTGGTGCGGTCTCGCTTGGTCCAGTGTAACGGATGCCAGCGTAGGGGTCGGTGTGTCGCTGCGGGTATCAGATGAGGCGGTGTCGGGGGCCTGCTGCGTCCCGGCTGTCGTCCAAGATGGCGTCGTCCATGATTCCCATGTGGCTGGAGGCGTCCAAAATGGCTGCTGTACCGGTGATTCGCACACGGCCGGGGAGGTCCAAAATGGCGGCCATGGCCCACACGCGGCGCTGCTGGGGTTCGGGGTGGCTTTGGCCCTGCAGACGCTAGCGTAGTGTCCCTTCTTCCCGCAGCCCGAGCAGATCGCGTTTTTCGCCGGGCAGCGCGCTCTGGGGTGTTTTGCCTGGCCACAGAAGTAGCATTTCTGGCCTTGGGGCACTGCTGTCTGGCCTTGGGACACTGCTGCGGTAGTTGGGCCGTTGTTGGGGTGTGGCTGGGGTGGCACGGCGCTATGAGGCGGTCCTACCGTGTCCCAGGCTGTCATTCCCCGCGGCGTCCACGGTGCAGAGGAGTAGGCATCCATGCCCTGGTAGGCTGCATCCAACGATAGTGCGAGTTCAGAGGCCTTGTTGAGGTCGAGGTTACTCTGCTCCAACAGTCGCTGTCGTGTGTAATTGGATCTGTGGCCCGCTACAAAAGCGTCCCGGATAAGTTCCTCTGTGTACACGGCGGCCTTTACATCCTTACAACCACAGGCCCGGCCAAGCACAGACAGTGCCTGAAGGTATTCCACGGTCGATTCCCCAGGTTGTTGTTTACGACTCCCCAGGAGGTGCCTGGCGTACACTTCGTTCACTGGGCGCGTGTACTGGTCCTTGAGGAGCTTGATAGCATCCGCGTACGAGGTCGCGTCTTGGATGACCGAGTACACTCGGTGGTTCACTTTGGAGGTCAGGACATCCAGTTTGTCCTCGTCCGATTTGATTGCTTCGGAGGCGGTCAGGAATTTTTCGAAACACTTAAGCCAGTGAGTAAACTTGGTGGATGAGTCCGCCTCCTGATGATCTAAGTCCAGGCATGCTGGTGTGAGGATCTTCTCCATTATAAAAATGTTGTTAATAAAATTGATGCGCTATCAATTACTCATAAAAGACTGAGAGTTAGAAGAGTAACTAAAGGCTTTTATTAACAACAGAATGGAGGTCTGCCTCGAGTGGTCGACCGGTCCAGGATACCAAGGGCTGGGGAGCAGTCACCTTTATACTAGGACCTGTGGGAGGAGCCAGCCGAGGCATGTCCAGGCATGTACACAGTGGAATACAAACAGGACAAACAGGAATACAAACAGTGGTTTACCACACCGCCAGACAGCGCAAGGTCACACACCCAATCCCACTCTCTCATTTCAGACTTCAGTCTCACAGAGACTGCGGGTAAGATTCAGGAAGTGTCAACCAGCTGTCGGTGTGGGGCTAGGAATTCCTCGCCAAGGAGCCGGGCATTGAACGAAAGGCATGCATTTATACACGTCTTTATCAGGCCTCTCACAATGATCACAAAGCAACTCACACACTGTGGTAAACCACTTTTATCGTTCACTATCGTTACACTATAGTTATCACTGTTATATTGTTCTCACTGTTCTCACTGTTGTATCACTATACGAGGTCGCCTCTTGTCACACTGTTATACCTGGGCTGACCATCACTGACTCCGCCCATGGCTCCACCTACCTGCCCAGGTATAAAGGTAGTCGACTGGCTGGTATTCCTCCTTGCTGGATCCGATCACCCATGAGGGTGGGCTCTGTTATTTAGTCAATAAAAACCTATAGTTACTTTCCTAACTCGTCGCTTTTCATTGGACGAATTGATAGGTATATCAATTTTATTGACTAAATTTTAAGATGTCTCATCCAGACGCCCCGCCACAACAGCCACAGCAGCCTTCAGACGCCGAGCCGCAACAATCACAACAGCCGGCTTGGCTGCGAGCTCTCAGACCACCGTACCTGGATCTAAATCCACGGGCAGCGAACGCAGCCCTCGACTTCGATCACTGGCTGGGCTGCTTTGAAGCCTACCTGGAAGAGTCCAACGTGCCTCAGAGATCCAAGCTAAGAGTTCTGAACGCCCAACTGAGCCCTAAAGTATTCGCGCTCATCCGGGACCTTAAAACATACGAGGACGCCATCAACCGGCTGAAAAGACAGTACCAAACCCCGGTAAACCCCATGTATACCAGGCACCTCCTAAGGTCCCGCCCGCAACTGCCAGGGGAGCCGGTGGACGAATTTTTACGGGTGCTACAAGCACTCAGCAGAGACTGTAACTTTAAAGCAGTAACGGCGGCAGAAAATACGGAAGACAACGTCCGCGATGCCTTCGTGAAAGGCCTACGGTCCGACGACTCACGGCAGCGATTACTGGAAGCAAAGGACCTCGACCTGGACAAAGCTGCAGCCCTCGCTCTCTCCCTGGAGGTGGCCCATCGGGACCAGGAGGCGTTCTCCAGGTACTGTTCGCGACCCTGGGACTCGGGCCCGACCCCTACCGCAATACCCTTCACCGCGCCGCCCCCGGGACCTACCTCAGCGTCGGCGTCCCGGACCCGATCGGGACCGCCACCCCCGGTACCGGCTCCGACATCGGACCCCCGCGGCTGCTTTTTCTGCGGCCAGGAGAAACACCCGAGGTCACGCTGCCCAGCTAGGAACTCCACCTGCTCAACCTGCAGGAAGAAAGGCCACCTTGCTAAGGCCTGCAGAAGTGGATCTTCAGAGGCCAGCAGTGCCTCATGCGAACTGTGGGGGCGGCCATCTTCCTTCAAGGCAACAGAGGCCAGCATCCCCACACGTGAGTCATGGGGCGGCCATCTTTGATCAAGGCAACCGACCCCAATAGTGCCTCATGTGAGTTATGGGGGCAGCCATTTTGTCCAACCTCGTGGGAGACGCCATTTTACCCACCACGCTCGACTGCCACCGTGCCTCCAGACCCGACGACCGCCTCACCCGCAGACGACAACGACTCGCTCAGCTACACACTAGCCTCCGTCACTCTGGATCAAGCCCGCCCGCATCACCTGTCCAAGTCGATGATGGACATCAAAGTAAATGGCCACGCCATGACCTGCCTGTTCGACAGCGGAAGCACGGAGAGCTTCATCCACCCAGACACGGTGAGCCACTACTCCCTCCCCGTCCTGCCAACGCGCAACTGAATCTCGATGGCATCAAGGTCCCACGCCACGGACATCAGCGGCTACTGTGTTGTGACCCTGTCGGTTAAGGGTACGGAGTATAAAAACTTTAAACTCCTCGTCCTCCCCCAGCTCTGCGCTGCCGTCCTACTAGGGCTGGACTTCCAATCCCACCTCCAAAGTGCCACCCTAGCATACGGTGGACCCCTCCCCCCACTCACAGTCGACAACCAGCGGATGTTAAACCTCCCACCGCGTAACACCTGCGGCCTATCCACCCTCAAGGTCCCGCCACCTTCCCTGTTCGCTAACCTAACCCCCGACTGCAAACCCGTCGCTACCAAGAGCAGGCGGTACAGCGCCGGGGACAGGGCCTTCATTAGCTATGAGGTGCGGCGCCTCCTGAAAGAGGGCATCATCGAGGGGAGCAGCAGCCCCTGGCGTGCCCAGGTCGTGGTCGTTAAGACCGGCAATAAAAATCGCTTGGTCATCGACTACAGCCAGACCATAAACAGGTACACCCAGCTGGACGCATACCCCCTTCCCCGCATATCTGACATGGTCAACCAGATTGCACAATACCGAGTATTCTCGACCATCGACCTTAAGTCAGCCTACCACCAACTCCCTATCAGCCCGGAGGACCGCCAGTATACCGCCTTCGAGGCGAACGGGCGCCTCTACCACTTCCTTAGGGTCCCCTTCGGTGTCACCAACGGGGTGTCGGTCTTCCAAAGGGAGATGGACCGGTTGGTCGACCAGAACGGACTGCAGGCCACGTTCCCTTATCTAGATAACGTCACCATCTGCGGCCGCGACCGGCAGGACCACGATGTGAATCTGGAGAAATTCCTCCGTACGGCCCAACGGCTGAACCTCACCTACAATAAGGAGAAATGTGTGTTTAACACCTCACACCTTGCTATCCTCGGCTGTGTAGTAGAGAACGGAGTCATCGGCCCCGACCCCGAAAGAATGCGCCCCCTCATGGAGCTACCCCTCCCCCACTGTCCTAAGGCACTTAAGAGAACCCTGGGACTCTTCGCCTACTATGCCCAATGGGTGCCCAATTATGCGGACAAAGCCAGACCCCTCATGAAGTCCACATCCTTCCCCCTCACGGAGGAGGCGTGCGCGGCCTTCTCCCTCATTAAGGGAGACATAGCCAAGGCCACAATGCACGCAGTGGATGAGTCCATCCCCTTCCAAGTGGAGAGCGATGCATCCGACTTCGCCCTAGCCGCTACCCTTAACCAGGAGGGGAGGCCGGTGGCCTTCTTCTCAAGGACCCTACAGGGCCCTGAGATCCGACACTCGTCGGTCGAGAAGGAAGCCCAGGCGATCGTGGAGGCGGTACGACGCTGGAGGCATTACCTGGCAGGCAAACGATTTACCCTCCTCACCGACCAGCGTTCGGTCGCTTTCATGTTTAATAACAAGCTGAGGGGCAAAATCAAGAATGACAAGATCTTGAGGTGGAGAATCGAGCTATCCACCTACGATTATGAGATCTTGTACCGGCCAGGTAAGCTGAACGAACTCCCCGATGCTCTTTCACGAATTACATGCGCCAGCGCACATATTGATAGACTTCAGACCCTCCACAACGACCTCTGCCACCCCGGGGTCACCAGACTTTACCATTTCATTAAGGCCCGCAACCTGACCTACTCCATCGAGGAGGTCAGGACCATGACCAGGAACTGCCAGACCTGTGCCGAGTGCAAACCGCACTTCTATAGGCCAGACAAAGCAAGCCTGATCAAGGCCACCCGCCCCTTCGAGCGCCTGAGCATCGACTTTAAGGGGCCCCTACCGTCATCCGACCGTAATGTGTACTTCCTCAACATCGTTGATGATTACTCCCGTTTCCCCTTTGCCTTCCCCTGCCCAGACATGACCAGTACCACGGTCATTAAATGCCTGAACGAACTCTTCGCCTTGATCGGGTTCCCGAACTATATACATAGTGACAGGGGCTCCTCCTTCATGAGCGAGGAACTCCGCCAGTTCCTACTAGCGAGAGGTATTGCAGCAAGCAGGACCACCAGCTACAACCCCCGAGGGAACGGCCAGGTGGAAAGAGAGAACGCGACTGTCTGGAAGGCCGTCATCTTAGCCTTAAAGTCTAAGGGCCTCCCAACCTCCCGCTGGCAGGAAGTCCTCCCGACAGCGCTGCATTCCATCCGGTCACTACTTTGCACTGCCGTTAACGCCACCCCCCATGAACGAATGTTTGTTTTCCCCAGGAAGTCGACTATGGGAACCACTCTACCAACCTGGCTGACCTCTCTGGGGCCCGTCCTGCTGCGAAAGCACGTGAGGGCCCATAAAACGGACCCCCTGGTCGAGATGGTGAACCTCCTGCACGCCAACCCCCAGTACGCCTACGTGGCTTACCCAGACGGGCGGGAGGACACAGTCTCCTTACGAGACCTCGCACCCTCGGGCACTCCGGAGACGCCACCTTTACCCCCCCCCACCACCCCCCCAATTCCAGCCCAGGTAGACGGCATGCCGGAACCCCACGAGCCTTCGCCGACCACGCAGACACCAGCATTAACACCGGATAATGCAACACCGCCGCTGCGACGATCGGAGAGGCTTACGAGGCCTCCGGACAGACTGACATACCAGAACTGGTAGTACACTTCACCCCGCCGGACTCAAATCTAAAGAAGGGGTGAATGTGGTAAACCACTTTTATCGTTCACTATCGTTACACTATAGTTATCACTGTTATATTGTTCTCACTGTTCTCACTGTTGTATCACTATACGAGGTCGCCTCTTGTCACACTGTTATACCTGGGCTGACCATCACTGACTCCGCCCATGGCTCCACCTACCTGCCCAGGTATAAAGGTAGTCGACTGGCTGGTATTCCTCCTTGCTGGATCCGATCACCCATGAGGGTGGGCTTTGTTATTTAGTCAATAAAAACCTATAGTTACTTTCCTAACTCGTCGCTTTTCATTGGACGAATTGATAGGTATATCACACACTTTTTTATAACGCGTTTTTATGTGATGTGGGCGTCGCTGACAAGGCTGGCATTTATTGCCCATCCCTAGTTGCCCCTTGAGAAGGTGTGGTGAGCCGCCTTCTTGAACCGCTGCAGTCCGTGTGGTGACGGTACTCCCACAGTGCTGTTAGGCAGGGAGTTCCAGGATTTTGACCCAGTGACGATGAAGGAACGGCCGATATATTTCCAAGTCAGGATGGTGTGTGGCTTGGAAGGGAACTTGGAGGTGGTGGTGTTCCCATGCGCCTGCTGCCCTTGACCTTCGAGGTGGAAGAGGTTGCGGATTTGGGAGGTGCTGCCGAAGAAGCCTTGGCAATGACTCAGCAGGCCAATGGACAAATGAGGCAGCCAATCAAAGCTCAGCAAGATCCCACAAACAGGAATGCGGTGAATGACCAGTTACTCTGTCCCGGTGATGTTGGTTGAGGGATAAATATTGGCCCAGGACACCGGGGCGAACTCCCCTGCTCTTCTTCCAATAGTGCCATGGAATGTTTTACGTCTACCTGAGAGGGCAGACGGGGCCTCGGTTTAACGTCTTACCCGAAAAATGGCATCTCCGACAGAGCAGCACTCCCTCAGTACTGCACTGGAGTGTCAGCCTGGAATATGGGCTCAAGATCTGAGGTGAAAGCGCGACTAACTGAGCCGCACTGAGACAGAGGAATGTGGAATTACAGTGTGACAAGTTTCCACAGGGAATTTCATTCTAAACGTGGTCATAGGAATTGATAATGGACAGAAATTGAATGCAGATGTTAATATGTTTAATATGTTATAGAGAAGTATACGTCTCATCCAGTTTGTCACGTCTGATGTGGCACTTTGTGCAAAATAATCTTTTTTTAAAAAGAGAGAAAGCTAGCCACCTAACGCTGGGTAATCGTGACCGGGAGCCTGGAATCTACAAACATTTTTCAATCTCACAATTCCTGCAGCACAGAATGATGGAGAAACGACTGAGCGAGCTTTGACAGGAGAGACACGGCAGCCTTAAAGTGACACTCCTCCACCTTAGCAACAGAATAATACACCTTGCATTACACGTCGTAACATTCCTGCCCCTGTAAAACTGATGCCAGGGTTCCCATTCACCTTACATTGAGCGGCCAGGAATAACCTGCGGAAATAACCGGCAGTTGTGTTTAAGAACGTGTTCCGTGTCACCTGGAAATTTCTGTGTTTGTGCTCAAAAGTGAATAAAACAGATCAGGTCCAGCATGGGAGCCGAGAGGTCACACAGAGCACCTCTTCACTCGCAGAATAAAACAGATCAGGTCCAGCATGGGAGCCGAGAGGTCACACAGAGCACCTCTTCACTCACAGAATAAAACAGATCAGCTATAACAACAACTGCTCCCATTTATCCAGCACCACTAACGGAGTAAAACGTCCCGCGGTGCCTCACAGGAACCTAAATCAGACAAAAATTGACAACGAGCCACATAAGGAGATATTAGCACAGCAGTCCAAAAGCTTGGTCATAGAGGTAGATTTTAAGGAGCAACTTAAAGGAGGAGAGAGAGGCGGAGAGGTTTAGGGAGGGAATTCCAGAGCTCGGGCCCCGGCAGCTGAAGGCACGGCCGCCAATGGTGGAGCGATGGAAATCGGGGGATGCACAAGAGGCCAGAATTGGAGGAGCGCAGAGATCTCAGAGGGTTGTAGAGGTGGAGGGAGGTTACAGAGATAGGGAGGGGGCGAGGCCATGGAGGGATTTGAAAACAAGGATGAGAGTTGTAAAATCAAGGCGTTGCCGGACTGGGAGCCAATGTAGGTCAGCGAGCACAGGGGGTGATGGGTGAACGGGACTGGGTGCGAGTTAGGACACGGGGCAGTGAGCACAGGGGGTGATGGGTGAACAGGACTGGGTGCGAGTTAGGGCACGGGGCAGTGAGCACAGGGGGTGATGGGTGAATGGGACTTGGTGCGAGTTAGGACACGGGCAGCGAGCACAGGGGGTGATGGGTGAATGGGACTGGGTGCGAGTTAGGACACGGGGCAGTGAGCACAGGGGGTGATGGGTGAATGGGACTTGGTGCGAGTTAGGACACGGGGCAGTGAGCACAGGGGGTGATGGGTGAATGGGACTTGGTGCGAGTTAGGACACGGGGCAGTGAGCACAGGGGGTGATGGGTGAACAGGACTTGGTGCAAGTTAGGACACGGGGCAGCGAGCACAGGGGGTGATGGGTGAACGGGACTGGGTGTGAGTTAGGACACGGGGCAGTGAGCACAGTGGGGTGATGGGTGAACGGGACTGGGCGTGAGTTAGGACACGGGGCAGTGAGCACAGGGGGTGATGGGTGAACGGGACTGGTTGTGAGTTAGGACACGGGGCAGTGAGCACAGGGGGTGATGGGTGTATTGATTTCTTTGTGGGTTCAATGATGAGACATTTATGAAAGAGAATGTCGTTTAATCTAAAGTATGTTCAACTCAGTTAAACACCATTACAGGAGACACCATGCTGGAGATCCCTCTAAAACGAAACTAAAACTAAACTGCTTGTCTCTATCACATGCCCTCTGCTGGTCAGGCATAAGTAATCAATCAGGCAACTATGCTGGTAAGGCATCATAATCAAACAGGCAAATACCATCACTATTTGCTGATATCATTACATCTCCCTTTCTTAAAACAAAAGTATTTTACTTTTATCTAACAACATGTTTTCTTTGTATTACTCTGCATTTTAACTGTAACACTTAATGAACTTACATTATCATTATCATTATCAAGGTTAGTTAATCTTGTTTTGTGTGTTCACATGAAATATGTAAATACACTAGAAATTGAAGAAAGAATAAGATAACATTACTTCCTTCTATAACAAGAGTCCTTAAATTTGCTCAATGAGTCTCTCAGGAGGCTTCACGTGTCGTGAGGATTTTCTGATTGATTGTCCTTGAATCTGAGTTGTTGCCTCAGATGATGATTTCTCAGCTGTGTGATCAGGTTGTTCAACAGTATCAGTCTTTTGACCTGCTGTGTGATCAGGTTGTTCAACAGTATCAGTCTTTTGACTTGCTGTGGCTGGTCCCATGAGAAGATCTCGACGATTTCTTCGCAGAACAGCACCCTCATCTGTCTGAATGGTGTATGATCTTGGTTGAACTTCACTCAGGACAGTTCCCTTCTGAGTCCATATGTTTGTTTTGTCTTTGAAACTTACTTGGTCACCAGTGTGGAGTTCAGGTTGGTTTTGTGTTCCTCTGTCATAGTAGTACTTTTGCTTTTCTTTCTGTTGTTCTTTGAACTTCCTCACTTTCTCCCCCTCTTTTGTTTTCAGGAGGTTCTCCGGGATGGGTAGGTTTGACCTTAGCAGACGTCCCATAAAGAGTTGGGCTGGTGACATACCACACTCGAGCGGCGTTGTGCGGTATACAAGCATGCTCTGGTAGAAGTCAGTTCCACTCTCTTTTGCCTTGTACATCAGTCTTTTCACTGTCTGGACCGATTTTTCCACTAGTCCATTGGACTGTGGAAAGTGAGGACTTGACGTTGTGTGGACAAAGTCCCACTCTTTGGCAAAGTGTCGGAAACTTGCATTGTAAAACTGGGGTCCGTTGTCTGTGAAGACCTCGCTTGCCACACCATTTCTGGAGAATATGGCTTTCATACATCTTATCACAGCATCTGCAGTGGTGGTGTACAGTCTACAAACCTTTGGATACAGGGAGTAATAGTCTGTGACTACAAGATAGTCCTTCCCTTGACATACGAAAAGGTCAGCGCCTACCTTCTGGTAAGGTCTGTCTGGCGCTGGGTGTGGCTTTAGTGGTTCTACCGGATTGCTTGCTCGATATTTCAGGCATACTGTGCAGGTTGACACCTCATTTGTCACATCTTGGTTGATTCGTGGCCAGTACATCACCTCTCGTGCTCTTTTCTTACACTTTTCGATTCCCAGATGTCTTCCATGGATCCTTTTTAGCATCTCTTTTCTCAGACTCTTTGGGATAACTATTTTACTTCCTTTGTAGATGATGTCTTCGACCAGTGATAGTTCCGCCCTGCAGTTCCAGTACTCTGCCATGTCAGGTGAGCAGTCTTGCTTCATGTTGGGCCATCCATCCAAGATGCTTTTCCTCAGTCGTCTCATTGTTTCATTTTTGTTTGTCTCAGTCTTTATGAGCTCCATTTTTGCATCTGCTATGGGCAGTGCACTTATGATCATGTCCACGTAGGCGTTCACTTTTTCATCCATTTTGGTGTTTGCGGGCTCACTTGGGTCAACAGCTCTGGACAACGTGTCTGCTGTATACATCAGCTTACCCGGTGTGTACGCAACATTCAGTGTATAGCGTTGCAGCCTGATCATCATTCTTTGTATTCTAAGCGGACAGCTATTTAGTGGCTTTTGGAACAATGCAATCAAGGGCTTATGGTCAGTCTCTACACTGATTGCTTGTCCTGCCACAAACTGGTGAAATCTTTCACAGGCGTATGTGATGCTGAGCAGCTCCTTTTCTATTTGAGCATATCGCATCTCCGTGTCTGTCATTGAGCGCGATGCATATGCAATAGGTTGCCAGTAGTCATATTTTTGCAGAAGAACGGCTCCGAGCCCACTCTGTGATGCATCTGATGATATCTTGATGGGTCTCGCTGGGTCATAAAACCTCAGAACTGGTTCCTCTGTGAGCAGTTTCTTTAGATCGCTCCATGACTTCTCATGCTCATGATTCCATTCCCATACTATGTTCTTTTCAGTTAGTCGTCTCAGTGGCGCCATCTTTTCTGAGAGGTTGGATATGAATTTACCCATGTAGTTGATCATTCCATTAAACCTCTGCACGTCCTTTTTGCATTGTGGCTTTGGCATATTCTCAATGGCGGACACCTTTCTGGGATCTGGTCTGATGCCCTCACTGCTAAGGATATCTCCCACGAATGTCAGTTCTGTCACCCCGAGCTGGCATTTCTCTCTATTCAGCTTCAGGTTTGTTTTCCTTGTTGCTTCCAGCACATTTTTCAGTCTCTCGTCATGCTCAGTTCTCGTGGTTCCCCATACTATGATGTCATCCATTGATGTATCAACTCCCTCCAGATGCTCATAGATCATATGGATAGTTTTGTGATACACTTCAGGAGCTGAGGCAATGCCAAATGGTAACCTTAGGAATCTGTATCTGCCAAATGGACTGTTGAACGTGCACAGTCTTGAACTTGCTTCGTCCAGTTTCATCTGCCAAAATCCTGATGATGCATCTAACTTGCTGAAATACTTTGCATTTGCAAACTGTGCCATGATTTCCTCACGTGTAGGAAGCTTGAAGTGCTCTCTATTGCTCTGTTTAGATCTCTTGGATCCAGGCAAATTCTGAGCTTTCCATTCTTTTTGTCCACAATGACGAGGGAACTCACCCACTCAGTTGGCTCATCTATCTTCTGAATCACGTTCAGGTTTTCCATCCTGTCCAACTCTGCCTTCAGTTGCTTTTGAAGAGCAAACGGAACTTTTCTGCATGGATGTATGACTGTTGGCATACTTTTATCTACTCTGATCGTGTGTTCTCCTGGAAGGCAGCCTAGACCCTGAAATAGGTCATTGTACTCTTTCATGAGTTCATCATAGACTGTCTCTCCTTCGCTTTCCACAACGAGGACTCTCTTTACCAGGTTCAGTCTCTCACAGGCTTTTAAACCTAGTATGGCTTGCACATCCTTTGGCACCACAATTAATGCTAGCGTGTGCTCTCTGTCCTTGTGTGTCACTTTGACAATGCATCTTCCTTTCACTGGTATATTAGTACCTGAGTATCCTGTCACTTTCACTTTTATTCCATGTATCTTTGGTCTGGGTCTAATTTTCTTAAAATCAGTCTCTGATATCACATTAACTTGTGCTCCAGTATCCAATTTAAATGGAATGTGTATGTCATTCACTTTTAGTGTCAACATCCAGTCTCTTTTTTCTTCTTTGTTTTCAGACACAACATCTACATTGAACTCCTCTATCTCGCTTTCATCTACTGCATGGACCTTGCTTTGTTGCGCTTGGTTCTTACAGCAACGGGCATAATGGTTGTTTTTGTTGCAACTATTGCATGTTTTACCATATGCTGGACACTTTTTTGGTGTATGCTGTGTACCGCATCGACTACATGACTTTCAATTGTCCCTTTCATTTTTGTTCGCTGGCCACGCCTCTTTTTTCACATTGGCGCTCTTTTTGTTAAACGGTTTGTGTCCGTTCTTTCTCACTGCATCCACGTTGCAGCTACTGTCACTGAACAGCTCCTTTGCCTGCGACTTCACAGTCTCTAGCCCTACACAGTGCTATGGCTTTTCCCAGGTCTAGATTTTGCTCTCTTAGCAGTCTTTCCCTTAGACCATTATCTGGAATACCACACACCAGTCTGTCTTTTATCAGCGAGTCTGTCAGTCCCCCAAATTCACATGTTTTGCTTCGGTTTCTCAGTTCAGTCACATACTGATCAATAGTCTCTCCCGTTTTCTGTACACATGTGAAAAATCTGTGCCTCTCAAACGTCACGTTACGTTCAGGTATGCAGTAGGCCTCAAACTGATCCATTATTTTATCCAGCTTCATTTTGTCTCCATCAGCAGCGAATGTGAAGTTATTATACACCTCCAGCGCTGCATCACCCACGACATGTAAGAACATTGACACTTTCATTTTATCACTTTTCTCGTCAGCTCCGATTGCCGCGAAATACAACTCCAAACGTTGTTTGAATCTCCTCCAATTTTCATCCACATTACCTGTCAACTGAAGCTTCGCCGGTGGGTGTAAACCTTCCATTTTTTCACTTCGTTAGCTATTCTCCAATGGTAAGTAACGATGTTCTTTTTGGCTTGCTAAAATGTGGAGAGCTGATTTAACTTCAGATTTTTCCTCTTCATCTCTTTCAATCACTTCTGACACCATGTATTGATTTCTTTGTGGGTTCAATGACGAGACATTTATGAAAGAGAATGTCGTTTAATCTAAAGTATGTCCAACTCAGTTAAACAGCATTACAGGAGACACCATGCTAGAGATCCCTCTAAAACGAAAATAAAACTAAACTGCTTGTCTCTGTCACATGCCCTCTGCTGGTCAGGCATAAGTAATCAATCAGGCAACTATGCTGGTAAGGCATCATAATCAAACAGGCAAATACCATCACTATTTGCTGATATCATTACAATGGGTGAATGGGACTGGGTGTGAGTTAGGACACGGGGCAGTGAGCACAGGGGGTGATGGGTGAACGGGACTGGGTGCGAGTTAGGGCACGGGGCAGTGAGCACAGGGGGTGATGGGTGAATGGGACTTCGTGCGAGTTAGGACACGGGCAGCGAGCACAGGGGGTGATGGGTGAATGGGACTGGGTGTGAGTTAGGACACGGGGCAGTCAGCACAGGGGGTGATGGGTGAACGGGACTGGGTGTGAGTTAGGACATGGGGCAGTGAGCACAGGGGGTGATGGGTGAACGGGACTGGGTGTGAGTTAGGACACGGGGCAGTGAGCACAGGGGGTGAGGGGTGAACGGGACTGGGTGTGAGTTAGGACACGGGGCAGTGAGCACAGGGGGTGATGGGTGAACGGGGCTGGGTGTGAGTTAGGACACGGGGCAGTGAGCACAGGGGGTGATGGGTGAACGGGACTGGGTGTGAGTTAGGACACGGGGCAGTGAGCACAGGGGGTGATGGGGGAACGGGACTGGGTGTGAGTTACGACACAGGGCAGTGAGCACAGGGGGTGATGGGTGAACGGGACTTGGTGTGAGTTAGGACACGGGGCAGTGAGCACAGGGGGTGATGGGTGAACGGGGCTGGGTGTGAGTTAGGACACGGGGCAGTGAGCACAGGGGGTGATGGGTGAACGGGACTGGGTGTGAGTTAGGACACGGGGCAGTGAGCACAGGGGGTGATGGGTGAACGGGACTGGGTGTGAGTTAGGACACGGGGCAGTGAGCACAGGGGGTGATGGGTGAACGGGACTGGGTGTGAGTTAGGACACGGGGCAGTGAGCACAGGGGGTGATGGGTGAACGGGGCTGGGTGTCAGTTAGGACACGGGGCAGCGAGCACAGGGGGTGATGGGTGAACGGGACTGGGTGTCAGTTAGGACACGGGGCAGTGAGCACAGGGGGTGATGGGTGAATGGGGCTGGGTGTGAGTTAGGACACGGGGCAGTGAGCACAGGGGGTGATGGGTGAACGGGACTGGGTGTGAGTTAGGACACGGGGCAGTGAGCACAGGGGGTGATGGGTGAACGGGACTGGGTGTGAGTTAGGACACGGGGCAGTGAGCACAGGGGGTGATGGGTGAACGGGACTGGGTGTGAGTTAGGACACGGGGCAGTGAGCACAGGGGGTGATGGGTGAACGGGGCTGGGTGTGAGTTAGGACACGGGGCAGTGAGCACAGGGGGTGATGGGTGAACGGGACTGGGTGTGAGTTAGGACACGGGGCAGTGAGCACAGGGGGTGATGGGTGAACGGGACTGGGTGTGAGTTAGGACACGGGGCAGTGAGCACAGGGGGTGATGGGTGAACGGGACTCGGTGTGAGTTAGGACACGGGGCAGTGAGCACAGGGGGTGATGGGTGAACGGGGCTGGGTGTGAGTTAGGACACGTGCAGCAGAGGTTTAGATGAGTTGGAGTTTACGGAGGATGCAAGATAGGAGTCTGGAAAAGGAGAGTGTTGGAATAGTCGAGTCTGGAGGAAACAAAGGTATGGATGAGGGTTTCAGCAGCAGATGAGCTGAGGCAAGGGGACGAAATGGGCGACATTACGGAGGTGGTAGTTGGCAGTTTTGGTGACGGAGAGGATTTGGAGTCGGAAGCTCAGCTCAGGGAAGCCAAGGATGCGAATGGTCTGGTTCAGCCTGAGGCAGTGGCCGGGGAGAGGGATGGAGTTGGTGGCTCGGGAATGCAGTTTGCCTGGTCCTTACAAAGCAGCAAGTCAATGGCACGCAGCACAAGAGGTCAGCTTCCACTCCAAGATCCCTGGCGCTCGAGTCAGCGCACTTGGAAACTTTACAATAAAGCGCAGTAGACATGGTAAGTGTGAATGCCTTTCCAAACATCCATTACTGCTGAGGGGAACATTTTAACATTTAAACCCGGGGGAGAGGGGAAAAGTGATAAAGCGAGCTTTGGTTTCACTGGTGATTCCTATAAAAGCTTTTGTAAATTCTTCGAGAGATGCACATCCCACAATGATGCAGTAACTGAAAATCTGGGTCACCAGTCAGCACCATGTGACAGGGCAGGCGTGGGCTGCAGATCCCACTGTAGATTTATTGAAAACAAGAGGAAAAGGCAGCCCTGACTAGCTTTAATGACTGACTCCCAGTCCTTGTTTATCCTTGCTCAGCTCTTCACCAACCCCATCAACTCCGACCTCCTTCCTCTTTCATTCATTCTCTAAATTTCCATTTCATCATTCTTCAACTTCCTCCTCTCCTGAAGGCACTGACTCTCACTGGGGTATGGGTTCCACAGACACTGACTCTCACTGGGGTACGGGTTCTACAGACACTGATTCTCACTCGGGTACGGGTTCCACAGACACTGACTCTCACTGGGGTACGGGTTCCACAGACACTGACTCTCACTGGGGTACGGGTTCCACAGACACTGACTCTCACTGGGGTACGGGTTCCACACACACTGACTCTCACTGGGGTACGGGTTCCACACACACTGACTCTCACTGGGGTACGGGTTCCACAGACACTGACTCTCACTGGGGTACGGGTTCCACACACACTGACTCTCACTGGGGTACAGGTTCCACACACACTGACTCTCACTGGGGTACGGGTTCCACAGACACTGACTCTCACTGGGGTACGGGTTCCACAGACACTGACTCTCACTGGGGTACGGGTTCCACAGGCACTGACTCTCACTGGGGTACGGGTTCCACAGACACTGACTCTCACTGGGGTACGGGTTCCACAGGCACTGACTCTCACTGGAGTACGGGTTCCACAGAAACTGACTCTCACTGGGGTACGGGTTCCACAGACACTGACTCTCACTGGGGTATGGGTTCCACAGACACTGACTCTCACTGGGGTACGGGTTCCACACACACTGACTCTCACTGGGGTACGGGTTCCACACACACTGACTCTCACTGGGGTACGGGTTCCACACACACTGACTCTCACTGGGGTATGGGTTCCACACACACTGACTCTCACTGGGGTACGGGTTCCAGAGACACTGACTCTCACTGGGGTACGGGTTCCACAGGCACTGACTCTCACTGGGGTACGGGTTCCACAGACAATGACTCTCACTGGGGTACGGGTTCCACAGACACTGACTCTCACTGGGGTACGGGTTCCACACACACTGGCTCTCACTGGGGTACGGTTTCATACAAACATAGAAGCATAAAAAAATACGAGCAGGAGTCGGCCATGCGGCCCTTCGAGCCTGCTCCGCCATTCAATGTGATCATGGCTGATCCTCTATCTCAATACCATATTCCCGCTCTCTCCCCATACCCCTTGATGCCTTTCGTGTCCAAACATCTATCTATCTCGTTCTTAAATATATTCAGTGACTTGGCCTCCACAGCCTTCTGTAGTAGAGAATTCCAAAGATTCACCACCCTCTGAGTGAAGAAATTTCTCCTCATCTCAGTCCCAAATGTCCCACCCCGTATCCTGAGACTGTGACCCCTCGTTCTAGACCCCCCAGCCAGGAGAACCATATTCCCTGCATCCAGTCTGTCTAGCCCTGTCAGAATTTTATACATTTCAATGAGATCCCCTGCCATTCTTCGAAACTCTAGTGAATACAGGCCTAGTCGACCCAATCTCTCCTCATACGACAGTCCTGTCACCACAGGAGTCAGTCTGGTGAACCTTTGCTGCACTCCCTCAATGGCAAGTATATCGTTTCTTATCACGGGCACTCAGTCTCACTGGGGTACAGGTTCCACAGACACTGACTCTCACTGGGGTACGGGTTCTAAAGACACTGACTCTCATTGGGGTACGGGTTCCACAGACACTGTCTCTCACTGGGGTACGGGTTCCACAGACACTGACTCTCACTGGGGTACGGGTTCCACAGACACTGACTCTCACTGGGGTACGGGTTCCACAGACACTGACTCTCACTGGGGTACGGGTTCCACAGACACTGACTCTCACTGGGGTACGGGTTCCACAGACACTGACTCTCACTGAGTTACGGGTTCCACAGACACTGACTCTCACTGGGGTACGTGTTCCACAGACACTGACTCTCACTGGGGTACGGGGTCCACATACAGTGACTCTCACTGGGGTACGGGTTCCACAGACACTGACTCTCACTGGGGTACGGGTTCCACAGACACTGACTCTCACTCGGGTATGGGTTCTACAGACACTGACTCTCACTGGGGTACAGGTTCCACAGAAACTTATACTCACTGGGGTATGGTTTCCACAGACAGTGACACTCACTGGGGAACGGTTTCCGCAGACACTGACTCTCACTGGGTACGGGTTCCACAGGCACTGACTCTCACTGGGGTACGAGTTCCACAGACACTGTGCTCACTGGGGTACGGGTTTCACAGACACTGACTCTCACTCGGGTACAGGTTCCACACACAGGGAATCTCACTGGGGTACCAGTTCCACACACTGATTCTCACTGGGTTACGAGTTCCACAGACACTGACTCTCACTCGGGTACGGGTTCCACAGACACGGACTCTCACTGGGGTATGGGTTCCACATAAACTGACTCTCTCTGGGGTATGGGTTCCACACACACTGACTCTCACTCGGGTACGGGTTCGACAGACACTGACTCTCACTGGGGTACGGGTTCCACATGCAGTGACTCTCACGGGGGTAAGGATGCCACAGACACTGACTCTCACTGGGGTACGGGTTCCACAGACACTGATTCTCACTGGGGTAGGGTTCCACAGACACTGACTCTCACTGGGGTACAGGTTCCACAAACACTGACTCTCACTGGGGTACGGGTTCAATTGACACCGACTCTCACTGGGGTACGGGTTCCACATACAGTGACTCTCACTGGGGTAGGGGGTCCACATAGTGACTCTCACTGGGGTACGGGTTCCACAGACACTGACTCTCACTGGGGTACGGGTTCCACAGACACTGATTCTCACTGGGGTACGGGTTCCACAGACACTGACTCTCACTGGGGTACGGGTTCCACAGACACTGACTCTCACTTGGGTACGGGTTCCACAAACACTTATACTCACTGGGGTACGGGTCTCACAGGCACTGACTCTCACTGGGGTACGGGTTCCACAGACACTGACTCTCACTGGGGTACGGGTTCCACAGACACTGACTCTCACTGGGGTACGGGTTCCACTGGCACTGACTCTCACTGGGGTACGGGTTCCACAGACACTGACGCTCACTGGGGTACGGGTTCCACAGACACTGATTCTCACTGGGGTACGGGTTCCACAGACACTGACTCTCACTGGGGTACGGGTTCCACAGACACTGACTCTCACTGGGGTACTGGTTCCACAGACACTGACTCTCACTGGGGTACGGGTTCCACACACACTGACTCTCACTGGGGTACGGGTTCCACAGACACTGACTCTCACTGGGGTACGGGTTCCACAGACACTGACTCTCACTGGGGTACGGGTTCCACACACTGACTCTCACTGGGGTACGGGTTCCACAGACACTGACTCTCACTGGGGTACAGGTTCCACAGACACTGACTCTCACTGGGGTACAGGTTCCACACACACTGACTCTCACTGGGGTACGGGTTCCACACACACTGACTCTCACTGGGGTACGGGTTCCACAGACATTGATTCTCACTGGGGTACGGGTTCCATAGACACTGACTCTCACTTGGGTACGGGTTCCACAGACACTGACTCTCACTGGGGTACGGGTTCCATAGACACTGACTCTCACTTGGGTACGGGTTCCACAGACACTGACTCTCACTGGGGTACGGGTTCCACAGACACTGACTCTCACTGGGGTACGGGTTCCACAGACACTGACTCTCACTGGGGTACGGGTTCCACAGTCACTGACTCTCACTGGGGTACGGGTTCCACAGACACTGACTCTCACTTGGGTACGGGTTCCACAGACACTGACTCTCACTGGGGTACGGGTTCCACAGACACTGACTCTCACTGGGGTACAGGTTCCACAGACACTGACTCTCACTGGGGTACGGGTTCCACAGTCACTGACTCTCACTGGGGTAAGGGTTCCACAGACACTGACTCTCACTTGGGTACGGGTTCCACAGACACTGACTCTCACTAGGGTACGGGTTCCACAGACATTGACTCTCACTGGGGTACGGGTTCCACAGACACTGGCTCTCACTGGGGTACGGGTTCCACAGACACTGACTCTCTCTGGGGTACGGGTTCCACAGACACTGACTCTCACTGGGGTACGGGTTCCACAGAACGATAGCAAAATACTGCAGATGTTGGAAATCCGAAATAACAACAGAAAATGCTGGAAAAACTCAGCAGGTCAGGCAACATCCGTGGAGAGAAATTTGAGTTGACGTTTCGGGTTTGACCCTTCTTCAAAACTGGAGAGAAAAGGAACTAGATCGAAGGCAGGGCTGCGATCGGACAAAAGAATAAAAGAACCAAAAGAAGTAAAAGAGATTAGAAGCTAGACGAGATGGTAATATGCTGGGATTAGGTGTAAAGTGTACTGGCAGGGCAAAAGATAGCTGCCAGGTGTGAGAGAGAAACAAAAGGAAAGTTGGGGGGGAGGAAAGGAGTGGAAAAATATAAGTAAAAATGAAATAGGGGCCGAGGTTATGATCTGAAATTGTTGAACTCGATATTGAGACCGGAAGGCTGCAGAGTGCCTAATCGGAAGATGAGGTGCTGTTCCTCGAGTTCCACAGACACTGACTCTCACTGGGGTACGGGTTCCACAGACACTGACTCTCACTTGGGTACGGGTTCCACAGACACTGACTCTCACTGGGGTACGGGTTCCACAGACACTGACTCTCACTGGGGTACGGGTTCCACAGACACTGACTCTCACTGGGGTACGGGTTCCACAGACACTGACTCTCACTGGGGTACGGGTTCCACAGACACTGACTCTCACTGGGGTACGGGTTCCACAGACACTGACTCTCACTGGGGTACGGGTTCCACAGACACTGACTCTCACTGGGGTACGGGTTCCACAGACACTGACTCTCACTGGGGTACGGGTGTAACTTGTCCGTTACCCACCCATCTGATTCGGATGTCATTGCAATGGAAACGTGGAGAGGTGTAGTTGGAGCGAATTATCTGATGTTGTCTGTTTTGCTCTTTCACAGGGTGGTTTTGTGGTATAGACATGAGCAAGCCTGACAGGGACATCCCTCAGGTGAGTATCATGCCGACGCTCACTCTCTGGGCTCACACATGGAGAATGGCCACTTGGCCAGTGTATCGCTGTGTGGCCTGTGCCCAGCTGGTTCACAGGAGGCCGGGTCAGGTCTATCAACAACAACAACGTGCATTTATATAGCACTGTCAAAGTAGTAAAACGTCCCAGGGTGCTTCACAGAAGCGTTATCAGACATAAATTTGACACTGAGCCACATGAAGAGATATTAGGACAGGTGACCAAAAGCTTGGTCAAAGAGGTCGGGTTTAAGGAGCGTCTTAAAGGAGGAGAGGCGGAGAGGTTTAGGGAGGGAATTCCAGAGCTCGGGGCCCAGGCAGCTGAAGGCACAGCCACCAATGGTGGAGCGATGGGCAAGAGGCCAGAATTGGAGGAGCGCAGATATCTCCGGGGGTTGTGGGCAACGTTCCTGTTAAGCTCCGCGGCCGAGCCGCGGTCTGGAGGTCCCGCGCAAGCTGCTCACCGGCTTTATAAACAAAGTAAACCCGCACAGGCGCAAAAAATGGAATGGGCTGCTGAGCCAGTTAAAGTGCCAGCACACCCAAACATCAAATGACAAGCAAGATTGGTTGTGGGGCTGGAGGAGGTTACAGAGGAAGGGAGAGGATGAGGGACATGGAGTGATTGGAAATCATGGATGAGAATTTTGAAATCGAGGCGTTGCCGGGCCGGGAGCCAATGTAGGTCAGTGAGCACAGGGGGTGATGGGTGAACGGGACTGGGTGTGAGTTAGGACACAGGGCAGTGAGCACAGGGGGTGATGGGTGAACGGGACTGGGTGCGAGTTAGGACACGGGGCAGTGAGCACAGGGGTGTTGGGTGAACGGGACTGGGTGTGAGTTAGGACACGGGGCAGTGAGCACAGGGGGTGATGGGTGAACGGGAATGGGTGTGAGTTAGGACACGGGGCAGTGAGCACAGGGGGTGATGGGTGAACGGGACTGGGTGTGAGTTAGGACACGGGGCAGTGAGCACAGGGGGTGATGGGTGAACGGGACTGGGTGTGAGTTAGGACACGGGGCAGTGAGCACAGGGGGTGATGGGTGAACGGGAATGGGTGTGAGTTAGGACACGGGGCAGTGAGCACAGGGGGTGATGGGTGAACGGGACTGGGTGCGAGTTAGAACACGGGGCAGTGAGCACAGGGGGTGATGGGTGAACGGGACTGGGTGTCAGTTAGGACACGGGGCAGTGAGCACAGGGGGTGATGGGTGAACGGGACTGGGTGCGAGTTAGGACACGGGGCAGTGAGCACAGGGGGTGATGGGTGAACGGGACTGGGTGTGAGTTAGGACACGGGGCAGTGAGCACAGGGGGTGATGGGTGAACGGGACTGGGTGTGAGTTAGGACACGGGGCAGTGAGCACAGGGGGCGATGGGTGAACGGGACTGGGAGCGAGTTAGGACATGGGGCAGTGAGCACAGGGGGTGATGGGTGAACGGGACTGGGTGTGAGTTAGGACACGGGGCAGTGAGCACAGGGGGTGATGGGTGAACGGGACTGGGTGTGAGTTAGGACACGGGGCAGTGAGCACAGGGGGTGATGGGTGAACGGGACTGGGTGTGAGTTAGGACACGGGGCAGTGAGCACAGGGGGTGATGGGTGAACGGGACTCGGTGCGAGTTAGGACACGGGGCAGTGAGCACAGGGGGTGATGGGTGAACGGGACTGGGTGTGAGTTAGGACACGGGGCAGTGAGCACAGGGGATAATGGGTGAACGGGACTGGGTGTGAGTTAGGACACGGGGCAGTGAGCACAGGGGGTGATGGGTGAACGGGACTGGGTGCGAGTTAGGACACGGGGCAGTGAGCACAGGGGGTGATGGGTGAACGGGACTGGGTGTGCGTTAGGACACGGGGCAGTGAGCACAGGGGGTGATGGGTGAACGGGACTGGGTGTGAGTTAGGACACGGGGCAGTGAGCACAGGGGGTGATGGGTGAACAGGACTGGGTGTGAGTTAGGACCCGGGGCAGTGAGCACAGGGGGTGATGGGTGAACGGGACTGGGTGTGAGTTAGGACACGGGGCAGTGAGCACAGGGGGTGATGGGTGAACGGGACTGGGTGTGAGTTCGGACACGAGGCAGTGAGCACAGGGGGTGATGGGTGAACGGGACTGGGTGTGAGTTAGGACACGGGTCAGTGAGCACAGGGGCATTGGGTGAACGGGGCTGGGTGCGAGTTAGGACACGGGGCAGTGAGCACAGGGGGTGATGGGTGAACGGGACTGGGTGTGAGTTAGGACATGGGGCAGTGAGCACAGGGGGTGATGGGTGAACGGGACTGGGTGTGAGTTAGGACACGGGGCAGTGAGCACAGGGGGTGATGGGTGAACAGGACTGCGTGTGAGTTAGGACACGGGGCAGTGAGCACAGGGGGTGATGGGTGAACGGGACTGGGTGCGAGTTAGGACACGGGGCAGTGAGCACAGGGGGTGATGGGTGAACGGGACTGGGTGTGAGTTAGGACACGGGGCAGTGAGCACAGGGGGTGATGGGTGAACGGGACTGGGTGTGAGTTAGGACACGGGGCAGTGAGCACAGGGGGTGATGGGTGAACGGGACTGGGTGTGAGTTAGGACACGGGGCAGTGAGCACAGGGGGTGATGGGTGAACAGGACTGGGTGTGAGTTAGGACACGGGTCAGTGAGCACAGGGGTGTTGGGTGAACGGGGCTGGGTGCGAGTTAGGACACGGGGCAGTGAGCACAGGGGGTGATGGGTGAACGGGTCTGGGTGTGAGTTAGGACATGGGTCAGTGAGCACAGGGGTGTTGGGTGAACGGGGCTGGGTGCGAGTTAGGACACGGGGCAGTGAGCACAGGGGGTGATGGGTGAACGGGACTGGGTGTGAGTTAGGACACGGGGCAGTGAGCACAGGGGGTGATGGGTGAACGGGACTGGGTGTGAGTTAGGACACGGGGCAGTGAGCACAGGGGGTGATGGGTGAACGGGACTGGGTGTGAGTTAGGACACAGGGCAGTGAGCACAGGGGGTGATGGGTGAACGGAACTGGGTGTGAGTTAGGACACGGGCCAGCGAGCACAGGGGGTGATGGGTGAATGGGGCTCGGTGCGAGTTAGGACACGGGGCAGTGAGCACAGGGGGTGAAGGGTGAACGGGACTGGGTACGAGTTAGGACACGGGGCGGCAGAGGAGTCCATCAGCACTCTTAGCACAGCTCAGCTTCGCTCTGAGTACTGAGAGAGACACTGCCGGGGACAATAGGTTAGGTGATCATTCACCATGAAGTCAAAACAATGTAACCTATCCACCACTGTCACTATCACCAGACACAGAACCGTGCAAGACAAGCACACACTTTCAAATGAGACATTGACTGAAAGCCCTGATTGTGACTAAACCGCCCGGGACCCGTTTCAAGCCCTGCCTGATTTTCTGCTTTATTGAACTCAACGCAGAGTAATATCGGACATTGTGTAAAACAGGCATCTCACCCGAACACTCCCAGTTCCTGCTGGGCGGTTTAGGTTATAATCAGGGCTTGAGCCCCCATCTGACTGTCCAGGTGGATGTTAAAGATCCCATAGCGCTACTGGAAGAGCAGGGAACTCTCCCCAATGTCCTGAGGCCAACATCTCGCCCTCAACCAACACCACCAAAAATAACAGATTCATTGGTCATCTCACTGAAAAGAAAGTCTCGCATTTCTCCAGCACCTTTCGCCACCTCAGGACGTCCCAAAGCGCTTTACAGCCAATGAAGTACTGTTGAAGTGTAGTCACTGTTGTAATGTGGGCTCTTGCTGTGCGCTCTTGCTGTGGGCTCTTGCTGTGGGCTCTTGCTGTGGGCTCTTGCTGTGGGCTCTTGCTGTGGGCTCTTGCTGTGCACTCTTGCTGTGCGCTCTTGCGGTGGGCTCTTGCTGTGCGCTCTTGCTGTGGGCTCTTGCTGTGCGCTCTTGCTGTGCATTCTTGCAGTGGGCTCTTGCGGTGGGCTCTTGCGGTGCGCTCTAGCTGTGCGCTCTAGCTGTGCGCTCTAGCTGTGCGCTCTAGCTGTGGGCTCTTGCTGTGGGCTCTTGCTGTGCATTCTTGCGGTGAGCTCTTGCTGTGGGCTCTTGCTGAGCGCTCTTGCTGCGGGCTCTTGCTGCGGGCTCTTGCTGCGGGCTCTTGCTGTGGGCTCTTGCTCTTGCTGCGGGCTCTTGCTGTGCATTCTTGCAGTGGGCTCTTGCTGTGCACTCTTGCTGTGGGCTCTTGCTGTGCACTCTTGCTGTGGGCTCTTGCGGTGCACTCTTGCGGTGGGCTCTTGCTGTGCGCTCTTGCTGTGGGCTCTTGCTGTGCGCTCTTGCTGTGGGCTCTTGCTGCGGGCGCTTGCTGTGCACTCTTGCTGTGGGCTCTTGCTGTGGGCTCTTGCTGTGCATCAAGCGTCTCCCACCATTGCCTACATGGCACTCACTGCCCTGCAAAGCCTGGTAAGTCAGTGTGGAGCGCCCGGTGATGTTCCTGAGCTGCGATCAGACACGGTGTAAATGCCACGCCAAGCCACGTAACGCGGACGGTGATATTTCACCACATCTACAGCGTGCTTGCAGGCAAGGAGAGCAGACACTACAAAGCTCAGTGTGGCCAGTCACACTCAGCGATGTTTCCAACGCCGCCGACAAACAGAAACCTTTGCTCTGCAGACAGTCTGGGAAGAACGGTAACATTCTCCAAGCTGTTCAACCCAACTCCAAAACCAGCAGCAAACAGGCTGGACACTGCACGAGCAACAAGGGGTCAAACCTCAGCTAGCAAACAAAGAGTTAAAGTCTACAGGATGGGGCTTTTTGTTTAAAAGGTGAGATTTTCTCTCTGCGCCTCTCCCATGAGTGTGAAAACTGTGAGACTAATGTAGAAAAAGACTTTCCCTTTAAAAAAAATGACTAACAGAAATAAGGAGCGATATTTACAGACATTAAACTGAGGACAGCAGGAAGACAGAGAGCGCTTTCTCTGAATAAATGTGAAAAGACTAAAAGTTCAGGCAGTGTGTGTGGTGCGGAGGGCTGGTGCTGAGAGGAGCCCATCCCCCCGCCCGCTCTCCCCCACACAGCTCAGTGCAGCAAACAGCAGCTGGGAGCTTTTGCTAGCTCAGCCTTTCACATTAAGGTCTAGATTGAGCAATCAGTACAAACAGTGTGACCAAAAAAAACTTCTAGAACATTCAGTGCTGCAAGAGAGGACAAATAAAACACACACGGACCCCCCATCCCCTCAAAACACAGCAAACCTGGCCCATAGAGACACTGGGGGACATCTCCCCCAACACAACAGTCAGACTCCACTGAAAAACATTGAACTCAACTCCAGAGATTTGAAATGGTCACCTCCTCGCCTCCTCGTACAAACCCGCCTTACCTGACTATTCATTCTGCCATCACGGTGAGAGTTATGTCTTCAATAAAACTCCAGGAAATGTCCCGGCGAGCAGAAAGTCTCCTGTCCCTCGGCTCCGACACACTCCCTGCAGCAAACAGTCACTGCCAGAGAAAAATCCCACCAGGCATCAGCGGTCACTGTGATTGACTGGAATAAGAGGAGTTCCCGAACTGCCAGGAGCAGGCGGAAAGTGTGTGTGTTTTAGTCGATCATTTACAACTCCTTCTCCCAAATCAGCGCAATCAAAAGCTCTCACACAGACCCGGGCTGTAACCCTCCAATACAGGGACCAGCAGAACCCACCTCAACCCCCCAATACAGGGACCAGCAGAACCCACCTCAACCCCCCAATACAGGGACCAGTAGAACCCACCTCAACCCCCCAATACAGGGACCAGCAGAACCCACCTCAACCCCCCAATACAGGGACCAGTAGAACCCACCTCAACCCCCCAATACAGGGACCAGCAGAACCCACCTCAACCTGCCAATACAGGGACCAGTAGAACCCACCTCAACCCTCCAATACAGGGTCCAGCAGAACCCACCTCAACCCTCCAATACAGGGACCAGCAGAACCCACCTCAACCCTCCAATACAGGGACCAGCAGAGTCCACCGCAACCCCTCAATACAGGGACCAGTAGAACCCACCTCAACCCTCCAATACAGGGACCAGCAGAGTCCACCGCAACCCCTCAATACAGGGACCAGTAGAACCCACCTCAACCCTCCAATACAGGGACCAGCAGAACCCACCTCAACCCTCCAATACAGGGACCAGCAGAACCCACCTCAACCCCCCAATACAGGGACCAACAGAACCCACCTCAAACCTCCAATACTGGGACCAGCAGAACCCACCTCAACCCGCCAATACAGGGACCAGTAGAACCCACCTAAACCCTCCAATACAGGGACCAGCAGAACCCACCTCAACCCTCCAATACAGGGACCAGCAGAACCCATCTCATTTCCCAGCCCCGGACTGTGTTCACTTATCTAATCTCAGCCCGGGTTCAGGAGTGAGGTGAGGTAGCAGTAGGAGTTATAGTTGATCGCAGTGCCCCTGGGCTTGGAAGGATGAATCAGCCAGTGTTGGACGAGGACAGGATCAGGATCTGCTGTGATGCACCTCATGGTGGAATACCCTGCCACCTAGCACTGTCCAGACTCACCCATTTAGAATTTGCCCTTGAGGGAGATACCAATAGCGAGTTGGCCCCTGGGAACCCCAACCCAGGGAACCCCATCCCCAGCCCAGGGAACCCCAGCCCAGGAAACCCAGCCCAGGAACCCCAGCCCAGGGAACCCCAGCCCAGGGAACCCCAGCCCAGGGAACCCCAGCCCAGGAACCCCAGCCCAGGCAACCACAGCCCCAGCCCAGGGAGCCCCAGCCCAGGGAACCCCAGCCCAGGGAACCCCAGCACAGGGAACCCCAGCCCAGGGGACCCCAGCCCAGGGAACCCCAGCCCCAGCCCAGGGAACCCCAGCCCAGGAACCCCAGCCCAGGCAACCACAGCCCCAGCCCAGGGAACCCCAGCCCAGGGAACCCCAGCCCCAGCCCAGGAAACCCCAGCCCAGGGAACCCCAGCCCCAGCCCAGGAAACCCCAGCCCAGGGAACCCCAGCCCAGGAAACCCCAACCCAGGAACCCCAGCCCAGGGAACCCCAGCCCAGGGAACCCCAGCCCAGGAACCTCAGCCCTGGGAACCCCAGCCCAGGAACCCCAGCCCAGGGAACCCCAGCCCAGGAAACCCCAGCCCAGGGAACCCCAGCCCAGGAACCCCAGCCCAGGGAACCCCAGCCCAGGAAACCCCAGCCCAGGGAACCCCAGCCCAGGAAACCCCAGCCCCAGCCCAGGGAACCCCAGCCCAGGGAACCCCAGCCCCAGCCCAGGGAGCCCCAGCCCAGGGAACCCCAGCCCCAGCCCAGGGAGCCCCAGCCCAGGGAACCCCAGCCCAGGGAGCCCCAGCCCAGGAAACCCCAGCCACAGGAATACAAAGCCTTCGAGGAAAAATGGGGAGAAACACGTTAGTGAATTGATGATGCTCTGTCTCAAGGTCTGGGGGTTGCTCCAGTTGTCAATTCAAGGGTCAAGGATTGTGTAGTGTCCGCGTATCAATAACATACGGACTGCAGGAGAACGGTAATAACAGGTGTTTACTGAACAGAGGGTATGCTGGAACTGAAAGTACAGAAGCCTGCTACAGCTTTATATACAGGTGTGGTCACTGCCGGTACTACAGTATAAAAGCAGTTCTCTCTTAAAGGTACATACACAACAATTCCTCCCCTTTTAGATAAACAGTACATAACATTCATTTAACAATTAAATAATAACTAATTACAATTACAATTTTCTCTGTACTATATACATCAACCGAAGTAATCATTTATAAATTCAGTCTTTGAGGAGGCTTCCTGATCCTGTCTGGATAGCGCCTTTCTCGAGTATCCTGTTCTTGCGGCGGAGTCGATTCTGGCTCATTGTCATTGGTTGGTTCGTCAGCTTCCAATACCACTGATTCTGAGGTAGACGCAATCTGTACTTCGGGTTCATCACCAGGTGCGCATGCTCGTGGTATGGGTTTGACTTGTTCCTGTGACTCTAGAATCTGGTCAGCATGGCGTCTCACGATGCTCTCTCCAACGTCCACTGTGTACATTAGTGGTCCCTGCTGTGTGCATATCGTTCCTGGCTGCCATTTTTCTGTTCGGTAGTCGCGGGCCAAGACTGGTTGCCCTATCTTGAAGCTCCTGGTTGGCTTCTCATTTATGTGCTGGAATTGCGTATCCTCAACATCTCGTCTTATGTTTGGTTTGAGCAAATCCAGGCGACATCTTAACCTTCGGTTAAAGAACATTATGGCTGGAGCTTGGTTGGTGACTGCATGTGTCGCATTCCGGTAAGCAAACAAGAAATTATCTACCTTGTGTTGTAGTGGTATGTTGTCGTTATACATCGCCTTTATTGCTTTTTTAAAGGTCTGAACAAACCTCTCAGCCAATCCATTTGTGGCTGGATGATATGGGGCAGATGTGTAGTGTTTTACCCCATTATTCCTCAAAAACCTCCGGAAATCCTCGGACACAAACTGTGGTCCATTGTCGGAGCAAATCTGTTCTGGCAAGCCATTCCTGGTGAAGATGGTCCGTAGGACTGCAATAGTTTTCTCCGTGGTGGTGGAGGACATTTTGATGACCTCTGGCCATTTCGAATGTGCATCCACGGCAATTAAAAACATTGGCCTAGAAATTCAGTTGCGTTCGCCAGCCGTTAGCGCCATAAGAGGAGTAGATCTCGAGCGCTAGGCACTTAGCGCCCGGGCGCAGACCGATCTGCGCCTACGCCCAACTTCAGTGTTTGCGCGCGCTCAGCTGCGCACGCAGCTTATGACATCATTTCGTCGTGCAACGCCGTTTGTGCGCCCCAAACCGGAACTTCAGTGGCGCCCGCCCAATGTGGGCGTGGCGCTGTTAAGAACTGTGAAGAGGAACGCAGCAGAGGCCCTGCAGGCCTCGGGGAGCGCTAATTAAAGGGCACTTAGACTGAACTATAAAGGCCAGCCATTTTGCTGCAATGACTTTAGTGCTACGGATTTCTGGACAGAGACCAAGGAAGAGACCTTACTGATTTGGGCCAACATAGGAGAGGTATTTTTGGCTTCTGGCCAGAGCTTGGAAATTTGACTCATTGTGATTTCACTGTTTGCAAGTATATTATGGGGGCTGCATGGGGTTCCAACCCTCAGTTCCAGCATTATGTGCGAAGGGCTCGCAGACGCTGTGTGAGAGGGGCAGCCATGCCTAGACGCAGAGGGGCCATCAGGCGTCGGCAACGTAGGCCTTACCCACTCAGGGAATACCGCCAGCAGGTGTCCTATCTTACCATGACTGCCGCGCATTGTGCTAAGAGGCTGCGCTTCAGAAGGGAGGTGGTTGCAGAGATCTGCCAGCTGCTTCACAGAGATCTGCGTCCACAGCTGATGTGCAGGACGTCTCTGTCGGTGGAAGTGAAGGTCACGGTGGCTCTGAACTTTTATGCAAGCGGCTCCTTCCAAGCCGCTGCTGGGGACATAGCGAACATCTCCCAGTTCGCCGTGCATCGCTGCATCCGGCAGGTCACCGATGCCCTTTTCGCAAGGAGACACCAATTCATCTCCTTCCCCATGACCCTAGAGAGGCAGGAGCAGCGTGCAGTCGGATTTGCGAGGATCGCCGACTTCCCCATGGTGCAGGGCGCCATTGACTGCACGCATGTGGCTATGCGGGCACCTATCGACAATGCCGAGGATTACCGCAACCGGAAGGGCTACCATTCCCTCAATGTACAGCTGGTGTGTGACCACAGGCAGCGCATCCTAGCTGTCAATGCCCGCTTTCCAGGCAGCAGCCACGATGCATTTATCCTGCGCCTGACTACTGTGGCTGACATGTTCCAGGCACAGCCTCCCCCAAGAGGATGGCTTATCGGGGACAAAGGCTATCCTTTGTGTACATGGCTCATGACCCCGCTCCGCGCTCCCAGGACCCCTGCTGAGGAGGCATACAACGAAAGCCATCAAGCCACAAGGAACATCATAGAGCAAACGATTGGCGTCCTCAAGCAACGGTTCTGCTGCCTGGATCGTTCCGGCGGATCTCTACAGTATTCGCCGGATAGAGTCTCCCAGTTCGTCGTCGTTTGCTGCATGCTGCACAACCTGGCTATCCGCAGGACTCAGGCACTGCCACCTCACGTTGGACCACCACCTCAGGAGGATGAGCAGGAGGACCATGAGGAGGAGGAGGAGGAGGAGGAGGAGTACCAGCCCAGGAGGGAGCCACAAGGTCCAAGGGCCGTCCGTCGGCAGCTTATTGAACGACACTTCTAGGCCCCCTGTCAGGGAATGGCTTGTGGCAATGAAGGCACATGAATGCAGCCGCTCCGCAAGCCCTCAGCCGGTTAACGCAACAACCACTTGAAACATCACACATGGACAAGCTGAATAAATAAAAAGCTTTATTGAACAAACTCAGGGCCCTTCCCACATGAAACCCAAAAACAGACAAGACCCCCCAAAAAACAGTCAAAAACATATCTCACTCCCACAACCTGGGGAGGAATAACAAAACTTGTCCATCCAAATGGCCTTCATCCTCGGCCTTACCAAGACAAACCCCCCCATACAGAACACAAACACCCCCATATAAAAGAACATTTGCCTTCATCTTCGGCCTTACCAAAATAAACCCCCCCAATACAGAACACAAACACCCCCATATAAAAAAACATTTGACAACACACTCTACTTTGTGTGCCGAGAGGCCGAGTCCTTGTCCAGGCTTTTCCGGCCCCTGGCCGACCTGCTGCTCCGCCTCAACCTGGGCCCTGTGGGTGTTGCAAGGCTGGGGGAAGGCTCCTGAGGGGCACAAAGCGTGACGGCAGATGCCCTTGGGGGTCGGCCTAGACGAGCTCCGGCCCTGGAGGGGCCGGCTGCTGACTGCTGCAGCTGTGGCTGGGCAGCATCAGTCTCTCCAGCAGCTCGTCGCAGCTTTGCTGGGGGAGTGGCAGTGGTGGCTGCAGCAATGGGGGCAAGCTGGCTGATGCCAGGCGCTCGCTGGTCGCCAGAGACACTGGCAGTCGGCCGGGCTGGCACTGCAGCAAGCGCAGCAATCTGGTGAAGGCCAGACCGCTGTGCTGCAGCAGCGCGGCGGGTGCCCTGGCGATGCGTGCATGACACAGCGAGTGTGGCAGCAGTGAGTGCCCGTACTGCCCTGGTCTGTGCCCGCATCAGACCAGCCAGTGACTGCACGGCACCACTCGTCAACTCTCCACTCGCTGCCTGTGCTGCCCTGAATTCGGACCGACTCGCGTCCTGTGATGCCCTGAATTCTGCCCGACTCGCGTCCTGTGATGCCCCGAATTGTTGGAGGCCCCTGGCCTGTGCTGCCGCGAGTTGGTCGAAACCCCTGGCCTGTGAGGCCCCGAAATCGGCCACACTATGAGCCAGGGACTCAATGGCCTCAGGCAACCGTGCCACAACCCCCATGAACTCGGTGTGGCGACGATCCGAGTCCGCGGACATTTGATCAAGGAGGCGCACCTCCTGGGCGAGGACCGTCTCCGGACTGGAGGCCGGACTCTCCCTCTGGGGAGAAGGCCGCCGAGCTGGCCGACCCTTCCCGCGTGGCTGGACGCCACTGGGCCCAGCAACTGCACTCCCCTGCAACACTTCCCCCCTCTGGGGAGAAGGCCGCCGTGCTGGCCGACCCTTCCCGCGTGGCTGGACGCCACTGGGCACAGGAGCTACACCCCCCTGCAACACTTCCCCCTGGCTCTCCTCCAAGCAAGACGTGTCCCCTCCATTGCCATCCCCTGGCGCGGATGAGGGTTCCCCCGATGTGCCGCCTTCCTCTTGCTCCTCGTCGTCCTCCTCTTCCGAGGGACTGACACTCGCAGCTTCAGGGACCTCCTCCTCACCAGCTGAAAGCAGGAAGGCACAAGAGTAGCTTTAGAGTGAGGACAGGGCGTCAGCGAGGGAGGCATGAGTGGTGGCATTATGCGCATTGGTCGGACAGTGGCAAAGGATGTAGATCTGAAGCGCAAGGGGAACGAGAGAGGTCCAAACGGTCATGTCCTTACCATTGGGGCCCAGCACAGGGTCGGCATCTCCAATTGCAACGGGGCCAATCACCCGGGCACCCATGAGTCGACCCACGCGCTCCTCCAGGTCACTGAGCTCCTGGAACTGGGCACGGCCTCCCCCGGTGACAGTCCAGCTCTTCAGATTCTCGGCCAGCTTGGCCTGCAAGAGAAAGGACGGCTTCTAAGTACAGTGTGGTGCCCTGTTGTTGTGTGCACTGCCTCCCATGGTCGAATAGCTTGGCCAGTGTGTAAACTGCAGAAAGTGCTATTGATGTTCATGCCAGTGCCATAGCTGCTGGAGGAGGGCTGGCCACTAGGCCTTTGAGGTCCCTTTGCCCATAATGTGAGGTGCACATGCAAGGATGAGGAGGACACTGGAAAGGGTACTCACCCTGACCAACCGAGTGAGGTCGTTAAACTTTTTCCGGCATTGGTCACCAGTCCTGGGGACATCGCTGTTGGCTGTGACCCTCTGGCCGATTTCCCTCCAGGCTCTCCTGTACAGCCTCTTGGGAGCCTTCTTGCCACTGTCCGGGAACAAGATATCTCTTCTCCTCTCCAAAGCCCTAACCAGCACCTTTAAATCATGGGCAGAGAAGCGCTGCGCTCGCTCACGGGCCCTCTGCATCCTTGCTGGCGCTATTTCTCTCCAGCAGCAGTGTTTAGGCCTAGCTGGAGGGCTGCAGTATCCAGGGCGTGGCAGCAGACCAAGTCGACCCTTCCCCCTTTAAGAGCTGGCCGGCGCCAGGGTGTCTGCTGTCAATCAAAACATGACCGCACCTGCGCTGCGCCCGGCCTCGGCGGTATCAGTCTGCACCGCCGGCTTAGCGCCTAAAGATAGGGGTGCAACGCCAGTTTTAGCGCTCGAGCAAACTCCTTGGCCAAAGCTACTGAATACCGGCGAAGTGGCCTCCACTTTCCGGCGGGCGCAAACTTTAGCGCCCGCCCGACTTTACCGCCCCAAAAGTGGCTATACTGAATTTCTAGGCCATTGAGTCCATAAATGGATCAGCAAAATCAATGTGTACCCGTTGCCATGGCGATGAGGGCCACTCCCATGGGTGTAGCAGGGCCTGTGGTGGAGCGTTTTGGACTTTCTGGCATCCTGTGCATCTCTTGGTCATTTCCTCGATTTCTTTATCGATTCCCGGCCACCACACAAACGCCCTGGCTAGGCTCTTCATTTTTACCCCTCCCAGATGACCCTCATGAAGCTCATTGAGCACTCTATCTCTCAACTTGGGTGGAATTACCACTCGGGATCCACACATCAAGGTCCCCCGGCACACTGACAGCTGTTCTCTCCTTGGCGAGAATGCTGGCAACAGTGAGTCGCCATGTGCTGGCCATCCCTTCACCGTCAAATCATAGACCCGAGAGAGTGTCGGGTCATTTCGGGTTTCCTTCTCTATACTTGAGTTTGTAACAGGTAGACATTCGACTATGGTCGAATGGAATATCTCAACAGGGTCCACTGCAGGTGCTTCCTCCACCGTAGGCAACGGTAGGCGCGACAGCCCATCAGCATTTCCATGCTGTTTCGTACCCTTGTACTCTATGTCGTATTGATGTGCCCCTAGAAAAAGGGACCATCTTTGCAGCCGTTGCGCCGTCATCACCGGAACGCCCTTCTTTGGGTTAAAAATGGAGACAAGAGGCTGGTGATCAGTCAGTAGGGTGAATTTCTGCCCGTGCAGATAGTGATTGAACTTCTTCACCCCCCACACCAGGCTGAGGGCCTCCCTGTCAATCTGGGCGTAGTTACGCTCGGCTGAGGTTAACGAGCGCGACGCAAAGGCTATTGGCCTCTCTGAACCGTCAAGGAATTTGTGAGACAGCACCGCTCCAATGCCGTAGGGAGACGCATCACATGCCAACCGAATCGGTAGTGTTGGATTGTAGTGGGCCAATACTTCTTTTGAAGTGATTAGGCATTTACATTTCTGAAAGGCACGCTTACACTCATCACTCCATTTCCATGCTACTCCAGTTTGCAGCAGGGCGTTCAGTGGGTGCAGAATTGTAGATAAATTTGGCAAGAACTTATGGTAGTAGTTCACCAACCCAAGGAACGACCTCAGTTGCGACACACTTTCCGGTGCTGGAGCCTTGACTACTGCCTCAATCTTGTCTGGGGACTTATGTAACCCCTCTTCATCAATCATGTGGCCACAATATGAGATTTGTTTCCTGAAAAACTCGCATTTGGGGCGGTTGGCTCGTAGCCCATATTCTTATAATCTAGTGAGCACCTGCTCCAGGTTGGCAAGGTGTTCACTGTCATTTTCGCCCGTAACCAGGATGTCGTCCAAATAACACTGGGTCCCCGGGATCCCTTGCAGGACTTGTTCCATCGCCCTCTGCCAAATAGCCGGAGCTGATGCTACCCCGAATACCAGTCGGTTGTACTGGTAAAGACCTTTGTGAGTGTTTATCGTGAGGTATTTTCTAGATGCTTCTTCTACCTCCATTTGTAGATACGCTTGGGCCAGATCAATCTTTGTAAAGCGTTTCCCTCCAGATAGTGAGGCGAAAATATCTTCTATCCGCGGAAGTGGATATTGTACTGTGTGCAGGACTGGGTTCACAGTTACATTAAAGTCCCCACAGATGCGAACCTTCTTCGGCTCCCCAGGCGTGCTGCTCAATGATTTCTTCATTACAGGAACGATGGGTGTGGCCCACTCGCTCCAGTCCACCTTGAACAGCACACCCGAATGCTCCAGACTCTCCAGCTCTGCTTCGATGGCTGGGCGGATCGCGTACGGTACCGGTCTGGCCTTAAAAAATTTGGGGTTTGCGTTATCTTCAATTTTTATCATTGCCATTACTCCTTTTAGAGTCCCAAGTCCTTGCTGGGACACCTCTTTCGCGTCAGTTAGAATTTTTGACAGTCGTCCAGGTGTGACGTCGTCATCCTTTTTGTCAGCCACAGTTAGCGCCTGAATGGAATGCCAATCCAATTGTATTTTTCAGATCCATTCCCGTCCCAATAATGGTGGTCCTCCATCTTGTAGTATATATAGATACAGTTTCTGTGTTTCCTTGCCGTTGTATTTAACGGGCACCCTTATTTTTCCTCTGGGGTAGACTTTTTACCCCGTATATGTCTTCAATACAATGGACGTGTCCTTCAAGGGTATGTGTGAGAATAGCCGCTCATAGTCTCGTCGATTCATGACTGTTAGGGCTGACCCTGTGTCCAATTCCATCTTTACTTGGGACCCTGCTATCATGAGGGTGACCCAAATGGTTCGGTGATCCTCCTTTGCGATCACGTTGTGTAACTTTAGACAACTTAGTATCCTGCTCCCAGAGTCATTATCATTCTCCTGATCTTCTGAACTACTGTCTGTCATTTTTTTTACTTTCTTGTACTTTTCCTTAGCAGTTCTTTTAGTGTTGGTTTTCTTTCCCGACCTGCAGACTCGTGCTATGTGTCCCACTTTTCCACATTGCCTGCATACTTTGTCCTTAAACCAGCAGTCCTTCTGGTCATGGGTTGTTCTGCCGCAGCGATAGCACTTTTCTGCTCCATATGCCATTTCGTTGGTGCTATATTCTTACGGTTTCTGTTGTATTTCCGCAGCTCCCCGTGCTGCTGCTTCGTAGGATACTGCCACGCTGAAAGCCTGTTCTAGGGTCAGGTCCTTTTCCGAAAGTAGTCGTTTCTGGGTTCCTTCACTCTGGAGCCCGCAGACAAACTTATCCCTTAAGGTATCTGCCAGTCCTGCTCCGAACTGGCAGTGCTTCGATAACTTGCGTAGTTCCGTAAGATAGTCAGCATTACTCTGATCTTTGTGCTGGTTTCTTTTATGGAACTTGAATCTTTCTGCTATCAGCAGCGGTGTAGGGTTTAGATGTTCCTGTAAGATATTGACAATCTCTTCAAAGCTTTTCTCCATTGGTTTAGCTGGGGTAATTAAATTCCGCAATAGGCCGTACGTTCTCGCGCCCATCAAATTTAATAATACCGACGCCTTCTTTTCATCGGCCACCCCATTTGCCTTGCAGTACACTCAATTCTTTCCACATACGTGGTCCAGTCTTCTATTTCGTTGTCAAAAGCAGTGATACTGCCACTCTTCGGCATCTTGGGTGGTTTAAAATGGCACCTCCCGCGCTTTTCCTTCTTCCCCAATGGATTAAAATGGCGCGTCCCGCGCTTTTCCTTCTTCCCCTTGCTGCCAATGCTGCTCCTAGCGTTCTAAATAGTAATGGCGGCGCCCCGCGGCTTCGGCGCGTCTCTCTTTTGTTAGTTAAATTCCTTAGTTTTATTCTTCTTTGACGCTGTCCACTGCGCGTCTCTTTTCCTTCCCCTCTTTTTATTTTCTCTAACGCTGCCCGGCTCTTGAGCACCGACTGCGCCCTGTGCGCTCCACCCTCTCTCTCTCTTTTCCTTCCCGACGACGCTGCACGGCCCCCTTGCAGAGCCGCTCGATCGAGCTCAAACCCGCCGCAGTCCGGAAGGGTCAGCGCACTACCTGCTACCAGCACGATTTGCTGGAACACCTTGACTGGGGAGCCAAGCCCAGCTCTCCACAGCTTCCCCTGCGATTCACTGAACTCCGATGGATCACTGGGCGGTCGCCCATGGTCGACGCCCGTTGCTCTGGCTTCGACCTCCAAGAAGCTTCTTTTCAGGGATGGATCCCCATGAGGTGATGCAGTACTGCAGGTGAGTTCGAACCTGTTCGTCACCACTGTAGTGTCTGCGTATCAATAACACACGGACTGCAGGAGAACGGTAATAACAGGTGTTTACTGAACAGAGGGTATGCTGGAACTGAAAGTACAGAAGCCTGCTACGGCTTTATATACAGGTGTGGTCACTGCCGGTACTACAGTATAAAAGCAGTTCTCTCTTAAAGGTACATACACAACAGATTGGTCCCAAGGTCTGTCAGTTCCAGGGTCAGGGGTCAGTCCTGGGGTCTTGAGTTCGGCCCCTGGAACAGGTTTCTCTCATTATCACTCCCACAGCCCAGGCCTCGCTCACACACCTGGCCCGGCCCACAGCCCAGGCCTCGCTCACACACCTGGCCCGGCCCACAGCCCAGGCCTCGCTCACACACCTGGCCCGGCCCACAGCCCAGGCCTCGCTCACACACCTGGCCCGGCCCACAGCCCAGGCCTCGCTCACACACCTGGCCCGGCCCACAGCCCAGGCCTCGCTCACACACCTGGCCCGGCCCACAGCCCAGGCCTCGCTCACACACCTGGCCCGGCCCACAGCCCAGGCCTCGCCATTCCTTGGCTCACTCTGGCTGACAACAGAGCCAGACACCCCCTCTGGGCCAACCCCCACCTGGAAGTACCTCACCCCTGAACGGCCTGGCTCTAATTTTAAGGTTCTGCCCCCTTGTTCTGGACTACCCCCACCAGAGGGAATTATTTCTCTCTCTCGACCCGATCAACTCCTTTAATCATCTTAAACACCTCGATTAGATCACCCCTTAATCTTCTAAACTCGAGGGAATACAAGCCCAGTCTGTGCAACCTGGCCTCGGAATTTAACCCTTTTAGCCCCGGTGTCGTTCTGGTGAATCTGCGCTGCTCCCCCTCCGAGGCCGATATATCCCTCCCGAGGGGCGGGGCCCTGAACTGAGCGCAGTTACTCCGGGTGGGGTCTGACCAGAACTCTGTACAACTGTAGCATAACTTCCAGCCCAGTGTGACCAAAGCTAGTGTGATTTTGTGGGTCCAGGTCCGCTCCCCCTCTGCTCCCCCTCCGCTCCCCCTCCGCTCCCGCTCCGCTCCCGCTCCTCTCCCCCTCCGCTCCCGCTCCGCTCCCGCTCCTCTCCCCCTCCGCTCCCCCTCCGCTCCCGCTCCTCTCCCCCTCCGCTCCCGCTCCGCTCCCGCTCCGCTCCCGCTCCTCTCCCCCTCCGCTCCCGCTCCGCTCCCGCTCCTCTCCCCCTCCGCTCCCGCTCCGCTCCCGCTCCTCTCCCCCTCCGCTCCCGCTCCGCTCCCGCTCCGCTCCCCCTCCGCTCCCCCTCCGCTCCCGCTCCTCTCCCCCTCCGCTCCCGCTCCGCTCCCGCTCCTCTCCCCCTCCGCTCCCGCTCCGCTCCCGCTCCTCTCCCCCTCCGCTCCCCCTCCGCTCCCGCTCCTCTCCCCCTCCGCTCCCCCTCCGCTCCCGCTCCGCTCCCGCTCCTCTCCCCCTCCGCTCCCGCTCCGCTCCCGCTCCGCTCCCCCTCCGCTCCCGCTCCGCTCCCGCTCCGCTCCCCCTCCGCTCCCGCTCCGCTCCCCCTCCGCTCCCCCTCCGCTCCCGCTCCGCTTCCGCTCCGCTCCCCCTCCGCTCCCCCTCCGCTCCCGCTCCGCTCCCCCTCCGCTCCCGCTCCGCTCCCCCTCCGCTCCCGCTCCGCTCCCCCTCCGCTCCCGCTCCGCTCCCGCTCCGCTCCCCCTCCGCTCCCGCTCCGCTCCCCCTCCGCTCCCCCTCCGCTCCCGCTCCGCTCCCCCTCCGCTCCCGCTCCGCTCCCCCTCCGCTCCCCCTCCGCTCCCCCTCCGCTCCCGCTCCGCTCCCCCTCCGCTCCCGCTCCGCTCCCCCTCCTCTCCCCCTCTGCTCCCCCTCCGCTCCCGCTCCTCTCCCCCTCCGCTCCCGCTCCACTCCCCCTCCGCTCCCGCTCCGCTCCCCCTCCGCTCCCGCTCCGCTCCCCCTCCGCTCCCCCTCCTCTCCCCCTCTGCTCCCCCTCCGCTCCCGCTCCTCTCCCCCTCCGCTCCCGCTCCCGCTCCACTCCCCCTCCGCTCCCGCTCCACTCCCCCTCCGCTCCCGCTCCTCTCCCGCTCCTCTCCCCCTCCGCTCCCGCTCCCGCTCCTCTCCCCCTCCGCTCCCGCTCCGCTCCCGTGCATTTACCCCAATCGCCCATCAGACTGAGAGCTGCTTGGCCTGCGACCAGTGTGAGGCCGAGTGTGAATAGTGTGAGGCTGAGTGTGAATAGTGTGAGGCCGAGTGTGAATAGTGTGAGGCCGAGTGTGAATAGTGTGAGGCCGGGTGTGAATAGTGTGAAGCAGCTGTCGTAGAGAATTGTAGGGAAATCCGCATCTAAAAGCATGAGGGTTAGAAGTGAATTAGTGACTGCAGACTCCTGGCCCGCCTCCCACCTTGCACCCTCTGTAAACTCCAGCTCATCCAAATCTCTGCTGCCCCGTGTCCTAACTCGCACCGAGCCCCGTTCACCCATCACCCCCTGTGCTCACTGCCCCATGTCCTAACTCGCACCCAGTCCTGTTCACCCATCACCCCCTGTGCTCACTGCCCCATGTCCTAACTCGCACCCAGTCCCGTTCACCCATCACCCCCTGTGCTCACTGCCCCGTGTCCTAACTCACACCCAGCCCCGTTCACCCATCACCCCCTGTGCTCACTGCCCCGTGCCCTAACTCGCACCCAGTCCCGTTCACCCATCACCCCCTGTGCTCACTGCCCCGTGTCCTAACTCATACCCAGTCCCGTTCACCCATCACCCCCTGTGCTCACTGCCCCGTGTCCTAACTCATACCCAGTCCCGTTCACCCATCACCCCCTGTGCTCACTGCCCCGTGTCCTAACTCGCACCCAGTCCCGTTCACCCATCACCCACTGTGCTCACTGCCCCGTGTCCTAACTCACACCCAGTCCCGTTCACCCATCACCCCCTGTGCTCACTGCCCCGTGTCCTAACTCACATCCAGTCCCGTTCACCCATCACCCCCTGTGCTCACTGCCCCGTGTCCTAACTCACACCCAGCCCCGTTCACCCATCACCCCCTGTGCTCACTGCCCCGTGCCCTAACTCGCACCCAGTCCCGTTCACCCATCACCCCCTGTGCTCACTGCCCCGTGTCCTAACTCGCACCCAGTCCCGTTCACCCATCACCCCCTGTGCTCACTGCCCCGTGTCCTAACTCACACCCAGTCCCGTTCACCCATCACCCCCTGTGCTCACTGCCCCGTGTCCTAACTCGCACCCAGTCCCGTTCACCCATCACCCACTGTGCTCACTGCCCCGCGTCCTAACTCACACCCAGTCCCGTTCACCCATCACCCCCGTGCTCGCTGACCTACATTGGCTCCCGGTTAAGCAACGCCTCGATTTCAAAATTCTCATCCTTGTTTTGAAATCCCTCCATGGCCTCGCCCCTCCCTCTCTCTGTAATCACCTCCAGCCTCACCCCTCCCCTCCGAGATCTCTGCGCTCCTCCAATTCTGGCCTCTTGCGCATCCCCCGATTATAATCGCTCCACCATTGGCGGCCGTGCCTTCAGCTGCCGGGGCCCCGAGCTCTGGAATTCCCTCCCTAAACCTCTCCGCCTCTCTCTCCTCCTTTAAGACGCTCCTTAAAACCTCCCTCTTTGACCGAGCCTTTGGTCACCTGTCCTAATATCTCCTTATGTGGCTTGGTGCCAGATTTTGTCTGATTTACGCTCCTGTGCAGCGCCTTGGGATGTTTTACTATGTTCAAGGCGCTATAGAAATACAAGTTGTTGTAGAAAGAGGGTGTGACAGTGAGCAGCTGTCAGATCGACTCAACATGAACTGAAAACCTGGCTCTCTCTCCACATTGCTGCCTTTCTCTCAGTGTTCGAATGTTTGTTAAAAGAGTAAGGGCTAGATTTTCAGTTGCTTGCGCCAGCAGTTAGCGCCTTAAGAGAAGTGATTTTCGGGCGCTATGCGTGTAGCGCCCGGGCGCAGCGCAGTTTGCGCCCCGCCCCAAATTAAGTTGCCCGTCAGCGCCGGCGCAAAGTTTAGCGGCCGCCCGGATGCGCGCGCAGAAAATGACGTCACATCCTCGTGCAACGCCCTTTGGCCGCCCCGAATACAAACTTCAGTCGGACCGCCCGATTGTGCGGCTGGCGTCCAGAGCGTTTGTAAAATGGAACGCAACACACCCTGGGGAGCGCAAATTAAAGGGCCCTCCTCCTGCACTATAATGGAAGGATCCAGTGTGTTGTTGTGAATGGTGTATTTATGTTTCCGTCCTCCTCCTCCTCCTCCTCCTCCTCCTCCTCCACATCATCATCATCTTTTCCCCCCCCAGACTCTGCCTTTGCAAAAAACACATGCACCCTTCCCCTTTAAGAGCTCACTGGCACCAGAGTGTCTGCCGTGCGATGCGCCCGAGCTCGGGCGCAGCGCTCTGCACCGCCGGCTTAGCGCCTAAAGATAGTAGTGGAACGCCTCTTTTAGCGCTCCACCAACCTCTTAGGGCGAAGCCACTGAATTTCCGGCAACGGGGCGCTACTTTGGGGCGGGCGCTAACTTCGGGCGGGCGCTAAGGTTAGCGCCCCAAAACTGTCTATACTGAAAATCTAGCCCATAGTCTTGCCGCCCTGGTCTGAGCTGTGGGGAGAATCCCATTCAGCAGCTCCCTGCTGCTCCCCATCTCCTTTTAACAAGGGCCGAAGTGACACATTAATCTCATCACTGTCCCAAGGGACAGTCACACACTGACAGACAAAACAATTCCTCAATTCAAAAAGCTGCCAGTTTTGTTTTTAATTTCACATATATTGAGAAACAACGCTCGGTTTTGTATTGTGAAGTTTATCATTCACTTGTTTTCCTTTTCATCTTCTGACAAACGAGGTTTAAAGATTTCAAACCAATTCTCACTTTGTGCAGTGCTTCGCCGAATCATTAATATTCATGATACCATCAGCCCCAGGACCCTCCTGGCATTCTCCCCACTGACAGGCTGCTGACCCGACACACACAACACTTTATCTCCCTGATTTATGGCGAACCTGCCCAGGCACAGAAAGTGAATCTGACTCTCACTTCTTTGACAGGCTGGTACTCTTTACCTGATGTCTGAGTGACTGTATCGCCCAGTGTGCTACTGCACTCTGCTCAAACCCGCGGAGTTATATCTTCCCCAACGGTGTGTCACACAGAGACTGTGTCTGTCAGCCGTGGCTCGGTGGGTTGCACTCTCACCTCAGAGTCAGAAGGTCACGGGCTCGAGTCCCACTCCAGAGACTTGAGCACCAAATCCAGGCTGACACTCCGCAATGCGGTACTGAGGGAGCGCTGCACTGTCGGAGGGGCAGTACTGAGGGAGCTCCGCACTGTCGTAGGGGCTGTACTGAGGGAGTGCTGCACTGTCGGAGGGTCAGTACTGAGGGAGTGCTGCACTGTCGGAGGGTCAGTACTGAGGGAGCGCTGCACTGTCGGAGGGGCAGTACTGAGGGAGTGCTGCACTGTCGGAGGGTCAGTACTGAGGGAACGCCGCACTGTCGGAGGGGCAGTACTGAGGGAGCACTGCACCGCCGCAGGGGCAGTACTGAGGGAGTGCCGCACTATCGGAGGGCAGTGCTGAGGGAGTGCTGCACTGTCGGAGGGCAGTACTGAGGGAGCGCTGCACTGTCGGAGGGGCAGTAGAGGGAGCACCGCACTGTCGGAGGGCAGTACTGCGGGAGCGCTGCACTGTCGGAGGGCAGTACTGAGAGAGCACCGCACTGTCGGAGGGGCAGTACTGAGGGAGCGCCGCACTGTCGGAGGTTCAGTACTGAGGGAATTCTGCACTGTCGGAGGGGCAGTATTGAGGGAGTGTTGCACTGTCGGAGGGGCAGTACTGAGGAAGCTCCGCACTGTCAGAGGGGCAGTACTGAGGGAATGCCGCACTGTCAGAGGGGCAGTACTGAGGGAGCGCCGCACTGTCGGAGGGGCTGTACTGAGGGAGTGCTGCACTGTCAGAGGGTCAGTACTGAGGGAGCGCTGCACTGTCGGAGGGCAGTACTGAGGGAGTGCTGCACTGTCGGAGGGCAGTACTGAGGGAGTGTTGCATTGTCGGAGGGGCAGTACTGAGGGAGCGCCGCACTGTCAGAGGGGCAGTACTGAGGGAGCTCCGCACTGTCATAGGGGCTGTACTGAGGGAGCGCTGCACTGTCGGAGGGGCAGTACTGAGGGAACGCCGCACTGTCAGAGGGGCAGTACCGAGGGAGTGCTGCACTGTCGGAGGGGCAGTACTGAGGGAGCTCCGCACTGTCTTAGGGGCAGTACTGAGGGAGCGCCGCACTGTCGGAGGGGCAGTACTGAGGGAGCGCCGCGCTGTCGGAGGGACAGTACTGAGGGAGCGCTGCACTGTCGGAGGTGCTGTCTTTCGGATGAGATGTTAAACCGAAGCCCCATCTGCCCTCTCAGGTGGACATAAAAGATCCCGTGGCACTTTCGAAGAAGAGCAGGGGAGTTTTCCCCGGTGTCCTGGGCAATATTTTTCCCTCAATCAACATCAATAAAACGGATGATCTGCTGAGGAGGTGTTGAGTGGTGAAGCGGCAGTGATGGCTCGCTCCGTTCAGTGGCCTTCTTTCCGTGCCCGCCTGTACTCACCCAGCACACACTGGGACGGGACTCCTGCCCAGGTGATCATTCCCAGTGATTTCCATTATATCGGGAGCAGCTCCGCCCCCACAGCAACAACAACAACAACTTCCATTTATATAGCACCTTTAAAGTAGTAAAACATCCCAAGGAGCTTCACAGGAGCGATTATCAGACAAAATTTGACACCGAGCCACATAAGGAGATATTATGTCAGATTTTAAAGAGCATCTTAAATGATTTTATAAAAAATTTGCAGGGCTGCGGGGAACGGGCGGGGGACTGGGACTAGCTGGTGCTCTTGCAAAGAGCGGCACGGGCTTGATGGGCCGAATGGCCTCCTTCTGTGCTGTAACCATTCTATGAGGGAGAGAGAGGCGGAGAGGTTTAGGGAGGGAATTCCAGAGCTCGGGGCCCAGGCAGCTGAAGGCACGGCCACCAATGGTGGAGCGATGGAAATCGTGGGGATGCTCAGGAGGCTGGAATTGGAGGAGCGCAGAGACCTCGGGGGGGTTGTGGGGCTGGAGGAGGTTACAGAGATAGGGAGGGGCGAGGGCCATGGAGGGATTTGAAAACAAGGATGAGAATTTTAAATTGAGGGTTTGCCGGATTGATTGTAGAATCACAAACATCCTTTCCACACCTGTCCCTCTGCGTTCCCTGTTAGCTGTGACAATGTCAGATATTCTCTGAAGGATCCCCCTCCCCCCCGTATAAAGTCCCAGAGCCCGGGGGTCACAGCCGGTCAAAGCTCCAAGAGGCTCTCTGCCTTTGTGCAGAGACTCTTGTGTTGTGGGCGCTGGGGCAGCTCTTTCAAGTGGCCTGCCTTTCCCATACTCACCATGTCACTGGGCATTGACTAATGGGCTGTCCCTGACAAGGACAGATGGCCTCTTTACACAGCCCTCTCCCCCGCTCCCCTTCCCCAGGGTTAATAATCCCAGCCTCCCTCTTCCCATAATGTGATTCCAGGGTCTGGCAGAGTCTGGCAGCAAAGACCCCATCCATCTTATACCCCCCTTACACGGGAGAGGACCCCCCTCATCACCGGATGGGCTTTGTGTTGTGCGTCCCGTGTGACAGACTGATACAAAGAGCGAGTCAGAGTAGCGGCAAGAGACGGGATCTAAACATTAACACCAAGATCTGCACCTGCTCAGGGTCCGGGGGGTGCGACAGTAATATCTGTTGGCTCCATCCCTCCCGAACCTCTGTACTCGCTGAAGGCATGAGTGTAAAACAGAAAAAAGGAGCGAGCAGGAGAGAGCAGAAAGGTCACAGTTACTCAATTTACAGCAACAGTGGTCAATGACATCGAGCCTACAGCCCAGAAACAGGCCATTGGGCCCCACTGCTCCGTGCTGGTGTTTCTGCTCCACACGAGCCTCCTCCCACCCCTCTTCATCTCACCCCATCAGCTGATCCTTCCATTCCTTTCTCCCTCATGTGTTTCTCTCGCTTCCCCTTAAATGTATCTCTGCTGTTCTCCTCAACCACTCCCTGTGGCAGCGAGTTCCACATTCTCCCCACTCTCTGGGGAAAGAAGTTTCTCCTGAATTCCCCATTGGATTTATTAGTGACTGTCTTATATTGATGGCCCCTAGTTCTGGTCTCCCCCACAAGTGGAGACATCTTCTCTACGTCTACCCTATCGAACCCTTTCATAATCTTAAAGACCTCGATCCGGTCACCCCTCAGCCTTCTCTCTTTACAGAGAAAAGAGCCCCAGCCTGTTCAATCTTTCCTGATAGTTAGAACCTCTCAGTTCTGGGATCATCCTTTTTTGCACCCTCTCCAGTGCCTCTATATCCAGTTTATAATATGGAGACCAGAACCGTGCACAGTGCTCCAAGTGTGGTCTAACCAAGGTTCGATACAGGTTTAACAGAACCTCTCCAGTTATCAGTCTCATGAACTCCTTGATGGGTGATTGTTTTGGGGAAGTCGATTCTGGCGAGGGACAGTGAGTGTCTCCTGTCTCTAACCGCACCAGCTCCAAGTAAAACTCCACAATACACCAGGGAACAAGCAGTGTGGTTCAGCCAAGTCCAGGAATTTTTAAGCTATATCAAAACAAAACCGGGAATACAGGAATCCGCAGTAAAAACAGAAAGTGCCGGAAAGACCTATCAGGTGGGGCAGAGTCTGAGAGACAGGACAACGTTTGATTGGGACCTGGTGCTCTGGGGGTTGAAACCTCCCCTCCTCCCACAGATGCTGTCTACTTTCGGCATTTCAGCATTTGTCAACTTTATTAGCGATCTCCAACATCCCCAGAGCTCTGACAAACTGGTTCGCCATTCGAGTCAGGGGAGTGGGTCAAAGGGTCGCACTCGGTCGGTAGGAACTGGCCTTTAAACCTGTTCCAGAAACTGCCCCGAACGGGGATTTACCCAACGGGAGACAAGCCCACAACACACAACCGGCCAACTGCCTGCTGAATAACTTGATTACAAAGACTGTCCTCTCTCTCACTCTCTCTCTCTCTCTCTCTCTCTGTCCCTCTCTCTCTGTGTCTCTGTCTCTGTCTCTCTCTCTCTCTCTGTGTCTCTCTCTCTGTGTCTCTGTCTCTGTCCAATTCCAATTCCAATTAAAATGCTTTATTGGCATGAAAGTTTACAGAGAACCATATTGCCAAAGCTTACATAGCAAAAAGGTACAGTTTTCCAACATTCTGTAGGTGTCAATCGATTTGACATTTGTTGGGTACATACTCTCTGTCTCTCTCTCTCTCTCTCTCTCTCTGTCTCTCTCTGTCTCTGTCTCTCTCTCTGTCCCTCTCTCTCTCTGTGTCTCTCTCTGTCTCTGTCTCTCTCTCTCTCTCTCTGTGTCTCTCTCTGTCTCTGTCTCTCTCTCTCTCTCTGTCTCAGTTCAGTTCAGTTCAGTTCAAATGCTTTATTGGCATGAAAGTTTACAGAGAACCATATTGCCAAAGCTTACATAGCAAAAAGGTACAGTTTTCCAACATTCTGTAGGTGTCAATCGATTTGACATTTGTTGGGTACATACAATATTACTTTTAAACAATATTAATTTTAAACAGTCTTTCTACTTTATTTGGTACGTTCAATATTAATTTTAAACAGTCTTACTTTTAAACAGTCCTCAGGTTGTGACATGTTGTTACATATTTGGCCCCAAGGTATGGTCTGTCTCCTTCTCCTAGGACTAATCTCAATTTTGACAGATCATCCAATTCCTTGAAATCTGGGGTTGTTTGGCTTAGCTTGTTGAATAATATGTTTCTTGATGTGTTGAATTTTTCGCATTTTAGGAGGAAATGCATTTCTGTTTCAACCTCGCCAGCCAGACATTGATCGCATATTCTATTCTCTCTAGGCTGCCAGGATTTCTTGTATCTGCCTTTTTCAATTTCCAGTTGGTGGTCGCTTAGTCTGTACCTGGTGAGGGTCTGTCTCTGTTTTGTGTCTCTGATGGTCGTGAGGTAGTCTGCCAGTTTATATTCTCTTTTTAGGGCCTCTCTCTCTTTCTCTCTCTCTCTCTCTCTCTCTCTGTGTCTCTCTCTGTCTCTGTCTCTCTCTATCTTCTCTCTCTCTCTCTCTCTATCTTCTCTGTCTCTCTCTCTGTCTCTCTCTCTATCTATCTTCTCTCTCTCTCTCTCTCTCTCTGTCTCTCTCTATCTTCTCTCTCTCTCTGTCTCTCTCTCTCTATCTTCTCTATCTTCTCTCTCTCTCTCTCTCTCTCTATCTTCTCTCTGTCTCTCTCTCTCTCTCTGTGTCTCTCTCTGTCTCTCTCTCTGTCCCTCTCTCTCTCTGTGTCTCTCTCTGTCTCTGTCTCTCTCTCTCTCTCTCTGTGTCTCTCTCTGTCTCTGTCTCTCTCTCTCTCTCTGTCTCTCTCTCTCTGTGTCTCTCTCTGTCTCTGTCTCTCTCTATCTTCTCTCTCTCTCTCTCTCTCTCTCTATCTTCTCTGTCTCTCTCTCTGTCTCTCTCTCTATCTATCTTCTCTCTCTGTCTCTCTCTCTCTGTCTCTCTCTATCTTCTCTCTCTCTCTGTCTCTCTCTCTCTATCTTCTCTATCTTCTCTCTCTCTCTCTCTCTCTCTATCTTCTCTCTGTCTCTCTCTCTCTCTGTCTGTCTGTCTCTCTCTCTCACTCTCTCTCTCTCTCTCTCTCTCTGTCTTTCTCTCTGTCTCTCTGTCTCTCTCTCTGTCTCTCTCTCTCTGTCAATTTTCAATTCAATTCAATTCAAATGCTTTATTGGCATGAAAGTTTACAGGGAACCATATTGCCAAAGCTTACATAACAAAAAGTACAGTTTTCCAACATTCTGTAGGTGTCAAACAATTTTGACCTTCGTTGGGTACATACAATATTAGTTTAAACAATATTAATTTAAACAGTCGAACATCGTTGGGTACATTCAGTATTAATTTTAAACAGTCCTCAGGTTGTGACATGTTGTTACATATTTGGCACCAAGGTATGGTCTGTCTCCTTCTCTCTCTCTGTCTCTCTCTCTCTCTCTCACTCTCTCTCTCTCTCTGTCTTTCTCTCTCTCTCTCTGTCTCTCTTTCAATTCAATTCAAATCGCTTTATTGGCATGATGACAAGTTACATCTTATGTTGCCAAAGCATCGAAAAACATTCATGGTTGTACACATAAATACAGATCTATCCATACAGTGTATAAACAGATATATCCCTGAGTGTATAAATATACATTCATATAATTTGTATATACTCTTTTCTTATATTTAGTGGTTGTCCCTCTGTTTATGGCAAGCTGTAACATAGTGTGCCGCTAAGGTTACACAATTTCTCTCTTCCCCTAGTAGGTATGGGAGTTTTTGTCGTCATTCAAATCTCTCTCTGTCTCTATCTTCTCTCTGTCACTCTCTCTCCCTCTCTCTCTCCTTCTCTGTCTCTTTCTCTCTCCTCTTTCTCTCTCTCGCTTACTCCCTCTCTCAATCTCTCTCTTTCTATCTCTGTCTCTCTCTTTCCCTCTCGTCTCTCTCTCTCTCACTCCCTGTCTCACTCCCTCTCTCTCTCTCTCTCTCCCTCTCTCACTCCCCCTCGCTCTCTCTCCCTCTCTCACTCCCTCTCTCTCTCAATTCAATTCAATTCAATTCAAATCGCTTTATTGGCATGACAAGTTACATCTTATGTTGCCAAAGCATTGGAAAACATTCATGTTTGTTCACAAAAATACAGATCTATCCATACAGTGTATAAACAGATATATCCCTGAGTGTATAAATATATACTTTCATATAATTTATATATACTCGTTTCTTATATTTGCTGGTTGTCCCTCTGTTTGTGGCAAGCTGTAACATAGTGTGCCGCTAGTGTTATGCAATTTCTCTCTTCCCCTAGTAGGTATGGGAGTTTTTGGTCGTCATTCAAATTTCTGAATTTCTACAAGCTGTGAGGAAGTGCATCTCTGTCTCCACCACTCCCTGACTGCAGTGAGAGCATATCCTGTCCTCTCTTGGTAGCTGGGTCTGTCTGTGTCTACCTTTTTCGATCGCCAGGTTATGTTCACTAAGTCTGTACATTGTCAAAGTTTTTCTCAGTTTGCTATCCTTTACCATGGTCAGGTAATCAGCCATGTTGTATTGTCTGTTTAGGGCCAAGTAGCAATTGAGTTTGCTTTGGGTTTTTGTTGTTTCTGCCCAATATGACAGATATTTTTCCTTTTGCTTAGCGACGATTGTGTTGGGTCAAATTCTTTGTGTTACGCTGTCACTGTCATGGGGCTGGTTATTGTTAGTAGTGTTAGTAGTTACTTCACTGAGTCCCAGGACTAGTTGACTGAGGGTATTCTTCTTTATGGTCCTCTCTTGGCATTTCAGGGCTTCGTAGTGATAGCATTGGGGGTTGCTCATTTCTAGGTGTTTCCAAAATTTGGTGGCTCTTTTTTGGATAGTGATTATTAATGGATATTGGCCTAGTTCTGCCCTGCATGCATTGTTTACGGTTTTCCTTTGAGTCCGGAGTATACTTTTACAGAATTCTGCATGTAGGATCTCAATTGGGTGTTTGTCCTATTTTGCAAATTCTTGTTGTGTTAGCGGTCCCCACACCTCACTGCCATAGAGTGCAATTGGTTCAATTACTGATTTGAAAATTTTGAGCCAAATGCTAATTGGGATTTCTATTTGGATTGATTTTTTAATGGCATAGAAAGCCCTTCTTGCTTTCTCTTTCAGTTCATTCACAGCCAGTTTGAAATTTCCCGTAGAGCTGATTTTTAAGCCCAAGTATGTGTAGTTAGTGGTTTGTTCAATTTTGGTTGTTCCTAGTGTGAAATTTATTTTGGGTCCCTGATGTCTGGATCTTTGCTGGAACACAAGGACTTTGGTTTTTTGGGGATTTATTGTCATGGCCCAAGTCTGGCAGTATGACTCCAGCAGATCCAGGTTCTGCTGTAGACCCTCCTTAGTTGGTGACAGCAGAACCAGGTCGTCTGCATAGAGGAGGAATTTAACTTTGGATTCATATAGGGTGAGGCCGGGTGCTGTAGATTGTTCAAGTAGTTTTGCCAATTCATTTATGTAAATATTAAAGAGTGTCAGTGAGATTGGCGAGCCCTGCATCACCCACCGCCTCTGTGGGAAGTATTTTGTTTGTTTGTCTCCAATTTTAACAGCACATTTATTGTTTGTATACATTGATTTATTACATCATATGTTTTTCCCCCTACCCCGCTTTCGATAAGTTTCAGGAATAAACCGTCATGCCAGATGGAGTCGAAAGCCTTCTGGAAATCTATAAAGCATGCGTAGATTTTACTTTTGTTTTGATGGACGTGTTTGTCAATTAGGGTCTGTAGGGTAAAGATATGATCTGATGTTCTATAGTTTGGCAGGAATCCAATTTGGCTTTTACTCAAGACATTGTGCTCCTCAAGGAAGTTTATAAGTCTTTTGTTTATGATGCTACAGAATACCTTCCCCAGGTTACTGTTTACACAGATGCCTCGATAGTTATTTGGGTCGACTTTGTCCCCACTTTTGTATATGGGCGTTATGAGTCCTTTGTTCCAGACATCAGGGAAGTAACCGACACTCAGAACCAAGTTGAAGAGTTTTAGGATAGCCAGTTTCATTTTATCGTCTGTGTGTTTAATCATCTCGCTTAGTATGCCGTCTGCCCCACAAGCTTTTCCTGGTCGCAGGTCCTTGAGTTTTTCAAGAAGTTCTTTTTCTGTTATTATGGAGTCTAGTGGGTTTTGGTTATCTTTTATGGCCATTTCTAGCATTTCCAGTTTTTTGCATATTTGGTGTTGCTCTGGCCTTAGTGTGTTTTTCTGGTATAATTTTTCAAAATGGTTTTCCCATGTGTCTCCATTTTGAATGGCCAATTCGTCGTGTTGTTTTTTGTGTAATGTATTCCAGTTGTCCCAGAAACAATTGGAATCAATGGATTCCTCCATGGAGCTGAGTGTATTCTTAATATATTGCTCTTTTTTGGTTCTGAGTGTGTTTCTGTATTGTGTTAGTGTCTGACAATAAGTAAGGTGTAGTTCCTCGTTTTCTGGATGTCTGTGTTTTTGGTTTGATATTTTTCTAAGTTTTTTCCTCATGTTATGGCAATCTGGGTCAAACCATTTTTCATAGTTTTTTGGTTTGGGTTTGTTCTTGCGAGCTTTCAAGTTTGACCTTGTTGCCAAATTATCAAAAATATTGTTTAGGTTATTCACTGCCCGGTTTACGCCTTCTTTATTGTGAGTGTATATGTTATCCAGAAAGGTGTCCAAGAGAGCTTGAGTTGATTCATTGCTAATTGCTTTCTGGTATTTTTCCGTGTCGTTTTTGGCCCATCTATACGATTTTTTGGTGTTGTACAGTTTACTGGGTTGTGTTTCTGTGTTGTTTGTTTCTGTCTTTTTAAGATACATAGTAATTTGACTGTGATCTGACAGTGTTGTTTGTGGTTTGACTGTGAATGCTCTGAAAGAGGATGGGTCCAAGTCCGTAATCATATAGTCTACGGTGCTGCAGCCAAGAGGTGAGCAGTAGGTTGATCTTCCTAGGAGGTCTCCTATGAATCTACCATTGACAATGTACAGACCCAGGCTTCGACAGAGCTGCAGGAGATGTTTTCCGTTGGTATTTGTCTGCTTGTCGCAGTTATGCCTGTATGGAAGGGAAGGGATATCGAAGTGGTTATTCCCGAATATGTAATTGTTTCCTTGATTATTGGTGAAGTCTGGTTCTTCTCCAGTTCTTGAATTGAGGTCACCACAGATCAACACGTTCCCCGGGGCCTGGTATTGGATAATTTCCCCCTCAATGTTGGAGAAGGTGTCCTCTTTAAAGTACGGGGATTCCATTGGGGGGATATAGAGTGTGCAAATGAAAACATCTTGGGTGT
>NC_141009.1:1043048-1125548 GCF_052327205.1 Somniosus microcephalus | reverse complement strand
TCACTGGTCACTAGTTCAATTGTTCATCTCTCGCTGGTCACTAGTTCGATTGGTCATCTCTCGCTGGTCACTAGTCTGATTGGTCATCTCTCGCTGGTCACTAGTCCGATTGGTCATCTCTCACTGGTCACTAGTCCGATTGACCATCTCTCACTGGTCACTAGTCTGATTGGTCATCTCTCACTGGTCACTAGTTCGATTGGTCATCTCTCACTGGTCGCTAGTCCGATTGGTCATCTCTCACTGGTCACTAGTTTGATTGGTCATCTCTTGCTGGTCACTAGTCCAATTGGTCATCTCTCACTGGTCATTAGTCTGATTGGTCAACTCTCGCTGGTCACTAGTTCGATTGGTCATCTCTCACTGGTCACTAGTCCAATTGGTTATCTCTTGCTGGTCACTTGTCCAATTAACCATCTTTCACTGGTCACTAGTCCGATTGGTCACCTCTCAATAGTCACTAGTTCGATTGGTCATCTCTCGATAGTCACTAGTTCGATTGGTCATCTCTCCATAGTCACTAGTTCGATTGGTTATCTCTCAATAGTCACTAGTTCAATTGGTCATCTCTCAATAGTCACTAGTTCGATTGGTCATCTCTCGATAGTCACTAGTTCGATTGGTCATCTCTCCATAGTCACTAGTCCGATTGGTCACCTCTCAATAGTCACTAGTTCGATTGGTCATCTCTCGATAGTCACTAGTTCGATTGGTCATCTCTCCATAGTCACTAGTTCGATTGGTCATCTCTCAATAGTCACTAGTTCAATTGGTCATCTCTCAATAGTCACTAATTCGATTGGTCATCTCTCGTTAGTCACTAATTCGATTGGTCATCTCTCGTTAGTCACTAGTTCGATTGGTCATCTCTCGTTAGTCACTAATTCGATTGGTCATCTCTCGTTAGTCACTAGTTCGATTGGTCATCTCTCCATAGTCACTAGTTCGATTGGTCACCTCTCAATAGTCACTAGTTCGATTGGTCATCTCTCCATAGTCACTAGTTCGATTGGTCACCTCTCAATAGTCACTAGTTCGATTGGTCATCTCTCAATAGTCACTAGTTCGATTGGTCATCTCTCGATAGTCACTAGTTCGATTGGTCATCTCTCCATAGTCACTAGTTCGATTGGTCATCTCTCATTAGTCACTAGTTCGATTGGTCATCTCTCGTTAGTCACTAGTTCGATTGGTCATCTCTCGCTGGGAGCGGTGAGCTGTGTGTGCTCTGAAAGGCGGTGATTTTTGGTATAGATTGTCTCTCCATGATTACCACTGATGGCACAGGGAGACCCAGTTATTATTTATGCTTCAAACCATTTTCTGGTTGTGTTTAGTTTCTGACAGAAATTAGACAAAACTCATAATCACGCAATGACCAGGAGTTGAGACCAGTGCCCCAGTGAGACCCAGTGTCTTTTTTTAAATTTGTTTATTGGATGTGGGCGTCGCTGGCAAGGCCAGCATTTATTACCCATCCCTAATTGCCCTTGAGCAGGTGGTGGTGAGCCGCCTTCTTGAATCGCTGCAGTCCGTGTGGTGAAGGTACTCCTACAGTGCTGTTAGGGAGGTAGTTCCAGGATTTTGGTCCAGCGACAATGAAGGATCGACCGATATATTTCCAAGTCAGGATGTTGTGTGACTTGGAGGGGAACTTGGAGGTGGTGGTGTTCACATGCGCCTGCTGCCCTTGTCCTTCTAGAGGTAGAGGTCAAGGGTTTTGGAGGTGCAGCCGAAGATCTTGGCAAGCTGCGGCAGTGCATCATGTAGATGGTAAACACTGCAGTCACAGTACGTCGGTGGTGGATGGGGTGCCAATCAAACGGACGGCTTTGTCCTGGATGGTGTCGAGCTTCTTGAGTGTTGCTGGACCTGCATTCATCCAGGCAAGTAGAGAGCATTCCATTACACTCCTTACTAAGGAACCAGCACCCCAGTGTGAGTCAGTGTGTGCAACTGTACCCCAGTGAGAGTCGGTGTCTGTGGAACCCGTACCCCAGTAAGAGTCGGTGTGTGTGGAACCCATATCCCAATGAGAGTCAGTGTCTGTGGAACCCGTACCCCAGTGTGAGTCAGTGTGTGGAACTGTACCCCAGTGAGAGTCGGTGTCTGTGGAAACCGTACCCCAGTGAGAGTCAGTGTGTGTGGAACCCGTACCCCAATGAGTGTCAGTGTCTGTGGAATCCGTACCCCAGTGAGAGTCAGTGTCTGTGGAACCTGTGCCCCAGTGAAAGTCAGTGACTGTGGAACCCATACCCCAGTGAGAGTCAGTGCTCGTGGAACCCGTACCCCAGTGAGAGTCAGTGCGTGTGGAACCCGTACCCCAATGCGTGTCAGTGTCTGTGGAACCCGTACCCCAGTGAGAGTCAGTGTCTGTGGAACGCGTACCCCAGTGAGAGTCAGTGTCTGTGGAACCCGTACCCCAGAGAGAGTCAGTGTCTGTGGAACCCATACCCCAGTGAGAGTCAGTGCCTGTGGAAACTGTACCCCAGTGAGAGTCAGTGACTGTGGAACCCGTACCCCAGTGAGAGTCAGTGCTCGTGGAACCCGTACCCCAGTGAGAGTCAGTGTGTGTGGAACCCGTACCCCAATGAGTGTCAGTGTCTGTGGAACCCATACCCCAGTGAGAGTCAGTGTCTGTGGAACCCGTACCCCAGTGAGAGTCAGTGTCTGTGGAACCCATACCCCAGTGAGAGTCAGTGCCTGTGGAACGCGCACCCCAGTGAGAGTCAGTGTCTGTGGAACCCATACCCCAGTGAGAGTCAGTGTCTGTGGAACCCGTACCCTAGTGAGAGTCAGTGTTCAGTGGAACCCAAACCCCAGTGAGAGTCAGTGTCTGTGGAACGCGCACCCAAGTGAGAGTCAGTGTGTGTGGAACCCGTACCCCAGTGAGAGTCAGTGTCTGTGGAACCCATACCCCAGTGAGAGTCAGTGCCTGTGGAACCTGTACCCCAGTGAGAGTCAGTGTCTGTGGAACCCATACCCCAGTGAGAGTCAGTGCCTGTGGAACACGCACCCCAGTGAGAGTCAGTGCCTGTGGAACCCGTACCCTAGTGAGAGTCAGTGCCTGTGGAACCCGTACCCCAGTGAGAGTCAGTGTCTGTGGAACCTGTTACGTCCACGTAATAATAAGAAAAGGACTGCAGAGAACGGTACAACAGGTGTTTACTCAACGTGGTTCAAACTGCAACTGAAACAACAGATTACTACTCAGCGTTATATACAGGTGTGGTCACTGCCGGTACTACAGTATACATGAGCTGTAGAAAGTAGTTCCCCCCTTAAAGGTACATACATTACAATTCCTCCCCTTTTAGATTAACAGTAGCATAACACTCATTTAACAATTAAATATCAAACTAATTACAATTAACACTTTTAACATGCAACATTAGCTGAAAATAGTCTATTTATAAATTCAGTCTTTGGGGAGGCTTCCTGATCCTTTCTGGATAGCGCCTTTCCCGAGTGTCTTGCTCTTGGTGCGGAGGCGATTCTGGCCCCCTGTCGTCGGTTGGTTCATCAGCTTCCGATGCTACTGTTTCTGGGGTAGATGCTACCTGTACGTCGGGTTCATCACCAGGTACATATGGGCGAGGCATGGGGTTGACTCGTTCCTGTGACTCTAGGATCTGGTCAGCATGGCTTCTCACGATGCTCTCCCCAACGTCCACTGTGTACATTAGTGGGCCCTGCCGTGTGCATATCGTTCCTGGTTGCCATTTCTCTGTTCGGCAGTCGCGGGCCAAGACTGGTTGCCCTACATTGAAACTCCTTGTCGGCTTCTCATTGATGTGCTGCAATTGCTTACTCTCAACATCTCTTCGTACATTTGGTCTGAGCAAATCCAGACGAGATCTCAACCTTCGGTTAAAGAACATCATGGCCGGGGCCTGGTTGGTGACTGCATGTGTCGCATTTCTGTAGGCTAACAGGAAATTGTCCACCTTATGCTGCAGTGGAATGTCGTCATCGCACATGGCCTTTACTGCTTTTTTAAAGGTTTGTACGAACCTCTCAGCCAATCCATTTGTGGCTGGATGATACGGGGCGGATGTGTAATGCCTTACCCCATTCCTTTCCATAAATCTTTGAAACTCTTCGGACACAAACTGTGGTCCGTTATCAGAGCAAATCTGCTCTGGCAAGCCGTTCCTGGCAAAAATGGTCCGTAGGACTGCAATAGTTTTCTCCATGGTGGTGGAGGACATTTTGATCACCTCAGGCCATTTCGAGTGCGCATCCACGGCTATTAAAAACATTGAGTCCATGAATGGACCAGCAAAATCAATATGCACCCGTTGCCATGGAGATGAGGGCCACTCCCATGGGTGTAGAGGGGCATGTGGTGGTGCATTTTGGACCTTCTGGCATCCTGAGCAGCTCTTTGTCGGGTCCTCGATTTGCTGATCGATCCCCGGCCACCACACATAAGCCCTAGCAAGGCTTTTCATTTTCACCCCTCCCAGATGACCTTCATGAAGCTCATTGAGCACTCTCTCCCTTAACTTGGGTGGAATTACCACTCGGGATCCACACATCAAGGTCCCCTGGCATACTGACAGCTGTTCTCTTCTGGATGAGAATGCTGGCAACAGTGAGTCGCCATGTGCTGGCCATCCCTTCACCGTCAAATCATATACCCAAGACAGTGTCGGGTCATTTCGGGTCTCCTTCTCTATACCAGCGTTAGTTACTGGCAAGCATTCAATTATAGTCGAATGAAATATTTCGACAGGATCCACTTCTGGTGCTTCCTCCGCAGTAGGCAGTGGCAGGCGTGATAGCCCATCAGTGTTTCCATGCTGTTTCGTGCCCTGTTGAATCCGTGATTCTTAAAGTATGATGTTTTCCAATAACTACACGGAGGCTGTAACTTAACAATCAACAGGTGTTTACTGGAGGAGGGTAGTCTAAAGACTAATAGTACAGAGGCATGCTCAAGGCTTATATACAGGTGTGGTCACTGCCGGTACTACAGTATACAGGAGCTGTAAAAGTAGTTCTCTCTTAAAGGTACATACACTACAATTCCTCCCCTTTTAGATTAGCAGTACCCATAACATTCAAATAACAGTTAACACTTTAACATGCACATTAAACTGAAATAGTCCATTGATAGATTCAGTCTTTGGGGCGGCTTCCTGATCCTCTCTGGATAGCGCCTTTCCTGAGGTTCTTGTTCTTGGTGCGGAGGCGATTCTGGCCCCCTTTCGTCGGTTAGTTCATCAGTTTCCGCTGCTACTGTTTCTGAGGTAGATGCTACCGGTATGTCGGGTTCATCTCCAGGTACGCGAGACATGGGGTTGACTCATTCCTGTGACGCTAAGATCTGGTCGACGTGGCGTCTCACAGTGTTCTCCCCGACATCCACTGTGTACATTAGTGGCCCCTGCCGTGTGCATATCGTTCCGGGTTGCCATTTCTCTGTTCGGTAGTCACGGGCCAAGACTGGTTGTCCTACATTGAAGCTCCTTGTCGGCTTCTCATTGATGTGCTGGAATTGCTTATCCTCAACATTTCTTCGCACATTTGGTCTGAGCAAATCCAGACGAGATCTCAACCTTCGGTTAAAGAACATCATGGCCGGGGTCTGGTTGGTAACTGCATGTGTCGCATTTCTGTAGGCTAACAGGAAATTGTCCACCTTATGCTGTAGTGGAATTTCATCATCGCACATGGCCTTTATCGCCTTTTTAAAGGTTTGTACGAACTTCTCAGCCAATCCATTTGTGGCTGGATGATACGGGGCGGATGTATAATGCCTTACCCCATTCCTTCTCACAAATTTCCAAAACTCTTCAGACACAAACTGTGGTCCATTATCAGAGCAAATCTGCTCTGGCAAGCCGTTCCTGGCAAATATGGTCCGTAGGACTGCAATCGTTTTCTCTGTAGTGGTTGAGGACATTTTTATCACCTCAGGCCATTTCAAGTGCGCATCCACTGCTATTAAGAACATTGAGTCCATGAATGGACCAGCAAAATCAATATGCACCCATTGCCATGGAGAGGAGGGCCACTCCCATGGGTGTAGAGGGGCATGTGGTGGTGCATTTTGGACCTTCTGGCATCCTGAGCAGCTCTTGATTAGGTTCTCGATTTGTTGATCGATCCCCGGCCACCACACATAAACCCTAGCAAGGCTTTTCATTTTCACCCCTCCCAGATGGCCTTCGTGAAGCTCATTGAGCACTCTCTCCCTTAACTTGGGTGGAATTACCACTCGGGATCCACACATCACTGTCCCCTGGCATACTGACAGCTGTTCTCTTCTGGATGAGAATGCTGGCAACAGTGAGTCGCCATGTGTTGGCCATCCCCTCACCGTCAAATCATATACCCGAGACAGTGTCGGATCATTGCGGGTGTCCTTCTCTATATCCGCGTTAGTTACTGGCAATCGTTCAATTATCGACGAATAAAATATTTCGATAGGGTCCAGTGCTGGTGCTTCCTCCACAGTAGGCAGTGGCAGGCGTGATAGCCCATCAGCGTTTCCATGCTGTTTCATGCTTTTATACTCTATTTCACATTGGTTCGCCCCTAGAAAAAGGGACCATCTTTGTAGCCGTTGTGCGGTCATCACCGGAATGCCCTTCTTTGGATTAAAGATGGAGACAAGTGGTTGGTGGTCAGTCAGCAAGGTGAACTTCTGCCCATGCAGTTAGTGGTTGAATTTTTTTACTCCCCATACTAGGCTGAGGGCCTCCCTGTCGATCTGGGCGTAGTTGCGCTCGGCTGAGGTTAGTGACCGAGATGCAAAGGCTACTGGCCTCTCCAACCCGTCTGGGAATTTGTGCGACAGCACCGCTCCAATACCATAGGGTGATGCATCACATGCCAACCGAATTGGTAGTGCTGGGTTGAAATGGGCCAACACCTCTTTTGATGTGATCAATTCTTTGCACTTCTGGAAAGCTCGTTTACATTCGTCATTCCACTTCCATGGTACCCCCGTTTGCAGCAGGGTGTTCAGTGGGTGTAATACTGTAGACAAATTTGGTAAGAACTTATGGTAGTAGTTTACCAGCCCGAGGAACGACCTCAGTTGTGACACATTTTCCGGTGCTGGAGCCTTGACTACTGCCTCAATCTTTTCAGGGAACTTATGTAACCCCTCTTCATCAATAACGTGGCCACAATACGAGATCTGCTTCTGGAAAAACTCGCATTTGTGGCGATTAGCTCGGAGCCCATATTCCTTCAATCTAGTGAGCACCTGCTCCAGGTTGGCAAGGTGATCACTGTCATTTTCGCCCGTGACCAGGATGTCGTCCAAATAACACTGGGTCCCTGGAATCCCTTGCAGGACCTGATCCATTGCCCTTTGCCAAATAGCCGGAGCCGATGCTACCCCGAACACCAGCCGGTTGTATTGGTAGAGACCTTTATGAGTGTTGATCGTGAGTTATTTTTTCGAGGCTTCTTCTACCTCCATTTGCAAGTACGCCTGGGCCAGATCAATTTTGGTGAAGCGTTTACCTCCAGATAGCGAGGCGAAAATATCCTCAATCCGTGGAAGCGGATATTGTACCGTGTGAAGGACTGGGTTCACTGTCACCTTAAAATCCCCACAGATGCGGACCTTCTTTGGTTCCCCAGGCGTATTACTCAACGACCTCTTCATTACAGGAACGATGGGTGTAGCCCACTCGCTCCAGTCTACTTTGGACAGTACTCCTGAACGTTCCAACCCTTCCAGCTCTGCTTCGACGGCTGGTCGGATCGCATAAGGCACCGGTCTGGCCTTAAAAACTTTGGGCTTGCATTTTCCTCTATTTTAATCATTGCTGTTATGCCTTTTAGTGTCCCTCTTGGAACACTTCTTGTGCGTTAGTTAGCATTTTTGACAGTCATCCAGGTGTGACGTCGTCATCCTTTTTGGCCTCAACCTTCAGTGCCTGTATGGAATGCCAATCTAATTGTATCTTCCGGATCCATTCACGTCCTAGTAGTGGTGGTCCTCCATCTGGCAATACATATAGGTCCATTTTAGGTATTTCCTGGCCTTTGTATATCACTTTCACCCTTATTTTTCCTTTGGGGTAGACTTTTTGCCCTGTGTACGTCTTCAAGACAATCTCTGTAGCTTTCAAGGGTATATGTGAGAATAGCCGCTTGTAGTCCCTTTGGTTTATGACTGTTAGGGCTGGTCCTGTGTCCAATTCCATTTTCACTTGGACTCCGTCTATCTTGAGTGTCACCCAGATAGTCTGGTGATCCTCCATTTTGATTACCTTATGTAGTTTCAGACAACCCAGCTCCTTGCTTCCGGAGTCTGTATCACTTTTCTGTTCATCTGAACTACTGTCCATCACCTTATGTACCTTTTTGTACTTCTCCTGTGGAGATTTCTTGCTGCTGGTTTTCTTCCCTGACCTGCAGACTCTTGCTATGTGTCCTGCTTTTCCACACTGTCTGCACACTTGGTCCTTGAACCAACAATCCTTCTGGTCGTGTGTTGTTCTGCTGCAGCGATAACACTTCCCTGCTCCATATGACATTTCATTGGTGCCATATTCTTGCGGTCTTTGTTGTATCTCTGCAGTGCCCCTTGCGGCTGCTTCGTGTGATACTGCCATGCTGAAAGCCTTGTCCAGCGTAAGATCCTTTTCTGATAGAAGCCGTTTCTGGGTTCCTTCACTTTGCAGCCCACACACAAACTTGTCCCTTAACGTATCTGCTAGTCCCAATCCAAACTGGCAGTGTTTCGATAGCTTGCGCAGTTCCGTTAAGTACTCAGCATTACTTTCGTCTTTATGCTGGTTCCTTTTGTGGAACTTAAATCTTTCTGCTATCAGCAGCAGTGTGGGGTTTAAGTGGTCCTGTAGGATTTCCACTATGCTTTCGAAATTCTTATCCACGGGCTTCTCTGGGGTTATTAGGTTTCGCAGTAAACCATAAGTTTTTGCACCCATGGAATTTAACAAAACCAGTGCTTTCCTAGCATCTGGCACTTCATTCGCCCTGCAGTACACCTCAATGCATTCCACATATGTCGCCCAATCTTCAACTTCATTGTCGAACGCAGTGACACTGCCACTCTTCGGCATCCCTGGGTGTGATTTATCTGTCTAAAATGGCGTCTCCCGCGCTCTCCCTTCTTCTCCGCTGGCACAAAATGGTGTCTCCCGCGCTTTCCTTTCTTCCCGCGCTCGCCCTTCTTCTCCGCTGCAGCTTCTAAAATGGCGTCTCCCCCGCTCTCCCTTCTTCTCCGCAGCTCAATGGCGTCTCCCGCGCTCTCCCTTCTTCTCCCCGCGGACGCTGTTCAGCCCTTGAGCCCTGGCTGTGCTCTGCACGTTCTCCTGTGCGCCTCTCCCGTTGCCGCCGCTCGGTCCTGAACCCGGCTGCTGCTTTACCCTCTCTCTCTCTGTCTTGTTTTTCCTCGCCGCCGCTCGGTTTTCAACCCCCGGCTGCGCCCTGTGCGCTTCACCCTCTCTCTTACCCCGTCGACGCTGCTCGGCTTTTTCCATGCCATCGGTCGGCTCCAGCCGCCGCTGTCCGGGAAGGGTCTGCGCTGTACCTGTTGCCAGTCTGTTGCTGGATCGTCGTGGCTGGGGAACCAAGCCCGGCTCTCAACAGCCTCCCCTGCGATGTTCACTCTCTGCCGGATGACTGGGCGGTTGCTCGTGGTCGACGCCCGTGCTTCTGGCTTCGACTTCTTCCACCGCCCTCCCGGAGCGAATCCTCGAAGGGAAATGCAGAGTTGCAGGTAGGTTCGAATCGACCTTGTCGCCACTGTTGAATCCGTGATTCTTAAAGTATGATGTTTTCCAATAACTACACGGAGGCTGTAACTTAACAATCAACAGGTGTTTACTGGAGGAGGGTAGTCTAAAGACTAACAGTACAGAGGCATGCTCAAGGCTTATATACAGGTGTGGTCACTGCCGGTACTACAGTATACAGGAGCTGTAAAAGTCATTCTCTCTTAAAGGTACATACACTACATGCCCTTATACTCGATTTCATATTGGTGCACCCCTAGAAAAAGGGACCATCTTTGTAGCTGTTGCACAGTCATCACCGGAACGCCCTTCTTTGGATTAAAGATGGAGACAGGTGGTTGGTGGTCAGTCAGCAAGGTGAACTTCTGTCCGTGCAGATAGTGATTGAACTTTTTCACTCCCCACACTAGGCTGAGGGCCTCCCTGTCAATCTGGGCGTAGTTACGCTCGGCTGAGGTTAGTGACCAAGACGCAAAGGCTACTGGCCTCTCCGAGCCGTCCGGGAATTTGTGCGACAGCACCGCTCCAATGCCATAGGGTGATGCATCACACGCCAACCGAATTGGTAGTGCTGGGTTGAAATGAGCCAACACCTCTTTTGATGTGATCAATGCTTGCTCTTCTGGAAAGCTCGTTTACATTCATCACTCCACTTCCATGGTACCCCCGTTTGCAGTAGGGTGTTCAGTGGGTGTAGTACGGTAGACAAATTCGGCAAGAACTTATGGTAGTAGTTCACCAGCCCGAGGAACGACCTCAGTTGTGACACATTTTCCGGTGCTGGAGCCTTGTCTACTGCCTCAATCTTTTCAGGGGACTTATGTAACCCCTCTTAATCAATAACGTGGCCACAATACGAGATCTGCTTCTGGAAAAACTCGCATTTGTGGCGATTAGCTCGGAGCCCATATTCCTTCAATCTAGTGAGCACCTGCTCCAGGTTGGCGAGGTGATCACTGTCATTTTCGCCCGTGTTTGCGTGGGTTTTCTCCGGGTGCTCCGGTTTCCTCCCACAGTCCAAAGATGTGCGGGTTAGGTTGATTGGCCATGACAAAAATTGGCCCTTAGTGTTAGGGGGGGATTAAATACGTGGTGTTATGGGATTACGGGGATAGGACTTGGGTGGGATGGCTGTCGGTGTAGGGACCGGGTGCTAGGGTTTGGATGATCAGCCATGATCTCATTGAATGGCGGAGCAGGCTCGAAGGGCCGAATGGCCTACTCCTGCTCCTATCTTCTATGTTTCTATGTTTCAATGTTTCTATGTTTAAATAACACTGGGTCCCTGGAATCCCTTGCAGGACTTGTTCCATTGCCCTTTGCCAAATAGCCGGAGCTGATGCTACTCCGAACACCAGCCGGTTGTATTGGTAGAGACCTTTATGAGTGTTGATCGTGAGGTACTGTTTCGAGGCTTCTTCTACCTCCATTTGCAGGTACGCCTGGGCCAGATCAATCTTAGTGAAGTGTTTCCCTCCAGATAGCGAGGCGAAAATATCTTCAATCCACGGAAGCGGATATTGTACAGTGTGAAGGACTGGGCTCACTGTCACCTTAAAGTCCCCACAGATGCGAACCTTCTTTGGTTCCCCAGGCGTATTACTCAATGACCTCTTCATTACAGGAATGATGGGTGTAGCCCACTCGCTCCAGTCCACTTTGGACAGTACTCCTGAACGTTCCAAACCTTCCAGCTCTGCTTCGACGGCTCGCATAAGGCACCGGTCTGGCCTTAAAAAACTTTGGGCTTGCATTTTCCTTTATTTTGATCGTCGCTGTTATGCCTTTTAGTGTTCTGAGTCCCTGCTGGAACACTTTTCTTGTGCGTCAGTTAGCATTTTTGACAGTCATCCAGGTGTGACGTCGTCATCCTTTTTGGCATCTACAGTCAGTGCTTGTATGGAATGCCAATCTAGCTGTATCTTCCGGATCCATTCATGTCCTAGTAGTGGTGGTCCTCCATCTGGCAATACATATAGGTCCATTTTTGGTGTTTCCTTGCCGTTATATATAACGTTCACCCTTATTTTTCCTTTGGGGTAGACTTTTTGCCCCGTGTACGTCTTCAAGACAATCTTTGTATCTCTCAAGGGTATATGTGAGAATAGCCGCTTGTAGTCCCTTCGGTTTATGACTGTTAGGGCTGATTCTGTGTAGAATTCCATTTTCACTTGGACTCCTGCTATCTTGAGCGTGACCCAGATAGTTTGGTGATCCTCCGTTTTGATCACATTATGTAGTTTCAGACAACCCAGCTCCTTGCTTCCGGAGTCTGTATCACTCTTCTGTTCGTCTGAACTACTCTCCGTCACCTTATGTACCTTCTTGTACTTCTCCTGTGGAGATTTCTTGCTGCTGGTTTTCTTTCCCGACCTGCAGACTCTTGCTATGTGTCCTACTTTTCCACACTGTCTGCACACTTTGTCCTTGAACCAGCAATCATTATGGTCGTGTGTTGTTCTGCCGCAGCGATAGCACTTCACTGTTCCGTATGACATTTCATTTGTGCCATATTCTTGCGGTCTCCGTTGTATCTCTGCAGCGCCCCGTGCTGCTGCTTCGTGTGACACTGCAATGCTGAAAGCCTTGTCCAGCGTAAGATTCTTTTCTGATAGAAGCCGTTTCTGGGTTCCTTCACTTTGAAGCCCACACACAAACTTGTCCCTTAAAGTATCTGCTAGTCCCGTTCCAAACTGGCAGTGTTTCGATAGCTTGTGCAGTTCCGTTAAATACTCAGCATTACTTTCATCTTTATGCTGGTTCCTTTTGTGAAACTTAAATCTTTCTGCTCTCAGCAGCGGTGTGGGGTTTAAGTGGTCCTGTAGGATTGACACTGTGTTTTCAAAATCCTTTTCTACTGGCTTCTCTGGGGTTACTAGGTTTCGTAGTAAGCCATACATTTTTGCACCCATTGAATTCAACAATACCAGCGCTTTCTTGTCATCTGGCACTTCATTCGCCTTGCAGTATACTTCTATGCATTCGACATATGTCGTCCAATCTTCGACTTCATTGTCGAACGCTGTGATACTGCCACTCTTCGGCATTTTTGGGTGTGGTTAGACTGGCTTAAAATGGCGTCTCCCGCGCTTTCCTTTCTTCCCCGCTGCGGCTTAAAATGGCGTCTCCCGCGCTACTGCCAATGCCGCTCTCTGCGGTCCTCGTGGCAAATGGCGACACCCTGTGGGTTTCGTGCACTGCTCCTGCGCTGCTGCCAACGCCGCTCTCTGCGGTCCTCGTGGCAATGGCAGCACTTCGCGTTTTCCTGCGCACCTCTCTCCCCCATTGACGCTGCTCGGCCCTTGACCACCGGCTGCGCTCTGTTCTCTCTCGCCTCTCTCCCCCGTTGACGCCGCTCGGTCCTGAACACCGGCTGCACCCTGTGCGCTCTGCCCTCTCTCTCTCCCCCGTCGACGCTGCTCGGCCTTTTTCTGTGCCGCTCGGTCGGGCTCTAGCCTGTCGCTGTCCGGGAAGGGTCTGCGCAGTAACTGTTGCCAGCCATTTTGCTGGACCACCGTGACTGGAAAGCCAAGCCTGGCTCTCAACAGCCTCCCCTGCGATGCTCAAATCTCCGCTGGATGACTGGGCGGTTGCCCGTGGTTGACGCCCGTGCTTCTGGACTCGACCTTCTTCCACTGTTCTCCAGGAGCGAATCCCTGGGAGGTGATGCAGAGTTGCAGGTAGGTTCGAACTTGCTCGTCGCCACTGTTACGTCCGTGTAATAATAAGAAAAGGACTGCAGAGAACGGTACAACAGGTGTTTACTCAACGTGGTTCAAACTGCAACTGAAACAACAGATTACTACTCAGCATTATATACAGGTGTGGTCACTGCCGGTACTGCAGTATGAGCTGTAGAAAGTAGTTCCCCCCCTAAAGGTACATACATTACAGAACCCGTACCCCAGTGAGAGTCAGTGGCTGTGGAACCCGTACCCCAGTGAGAGTCAGTGCCTGTGGAACCCGTACCCCAGTGAGAGTCAGTGTCTGTGGAACACGTACCCCAGTGAGAGTCAATGTCTGTGGAACCCGTACCCCAGTGAGAGTCATTGTCTGTGGAACCCGTACCCCAGTGAGAGTCAGTGTCTGTGGAACCTGTAGTGTATGTAACTATTCTACCTTTAAGAGAACTACTGTATGTAACCGTCCACCTTTAAGAGAACTATTTTATGTGTGGCACTACTTTGCCTGGGCTGCTGTATACTGTAATACCAACGGTGACCACACTGGTATATAAGTGCGGTGTCAGGATTTATTGGGCAGATTCGCCCTGACCTTCGAATAGTAAAGTCCTGTTAAAGTTACTCTTGTAGTCTGTGTATTACTTCGCTATACAACCCACAGGCTTTACAGTGGCGACGAGTTCGATCTTACCCTGCGGCAACAATACTTCTGAAGAAGTAAACGAGCGTCGAGAAGAGGCACTCGCCCTCGTCGTTTTGCTGAGCGAAAACTCGAGTCTGCAGACCAAGAAAGGAGGAAGATTTCAAACACGAAGTCTTCCATCAGCAACAGGCACGGATTGTCCCTTCTGCCACGGTGGTGAGTGAGCCGATCAACACGAGAAGCAAGTCGGCCACGGTGACTGTGAGTAAAGGGAAAATAGAAACAAATAAACGGAGGATAAGGGCGGTGCACTCGACCACGGTCGGGGGGGAAAGGAGCCGGACAGAAGTCGGGCCCAGAGGCGCTGAGACGGGGGCAGCGTGGAGCACGGAAGCTGCGGTACAAGCGGGCTGGGCGACGCAACGGCGTCGTGAGACAGCTAGACCGCGACCGGCGAAAAAGGCCGGCAGCGACCGGGGCCACGAAAAGCGGCGACCGGGATCGTAGGGTGCGGGAAGAGATAAAATAAATAAACCACGGAGAACTCAGCCGCAGCCGGGGAGGGAAGCACCGGACTGCGAGAGGGCTGGGAGGCGCGATTGGGAGCCCGAGCGAGCGGGAGAGACAGAGCCCGAGCAAGGAAGGCCGAGCGAGAACCAGCCCAGCGGCTGAAACTGTTCGCCGCCAACGGGTTGTACCCAGCGCCGGTTGCCCTGCCGAGAGAAGGGAGCGCGCTGAAGCCGACGCACAGGCTGCGAACCGCGAAAGCCAGCGGCCGTCGCCCGAGGGAAAGCTTACCCCTCCCGCCAGGGGAAGAAACGCGGGAAGCCGCCAGTAGGCGGGGAAGAAGACAGAAGCGGGAGCCGCCATTTTGAAATTGGGCAGGGAAAGAAGATAAGCACGGGAAACCGCCATCTTGGAAAAAGAAAAAAGAAAAAGTTAAAGAATATTGTTGTTGTTTCTCAGGAAGAGGTGAAGATGCCTAAGCGTAGTAACATCAACGGGTTCGATGCCGAGGTGGAAGATTGGCCCACGTATGTAGAACGCATCGAGATATATTGTACGGCCAATAAGTTAGCAAATTATGAAAAAGCTCTAACCTTACTAAACTTAATGGGTGCGAGAACATACGGGTTATTGAAGCATCTTCTATCACCAGCTAAACCGGCAGATCAGTCTTTCGCTAATATTGTTGCTGTCCTGAAGGATCATTTTAACCCCGCACCGCTGATGTTAGCGGAACGATCTAAATTTTACGTGAGAATGCAACGAAAAGAGGAAAGCAACGCTGAGTACCTGGTTGAACTGCGGAGGCTAGCAAGATCCTGCCAGTTTGGGGTAAATCTGCCAGAGGCACTGAGAGACAAGTTCGTGTGCGGAATGTCGAAGGAAGGAACACAAAAACGACTGCTCGAAGAGAACGATCTTACACTTGATAAGGCTGTCCTTATTGCAGCATCGCACGAAGCCGCAGCGAGAGGCACGGCGGAAATGCAGCGGAAGACAGCGGTACTCAGAGTGGATCAAATGACTTCGAGTACAACGAAATGTTATCGTTGTGGGAAGACAACACACGACCAGAACCAATGCTGGGTTAAAAACCAGGAATGTAGGAAATGTGGCAAGCTTGGCCACATAGCTAAGGTATGCCGGGCAAGAAAGATGACCAGCAATAATAAGTCACCGCAGAAGAAGTACAGAAAGGTACATGAGGTGACTGGGAAGAGTCCAGATAAACAGAATTCAGACGCAGGCTCCAACAGCAAGGAACTGGGTAGTCTGAGGATTCACAATGTGAGTAAAGAAGCTGACCGACAAACTATCTGGATCACACTACAGATTGCAAAAGTCCAAGTGAAGATGGAAGTGGACACCGGATCGGCGCTGACGGTCATGAATAAGCATGATTACAAAAAGTTATTCAAACATATTCCCCTACGGGATACGGAGATGGTATTGCAGACATACACGGGGCACAAAGTATACCCCATTGGAAAGATAGAAGTCAAGGTGAGATACAAGGACAAAGATCACCAAAGGATGGACATGTATGTGCTGCCCGAGGGAGGTCCACCACTTCTGGGACGGGAATGGATCAGGAAAATAAAGATAGACTGGCATTCGCTAAACACAATGACGGTAGATTCCGGAAAGGAAGAGGTCAAACCTGAACGGTTGTCCAGAATATTGGATGAAGCTAAAGAGGTATTCCAGCAAGGACTGGGAACACTGAGAGGAATTAAAGCAAAAATCAAGATTGCAGAACATGCAAGCCCAAAATTTTTCAAAGCCAGATCGGTACCTTACGCGATACGACCTGCTGTGGAGGCAGAACTGGAAGAGCTTGAACGTTCAGGGGTACTGTCTAAGGTGGACTGGAGTGAGTGGGCCACGCCCATTGTTCCCGTCATGAAGTCTTCATCAAGTAACAAGCCAGAGGGACTGGGAAAGGTCCGCATCTGCGGAGACTTCAAGATCACAGTTAATCCGGTGCTTCACACGGTACAATACCCGCTTCCGCGGATTGAGGATATCTTTGCTTCATTGTCTGGCGGGCAACACTTCACCAAGATAGACCTGGCACAAGCATACTTACAAATGGAAGTCGAGGAAGAGTCGCGCCAGTATCTCACAATCAACACGCACAGAGGCTTGTATCGTTATAATAGACTGGTTTTTGGAGTAGCTTCGGCTCCAGCAATTTGGCAGAGGGCAATGGAGCAGGTCTTACAAGGTATTCCAAGCACGCAGTGTTACTTGGACGATATCCTGATTACGGGAGAAGACGAAGAGGAACACCTCACAAATTTGAAACGGGTGCTCACCAGGTTGAAGGAATATGGCCTTCGAATTAATCGCCAGAAATGTGAGTTCTTCCAGAAACGGATCTCGTACTGCGGTCATGTCATTGACCAAGAGGGGCTACACAAGTCGCCTGACAAAATAGAAGCTGTCGTGAAGGCCCCCGCTCCGGAAAACGTATCACAGTTGAGATCGTTTCTGGGGTTGATTAATTATTATCACAAGTTTCTGCCAAATTTATCCACGGTGTTGCATCCACTGAATACTCTGTTGCGGAAAGAAGTGCCATGGAAGTGGAGCGAGGACTGTAAAAAGGCCTTTCGCAGAAGCAAGGCGTTGATTACCTCTGAGGAAGTGTTGGCTCATTTCAACCCAACGTTACCTCTTCGGCTAGCTTGTGATGCTTCCCCTTATGGAATTGGAGCAGTACTTTCACACAGGTTCCCAAATGGCTCGGAAAGGCCAGTCGCATTTGCGTCCCGATCATTGACCTCCGCTGAGCGAAATTACGCCCAGATAGATAGGGAGGCCCTCAGCCTTGTGTGGGGAGTAAAGAAATTCAATCATTACCTGCAGGGCAAGAAGTTCACATTACTGACAGACCACCAGCCGTTGGTGTCCATATTCAACCCTAACAAGGCCGTTTCCACTATGACAGCGCAAAGGTTACAGAGGTGGTCCGTGTTACTTGGGGCACACCAATATGACATCGAATACAAAAGCTCCAAACAGCATGGAAATGCTGATGGGTTATCGCGCCTACCGTTGCCGGTAGTTGAAGAGGCGGCTGCAGTGGACCCGGTAGAGATGTTCCACTCGTCCATAGTAGAATGTCTACCAGTGACAAATTCGATGATCGAGAATGAAACAAGGAATGACCCGACTCTCTCACGAGTCTACGATTTAACAGTGGAGGGATGGCCAGCACATGGCGAAACAACGCTGCCAGCATTTTCGCAAAGAAAAGAACAGCTGTCAGTGTGCCGAGGAACCTTGATGTGTGGATCGAGAGTGGTGATTCCACCCAAACTTCAGCATAAGGTGCTAAAGGAGCTTCACGAGGGGCATCTGGGTGGAGTGAAAATGAAGAACCTAGCAAGAGCGTTTGTGTGGTGGCCAGGTATTGATGGAGACATCGAAGAAATAACCAAGAGCTGTCTAGGATGCCAGAAGGTCCAAAACGCGCCACCACAAGCTCCTCTGCATCCATGGGAGTGGCCCTCATCTCCTTGGCAAAGGGTACACATCGACTTTGCTGGTCCATTTATGGACTCAATGTTTCTAATAGCGGTGGATGCACACTCCAAGTGGCCGGAGGTAATAAAGATGTCCTCCACCACCACGGAAAAAACCATCACAGTATTAAGGACCATGTTTGCCAGGAATGGGCTGCCAGAACAGGTCTGTTCTGATAATGGACCGCAATTTGTGTCCGAAGAATTCAGGAAATTCTTAAAAAGCAATGGGGTCAAGAACTATACGTCAGCCCCATACCATCCCGCCACCAATGGATTAGCTGAAAGGTTTGTCCAGACCTTCAAGAAGGCCATAAAGGCCATGGGTAATGAAAACATCAACTTACAACATAAAGTAGATAACTTCTTGTTGGCGTACAGGAATGCAACACATGCGGTCACAAATCAAACTCCCGCCATGATGTTTTTCAATAGAAGACTGAGATGCCGGCTGGATTTGATTAAGCCAAACGTCAGAAGGGACGTAGAGAACCGGCAATTCCAGGGCATGAATGAAAGGCCAACTAGATCTTTTCAGATAGGTCAACAAGTTTTGGCCCGGGACTACCGTACCGAGAAATGGCAGCCTGGAACTATTGTAAAAAGGCTAGGGCCGCTGCTGTATACCGTGGACATTGGTGACAGCATAATAAGGCGCCATGTTGACCAGATCATAGGGTCATCCACAAAGAGCCAACCTACTCCACAACCTTACACTGCTAATGTTGAAGCAGAGATACCCAGAACACCTACCTCCGATCTGGTGATACTGGAATCAGATGAACCTGACACTGTCCTTCAAGCCGACTCGACCTTACCAGAAGAACCTACTACCCCGCCGAAAACTACTACACCACTGAGGCGTTATCCAGATAGAGTCAGGAAACCTCCAGAGAGACTGAATCTGTGAACTGTTTTGCATAAAGTTGTATATATGTTATGATGTTATGTTAATGGGGAATAAGTATGTTGTAAGCTAAAAAGGGAGGATTGTAGTGTATGTAACTATTCTACCTTTAAGAGAACTACTGTATGTAACCGTCCACCTTTAAGAGAACTATTTTATGTGTGGCACTACTTTGCCTGGGCTGCTGTATACTGTAATACCAACGGTGACCACACCGGTATATAAGTGCGGTGTCAGGATTTATTGGGCAGATTCGCCCTGACCTTCGAATAGTAAAGTCCTGTTAAAGTTACTCTTGTAGTCTGTGTATTACTTCGCTATACAACCCACAGACTTTACAGAACCCGTACCCCAGTGAGAGTCAGTGTCTGTGGAATCCGTACCGCAGTGAGAGTCAGTGTCTGTGGAACCCATACCCCAGCGAGAGTCAGTGTCTGTGGAACCTGTACCCCAGTGAGAGTCAGTGCCTGTCGAACACATACCCCAGTGAGAGTCAGTGTCTGTGGAACCCGTACCCCAGTGAGAGTCAGTATCTGTGGAACCCGTATCCCAGTGAGGGTCGGTGTCTGTGGAACCGGTACCCCAGTGAGGGTCGGTGTCTGTGGAACCCGTACTCAAGTGAGAGTCAGTGTCTGTAGAACCTGTACCCCAGTGAGAGTCAGTGTCTGTGGAACACGTACCCCAGTGAGAGTCAGTGTCTGTGGAACCCATACCCCAGTGAGAGTAAGTGTCTGTAGAACCTGTACCCCAGTGAGAGTCAGTGTCTGTGGAACACGTACCCCAGTGAGAGTCAGTGTCTGTGGAACCCATACCCCAGTGAGAGTCAGTGTCTGTGGAACCCATACCCCAGTGAGAGTCACTGCCTGTGGAACCCGTACCCCAGTGAGAGTCAGTGTCTGTGGAACCCGTACCCCAGTGAGAGTCAGTGTCTGTGGAACCCATACCCCAGTGAGGGTCGGTGTCTGTGGAACCGGTACACCAGTGAGGGTCGGTGTCTGTGGAACCCGTACCCCGGTGAGAGTCAGTCTGTGTGGAACCCGTACCCCAGTGAGAGTCAGTGTGTGTGGAATCCGTACCCCAGTGAGAGTCAGTGTCTGTGGAAACGTACCCCAGTGAGAGTCAGTGTCTGTGGAACCCGTACCCCAGTGAGAGTCAGTGTCTGTGGAACCCGTACCCCAGTGAAAGTCAGTGTGTGCGGTGCCTGGCTTTGATGATCTGAGTGATGACAGTCTTTCCTCTGTGTCTGGGCATTCCTTATCACCATCAGTTACAGCTACTGTTGAGGTCTTGTGAGTTGCAGGATCAGGGAGAAAGCTGCATCACCAGACAGCCCAGCAACATTAACTCCACGCTGACAGTGAGCTTCTCTCTAACAGACGCCTCGACCGACGGGAAGAACAAACACTGTGCCAGGAGTCAAAATATTCTTTCAAACAGGCGGAGATCCCATTTCATTGAGGCACCGGGTTCACTGTCCCAAAGGGACTCGCAGGATATAGCTGTCTTCACGCCTCTGGCCTGTCACCTGGTCCCCCCCTGGGAATCTACAAACACCTGAAGGTGAATTCAAAGAACTTCCACCAATTGTTTTGTAATCTGGAGGATTGTGTCCCACTCTGGGCACCGCACTTTAGGAAGGATGTCAAGGCCTTGGTGAGGGTGCGGAGGAGATTTACTAGAATGGTCCCAGGGATGAGGGACTTCAGTGATGTGGAGGGACTGGAGAAGCTGGGGTTGTTCTCCTTAGAGCAGAGAAGGTTAAGGGGAGATTTAATAGAGGTGTTCAAACTCATGAGGGGCTTTGATAGAATAAATAAGGAGTAACAACAGAAAATGCTGGAAAAACTCAGCAGGTCAGGCAACATCCATGGAGAGAAATTTGAGTTTCTTTTATTCTTTTGTCCGATCGCAGCCCTGCCTCCGATCTATCTTCTTTTCTTTCCAGTTTTGAAGAAGGGTTCGACCCGAAACGTCGACTCAAATTTCTCTCCACGGATGTTGCCTGACCTGCTGAGTTTTTCCAGCATTTTCTGTTGTTATTTCGGATTTCCAACATCCGCAGTATTTTGCTATAGAATAAATAAGGAGAAAGTGTTTCCCGTGGCAGGAGGGTCGGGAACCAGAGGACACAGATTGAAGGTAACTGGAAAAAGAACCAGAGGGGAGATGAGGAGAATGTTTTTCCGCAGCGAGTTGTTGTGATCTGGAATGCGCTGCCTGAAAGGGCGGTGGAAGCAGATTCAATAGTAACTTTCAAAAGGGAATTGGAGAAATACTTGAAGGGAGAAAATTGCCGGGCTATGGGGAAAGAGCAGGGGGAGTGGGACTAATTGGAGAGCTCGACCAAAGAGCCGGCACAGGCACGATGGGCCGAATGGCCTCCTGTGAGCTGCGGTAAAGTCTGTTCTTTATATCTGCGTCTTCTCAGTGTGAGCCGTGATCCAGACCGGCTGATTCACAAAGTCTGCCTCAACCAGATGGGATGGCACTGCCCGCAGAGCCAGCGATCAGCGGTTGGATATTGGCCCACTCGACACCTCTACCCCCCCTCACTCCGTGTCCTGTTCCAGGCGTCCCCGATTGGGGATGGAGTGGGGGACTGCAGACTGCCGCCCAGACTCGGAGGCCCTGGATGCTGTTACTTGTTCCGGGAAATTGACCTCACACTCCAGGGTAACGGAGAGGGAAAATCAGCCAGGATTCCTGCTCCTGATCACTGCCCAGTGATGTGTGTGTGTATGTGTGTGTGACTTAGGGGAGCTCTCTTTCAGAGAGAGGGCACAGGGCGACGGGTCGAATGGCCTCCTCCATGCTGTAAAATCCAATCATTGCAGGAACTCAGAACCCGTTTCTGAGCAGCACCAGCAAACAAGGCAGCCCTGGTTTAAGAAACAGCAACTTCTCCACCAGCCCTTGTAAACCTTTACCTTTCAATCAAATGGCCGGACCTGCCAATATTCTGCAGCCACTCACTTTAGGAGCCCTTTCAAATGTATTAAAAACTAGTTGCAGAGTTTGGCTGAGAGCAAAACACGGGGAAAAAATGAGAGTTCAAAGGGCACGTGGGAGGCCCCAGTTCGACCCGTGACCCCGTCACCCACAGGAAGCTGGAAGGAGCTCGTAAAATCAGGGGGGAATGTTGTCGCCCTGCTCCAGGACACATCAACAATCGCATTCATCAAACTCCACAGCTCGATGAGAGCTTTATCAAAACATCGGCTGAGTACGAGTCAGGAGAGAGGGACCCAGGGGAGCAAGACGCTCATGTACATCCTCACTCATAGCCACTGACACAAGTAAACCTACAAGGAACAAGAGGGCAGGGAGATCCCAGGGGAGCGAGCCGCAGATTTATTGCTTTTTGTTTCATTACAGTGAGAGAAATGGAAACAAACACCATTAACATCGTTGCCTCACAGACATTTCTCGCACAGCAAGAGCCCGCCAAAGGCCATTGGAGGATTGGCTGATGAATCTGTTCTTTTGGTGATGTTAGTTGATGGAGGAATGTTGGCTCAGGAAAGCGGGGATAACTCGCCCGCTCTGCCAATGGTGAGGGTGGGATCTTTTACATCCACCTGAACAGGCAGTGGAGGCCTCAGTTTAATATCACAAGCGAAATATGGCATCTTCGACAGTGCAATGCTCCCTCAGTCCAGAGGATCAAAGGGACCTTGGAGTGCTTGTCCACAGATCCCTGAAGGTAGCAGGCCAGGTAGATAAGGTGGTTAAGAAGACATATGGAATGCTTGCCTTTATTAGCCGTGGCATAGAATACAAGAGCAGGGGGGTTACGCTTCAACTGTATAAAACACTAGTTAGGCCTCAGCTAGAGTACTGCGTGCAGTCCTGGTCACCACATTACAGGAAAGATGTGATTGCACTAGAGAGGGTACAGAGGAGATTTACAAGGATGTTGCCTGGGAGTAGAGAATCCTAGCTATGAGGAAAGACTGGATAGGCTGGGTCTGTTTCCCTTGGAACAGAGGAGGCTGAGGGGAGACCTTATTGAGGTGTATAAAATTATGAGGGGCTTAGATAAAGTGGATAGAAAGGACTTATTTCCCTTAGCAGAGGGGTCAAAAACCAGGGGGCACCGATTTAAAGTAATTGCTGGAAGGGTTAGAGGGGATTTGAGGGCTCCCTCAGTACTGCCCGTCCGACAGTGCGGCGCTCCCTCAGTACTGCCCGTCCGACAGTGCGGCGCTCCCTCAGTACTGCCCTTCCGACAGGGCAACGCTCGCTCAGTACTGCCACTCCGACAGTGCGGCGCTCCCTCAGTACTGACCCTCCGACAGTGCGGCGCTCCCTCAGTACTGCCCCTCCGACAGTGCGGCGCTCCCTCAGTACTGCCCCTCCGGCAGTGCCACGCTCCCTCAGTACTGCCCATCCGACAGTGCAGCGCTCCCTCAGTACTGCCCCTCCGACAGTGCGGCGCTCCCTCAGTACTGCCCCTCCGACAGTGCGGCACTCCCTCAGTACTGCCCCTCCGACAGTGCGGCGCTCCCTCAGTACTGCCCCTCCAACAGGGCAGCGCTAGCTCAGTACTGCCACTCCGATAGTGCGGCGCTCCCTCAGTACTGACCCTCTGACAGTGCGGCGCTCCCTCAGTACTGCCCATCCAACAGTGCAGTGCTCCCTCAGTACTGCCCCTCCGACAGTGCGGCGCTCCCTCAATACTGCCCCTCCAACAGTGCAGCTCTCCCTCAGTACTGACCCTCCGACAGTACGGCGCTCCCTCAGTACTGCCCCTCCGACAGTACGGCGCTCCCTCAATACTGCCGCTCCGACAGGGCAGCTCTCCCTCAGTACTGACCCTCCGACAGTACGGCGCTCCCTCAGTACTGCCCCTCCGACAGTGCAGCGCTCCCTCAGTACTGCCCCTCCGACAGTGCGGCGCTCCCTCAGTACTGCCCCTCCGACAGTGCAGCGCTCCCTCAGTACTGCCCCTCCGACAGTGCAGCGCTCCCTCAGTACTGCCCCTCCGACAGTACGGCGCTCCCTCAGTACTGCCCCTCCGACAGTGCAGCGCCCCCTCAGTACTGCACTGGGAGTGTTGGCCACTGAGCCACTGCTGATACCTAAGCTACTCCAATATGTTTCTTTTCCATTCCAGTTTGCAGCCAGCTTTGTGCTAGCGCTGTGTAATGTAGAGCCAGCAGATTTTATCAGTGTCAGTGGGTGGTGAGTTTGAAGGTTGAGGGGAGTGTGAAGTGTTTCTGCTCTCTGATAGTGTCAGGAGCGCGTGCCACAGCCGGACTCCCGCTTGCTGTTGGTGAAGTGAACTCCTGGCACAGGCTGGTTCTAGATCGACGTGGCTTTCTTCCTCTTTCTCCCTCCGTTCTGTCGCCATTTCAAAACCACCAGATTGCACCACCTCTGCTGAGACGGATTCTGCCGCGATTTAACTCAATCCGCCATTAAACCCATCCCAGCCCGACCAAAACACATGCACAAGGAGCAGGGAGTTCAGAGGGTCACGAGCTGAACTTTAAAAACAAGTCATGCAGGATTTCATTTGAGGAAAGAATCAAGCTCAAGTGCGATGCCATCACAGTCGAATAGCCTGGCTGGGCTGATATGAAGAGCAGTAGGGGGCTGGGGTGGGGTGTGGGGTGGGGTGGGGGCTGGGGTGGGGTGTGGTGGGGGCTGAGGTGGGGTGGGGTTTGGGGTGTGTGGTGTGGGGTGGGGGGTTTGGGGTGTGGGGTGGGGTGTGGGGTGGGGTGTGGGGTGTGGGATGGGGTGGGGTTTGGGGTGTGGGGTGGGGGGTGTGGGGTGTGGGATGGGGTGGGGTTTGGGGTGTGGGGTGGGGGGTGTGGGGTGTGGGGTGTGGGGTGGGGTGTGGGGTTTGGGGTTCTGGGGTGGGGTGGGGTGGGGGTGTGGGCTGGGTTGGGGTGGGGGTGTGGGATGGGGGGTTTGGGGTGTGAGGGGTGGGGTGTGTGGGGTATGGGGTGGGGTGTGGGGTTTGGGGTTCTGGGGTGGGGTGGGGTGGGGGGTGTGGGGTGGGGGATTTGGGGTGTGGGGTGTGGGGTGGGGTGACTGCTCGTCCCCAATGAGGGAAGTGACTCCCGGGGAGGTGGGTGGTCTGAATCAAATTAGATGAAGCAAATAAAACTCATAACTGCCTAAAAACCTCCTCAAAATTCAAACCAAAGTGAACTGACTAACATGAGGGTTTGTAGCCTGGGTGGGTGGGAATGAGGAAGTGAGATGTTTGAATCTCTGATATTTCACTCTCTCGCTGCTGGTGATTCAGTGAGAGGAACTACAACACCAGACAAGGTGACGCTCGTCATCCGGGCCGTGACTCGCTGTCCAGTTCTGAGACATCAGGGGCGGTGTGGGGTCAGTTACAGTCACACTCTCCCTCCCTTTAAACCGCAGATTAATATGAGGCCCTGAACCCCTACTGTAGCCCCACCCACACACACACAGGCCTCTGTGTGTGTCTGTGTATATGTGTGTGTATGTGTGAGTGTGAGTGAGTGTGAGTGAGTGTGTGTGTGTGTGTGTGTGTGAGAGTGTGTGAGTGAGTGTGTGCATGTATGTGACTGTGAGTGTGTGTGTGAGTGTGTATATGTGTGAGTGTGTGTGTGCAAGTGTGTGTGTGAGTGTGTGTGTGAGTGTGAGTGAGTGTGTGTGTGTGTGTGAGTGTGTGAGGGTGAGTGTGTGTGTGTGAGTGTGAGTGTGTGTGAGTGTGAGTGTGTGTGTGTGTGTGAGTGTGTGTGAGTGTGTGTGTGTGTGTGCGAGAGGGTGTGTGTGAGTATGTGTGTGATTGTGAGTGAGTGTGAGTGTGTGAGTTTGAGTGTGAGAGTGTGTGTGTGTGCGAGTGTGTGTGTGAGTGTGAGTGAGTGTGTGTGTGTGTGTGTGCGAGAGGGTGTGTGTGAGTATGTGTGTGAGTGTGTGTGTGAGTGAGTGTGAGTGTGTGTGTGTGAGTGAGTGTGTGAGTGAGTGAGAGTGTGTGTGAGTGAGTGTGTGTGTGTGTGAGTGTGTGTGTGTGTGAGTGTGTGTGTGAGTGTGTGTGTCTGTGATTGTGAGTGTGTGAGTGTGTGAGTGTGAGTGTATATGTGTGCGAGTGTGTGTGAGTGTGAGTGAGTGTGTGTGTGTGTGAGAGTGAGTGTGTGTGTCTGTCACACACAGGCACACACACATACACACACTCTTCCTTCTTAAGCAGTCCCTCGGAACCGAGGATGACTTGCTTCCACATTAAAAATGAGTTCTCAGGTGACTGATGAGTCCAATGCGGGACCTACAGTCTCTGTCACAGGTGGGGGCAGACGGTGGTTGAAGGGGCGGGTGGGTGGGTGCTTGGGTTGACGTGCGCTCCTTGCGCTGCCTGCACTTGGCTTCCGCTTGCTCCCGGCGAAGAGACTCGAGGTGTTCGGCGCCTTCCCGGCTGCTTCTCCTCCACTTTGTGCGGTCTTGGGCCAAGGATTCCCAGGTGTCGGTGGGGATGTTACACTTTTTCAAGGAGGCTTTGAGGGTGTCCTTGAAGCATTTCCTCTGCCCACCTGGGGCTCTCTTGCCGTGTCGGAGCTCTGAGTAGAGCGCTTGTTTTGGGAGTCTCGTATCAGGCGTGCGGACGATGTGACCCATCCATCGGAGCTGATTGAGCGTGGTCAAAGCTTCGATGCTGGGGATGTTGGCCTGAGTGAGAACACCGACGTTGGTGCGCCTATCCTGCCAATGGATTTGCAGGATCTTGCGGAGGCAGCGTTGGTGGTGCCTCTCCAGTGCTTTGAGGTGCCTGCTGTACATGGTCCATGTCTCTGAGTCATACAGCAGGGCGGGTATCACTGCTGCTCTGTAGACCATGAGCTTAGTGCCGAGTTTGAGGTCCTGGTCTTCAAACACTCTCTTCCTCAGGCGACCGAAGGCTGCACTGGCACACTGAAGGCGGTGTTGGACTTCGTCGTCAACGTCTGCCCTTGTTGACAGTAGGCTCCCGAGGTATGGAAAGTGGTCCACGTTGTCCAAGGCCTTGTCGCGGATTTTGATAATCAGGGGCAGTACTGTGTGGCGGGGGCAGGTTGGTAGAGGACCTTTGTCTTACGGATGTTTAGTGTAAGGCCCATGCTCTCGTGCGCTTCGGTGAAGGTGTTGACGATGGTTTGGAGTTTGACATCCACACACACGTATTGACACACACACGTACTGACACACACACAAACACAAACACAAACACAAACAGAGAAACACATGCACATAAGAACATAAGACGTAGGAGCGGGAGTCGGCCATTTGGCCCCTCGAGCCTGCTCCGCCATTCAATAAATCATGGCTGATCTGATCTTGGCTCAACTCCACTTCACTGCCCGCTCCCCATAACCCTTGACTCCCTCATCGTTCAAAAATCTGTCGATCTCCACCTTACATATATTCAATGACCCCGCCTCTACGGCTCTCTGGGGCAGAGAATTCCACAGATTCACGACCTTCTGAGAGCAGAAATTCCTCCTCATCTCCATTTTAAAGGGGTGCCCCTGTGGCAGAGCCACTGAGGGACTCTGAACAACTGTACATAATTCCCTTTAACGATGTGTTAGCTACAGACTAAATCTGTACCATTGTATATACTGTTTGCATGTACAGTGCGCGGTCCCTTTAAGAGCGCGAGCAAACGCGATGACGTCATGCCGCTAATCACGTGATCACCCAAACGCGGGAAAAACATGATGACGTCATGAAGCCATCCACGGGACCGCCCTGGCAGTCCTCGTGGAGCCTCCGACCTGTTAAGACCTGTATTCATAGTTCTCTTGCATCAGTCTGTTTAAACTCGTTAGTTTGACATTAAAAACCTTTTTGATTGATTGCCTGCGTCGAACTCAATCTCTAGATAGGAATTTGACCATTCCTACACCCCCTTATTCTGAAACTATGCCCCCTAGTTCTAGACTCCCCCACGAGGGGAAATGTTGGGCTGGATTTTCTCAGCCCCGAGGAGGCGGGTATGGAGGCGTGACTGCCGGTAAAGTTGCAGAAAGTGGGGGCGGATGGCAAACCCGCCCCTATCCCACCTCCGTGCCCTTTTGCCAGGAGGCGGGAAGATGACCTGCTTCGGGTCCCGTCTCCTCGAGGCGGGAAAGGGATTAAATCCTTTTAACTGCCTGTTAACAGGTAGTTAACAGGCAGAAAAAAGGATTAGCCCCATTTTACCTTCTCAGGTGAAGGCTTCCTGATCTCGGAGAACCCCGCCGGGTTGGAGGAGTCGAGTAGGAGGTCTGCGGGGGTCGGAGGGGTCTGAAAGTGCAATGTAGAGGTGAGTGATGGGTGCAAGTGTGAAGTGGTAAGTATGTGAGGTGAGCGTAAAGTGTTAGAAAATGTTCACTTACCTTTGTTTCTGCCTACAGCCTTCAGCCACTCTGGATCCGGAGTCCCGACATCTTCATTGTAGATTTCACAGACTGGCTGTTGGATCCTCCGAACCAACAGTCATCTGATTGCTACAAAGTTGAAAGGTTTAATGACCCTGAACACAAGGACTCATCAAACTACACAGAATGTCAGTGAGTGACAGCTTCACAGAGCTGTCAAACACTGACATTTCTTCTTTCAAGAAATCTTGACAGATGGTACGTCTGACGTTGACGTGCTCTGTCAGTGATTTCCCCTAATTGGCCTGCTGAGCCCGCTGGGCAGGCTTAACAAGGTCAATCAGGGGAAAGTCCCGCTGGTTGGCCAGAAGATGATGGAGGCAGGACTGAGACCCGACAAGCAGTAGTCCCGCCTCCAACGCATCTCCATTCAGAAAATCCAGCCCATCCTCTCAGCATCTACCCTGTCAAGCCCCCTCAGAATCTTATACGCTTCAATAAGATCCCCTCTCATTCTTCTAAACTCCAATGAGTATAGGCCCAACCTGCTCAACCTTTCTTCATAAGACAACCCCCTCATCCCAGGAATCAACCTCGTGAACCTTCTCTGAACTGCCTCCAACGCAAGTATATCCCTCCTTAAATAAGGAGACCAAAACTGTACGCAGTACTCCAGGTGTGGTCTCACCAACGCCCTGTACAGTTGTAGCGAGACTTCCCTACTTTTATACTCCAACCCCCTTTCAATAAAGGCCAACATTCCATTTGCCTTCCTAATTACTTGCTGTATCTACATGCTAACTTCTTGTGTTTCATGTACAAGGACCCCTAGGTCCCTCTGTACCGCAGCATTTTGTAGCCTCTACCTCCATTTAAATAATAATTTGCTTTTTTATTTTTCCTACCAAAGTGGATAACCTCACATTTTCCCACATTATACTCCATCTGCCAAATTTTTTCCCACTCACTGAGCCTGTCTATATCCCTTTGCAGACTCTGTGTCCTCCTCACAACTTTCTTTCCCACCTATCTTTGTATCATCAGCAAACTTGGCTACATTACACTCGGTCCCTTCATCCAAGTCATTAATATAGATTGTAAACAGCTGAGGCCCCAGCACTGATCCCTGTGACACCCCACTAGTTACAGTTTGCCAACCTGAAAATTACCCATTTAACCCAACTCTCTGCTTTCTGTTAGTTAGCCAATCCTCTATCCAAGCTAATATATTACCCCCAACCCTGTGAGCTCTTATCTTGTGCAGTAACATTTTATGTGGAACCTTATCGAATGCCTTCTGGAAATCCAAATACACCACATCTACTGGTTCCCCTTTATCCATCCTGCTCATTGCATCCTCAAAGAACTCCAGCAAATTTGTTAAGCATGATTTCCCTTTCATAAAACCATTCTGACTCTGCTTGACTGAATCATGATTTTCTAAATGTCCTGCTACTACTTCCTTAATGAAGGACTCCAGCATTTTCCTAATGACAGATGTTAGGCTAACTGGTCTGCAGTTTCCTGCTTTCTGTCTCCTTCCTTTCTTGAATAGGGGCGTTACATTTGCGGTTTTCCAATCTGCTGGGATCTCTCCAGAATCCAGGGAATTTTGGTAGATTGCAACCAATGCATCCACTATCTCTGCAGCCACTTCTTTTAAGACTCTAGGATGCAGGCCATCAGGTCCAGGGGACTTGCCCACCTTTAGACCCATTAGTTTGCCTAGTGCTTTTTCTCTAGTGATAGAGATTGTTTTAAGTTCCTCCCTCCCTATAGCCCCTTGATTATCCATTATTGGGATGCTTTTAGTGTTTTCTACCCTGAAGACTGAAACAAAATATTTGTCCAAAGTCTGCCATTTCCTTGTTTCCCATTATTAATTCCCCAGTCTCATCCTCTAAGGGACCAACGTTTACTTTAGTTCCTCTCTTACTTTTTATGTACCTGTAGACGCTCTTACTGTCTGTTTTTATATTTCTTGCTAGTTTACTCTCATAATCTATCTTCTCTCTCTATATTATATTTTTAGTCGTCCTTTGCAGATTTCTAAAGATTTCCCAATCCTCTGGCCTACCACTAATCTTCGCATCATAGTATGCCTTTGTTTTCAATTTGATACCATCCTTAACTTCCTTAGTTAGACTCGGATGGTTCATTCTTCTCTTAGAGTCTTTCTTTCTAAGAACATAAGAAATAAAAGCAGGAGTCGGCCTTACAGCCCTTCGAGCCTGCTCCGCCATTCAATAAGATCATGGCTGATCATCGACCTCAACTCCACTTTCCCGCACGATCTCCATATCCCTCGATTCCCCTAGAGTCCAAAAATCTATCGATCTCAGCCTTGAATATACTCAACGACTGAGCATCCACAGCCCTCTGGGGTAGAGAATTCCAAAGATTCACCACCCTCTGAGTGAAGAAATTCCTCCTCATCTCAGTCTTAAATGGCCGACCCCTTATCCTGAGACTATGCCCCGAGTTCTAAACTCTCCAGCCAGGGGGAAACATCCTCTCAGCATCTACCCTGTCAATCCCCCTCAGAATCTTGTAATTTTCAATGAGATCACCTCTCATTCTTCTAAACTCCAGAGAGTATCGGCCCATTCTACACAATCTCTCCTCATAGGACAGCCCTCTCATCCCAGGAATCAATCTAGTGAACCTTCGTTGCACCGCCTCCAAGGCAAGTATATCCTTCCTCAGATAAGGAGACCAAAACTGTGCCCAGTACTCCAGGTGTGGTCTCACCAAGGCCCTGTACAATTGTAGCAAGACTTCCTCACTCTTATACTCCAACCCCCTTGCAATAAAGGCCAACATGCCATTTGCCTTCCTTATTGCTTGCTGTACCTGTACGCTAGCTTTCTGTGTTTCTTGAACGAGGACACCCAAATCTCTCTGAACACCAACATTTGAAAGTTTCTCACCATTTAAAAAATATTCTGTTTTTCTATTCTTCCTACCAAAGTGAATAACCTCACATTTCCCCACATTAAACTCCATCTGCCACCTTACTGCCCACTCAATTTTTTTACAATTTACAATTTAAATCGCTTTATTGGCATGATAAGTTACATCTTATGTTGCCAAAGCATCAAAATACATTTATGGTTTAGCACATAAACGCAGTTCTATTCATACAGTGTATAAACAGGTATATCCCTGAGTGTATAAATATACATTCGCATTGTTTATATATATTTTTTTCTTAGTTTACTGGTTGTCCCTCTGTTCATGGCAAGCTGTAACATAGTGCGCCGCCAGTGTTATACAGCTTCTCTCCTCTCCCAGTAGGAATGGGAGTTTTTGGTTGTCATTCAGATTTCTGAAATCAGGGCATATTTGTGAGAATTTTTGGTAGAAATTCTCCCTGATGCCCTGATATTTTCCACAAGCTGTGAGGAAGTGCATCTCTGTCTCCACCACTCCCTGACTGCAGTGAGAGCATATCCTGTCCTCTCTTGGCAGCCTGGTCTGCCTGTGTCTGCCTTTTTCGATCGCTAGGCTATGTTCGCTAAGTCTGTACCTTGTCAAGGTTCTTCTCAGTTTGTTATCCTTTACCATGGTCAGGTAATCAGCTATGTTGTATTGTCTGTTTAGGGCCAAGTAGCAATTGAGTTTGCTTTGGGTTTTTGTTGTTTCTGCCCAATATGTCAGATATTTTTCCTTTTGCTTAGCGACGATTGTGTTGGGTCGAATTCTTTGTGTTACCCTGTCACTGTCCTGGGGCTGGTTATTGTTAGTATTGTTAGTAGTTACTTCACTGAGTCCCAGGACTAGTTGACTGAGGGTATTCTTCTTTATGGTCAGCTCTTGGCATTTCAGGGCGTCGTAGTGATAGCATTGGGGATTGCTCATTTGTAGGTGATTCCAAAATTTGGTGGCTCTTTTTTGGATAGTGATTATTAATGGATATTGGCCTAGTTCCGCCCTGCATGCATTCACTCAGTCTGTCTATATCCCGTTGCAGACTCTTTGGGCTGGATTTTCATTGGGCCGTGGAGGCAGGATTGGAGGCATGTGGGGGGTTTAAAATCCCGAAATCGGGGGTCCCGACCCCATCCCGCCCCCAACCCGCCTCCATGCCAGTTTCAAAGGAGGCGGATACCCGACCTGTGCTGGGACCCGCCTCCCCGAGGTGGGAAGGGGATTAGTGCCAATTAACTGCCTGTTACAGGTAGTTAATAGACAGTTTTTAGCCTAATCCCTATTTTCATTGTTGAAATGTGAGATTCCCAACGGCTCCAAACCACGCCAAGTTAGCAAGGTGGGCCGTCGGGATGAAGGGCTTGGAGGGGTCAAGATGTCCGGTGTTCAGGTGAGTGATGGGTGCAGGAGTGCAGAGGTAAGTGTGTTTGGTGTGTGTAAAGTATTTAAAGAAGTTCTACTAACCTTTACTTACCTTTACAGCCTTCCTTCCTTCAGGTCTCGGGAGTCCCTCATCTCACCGGCACAGATAGCAGAATGGCCGCCAGCTGTCAGAATCTGCAGCATTCAGCTTTCTGTTCTGGAGAGATCTCTAAATCATCCTGAGAGGAAGGAATTAACCTGGAGTACAGATTGTCAGTGTTTGACAGCTTTAAACAGCTGTGAAACGCTGATATTTCATCTGTCAAAAGGTCTTGACAGATGAAATTTCAATCTGTGGCATCACCTGTTGCCGGGTGGCCCTTAATTGGCCTGCTGAGCCCGCTGGGCGGGCTCAACAAGGTCAATCAAGTGAAAATCACGTGGGTTGGCTACAACTCGATGGAGGTGGGACTACAACCCCAATAGTTGTAGTCCCGCCTCCTACATGCCTCCTCAATGAAAATCCAGCCCTTTGTGTTCTCCTCACAGCTTACTGTCCCACCTAGCTTTGTATCATCAGCAAACTTGGATACATTACACTCGGTCCCTTCATCTAGGTCATTAATATAGATTGTAAATAACTGAGGCCTAAACACTGATCCTTGCGGCACCCCACTAGTTACAGCCTGCCAACCCGAAAAAGATCTGTTTATCCCTACTCTCTGTTTTCTGTCCGTTAACCACTCCTCTATCCATGTGACTATATTACCCCCAACCCCGTGAATCCTCTCGCCGCTGCCGCTGCCTTCTCACTGGAATATATCTTTGCTGAGAGTTATGAAATATCTCCTTAAATGTCTGCCACTGCTTATCTACTGTCTTACCCTTTAATCTATTTTCCCTGTCCACTTTAGCCAACTCTGTCTTCATACCCTTGTAATTGCCTTTATTTAAGTTCAGGACACTAGTTTCAGACCCAGGTTTCTCACCCTCAGACTGAATTTGAAATTCCAACATGCTATGATCACTCTTCTCTAGAGGATCCTTTACTATGAGATCATAAATTAATCCTGTCTCACTGCACATTACCACATCGAAAATAACCTGCTCCCTGGTTGGTTCTCAACGTATTGTTCTAAGAAACCATCCCGAATACATTCTATGAACTCGTCCTCAAGGCTACCTTTGCCAATTTGACTTGTCCAATCTATATGAAGATTAAAATCGCCCATGATTATCGCAGTACCTTTCTTAAAAGCCCCTATTATTTCTTGATTTATACTCTGTCCTGCAGTGTAGCTACTGTTTGGGGGCCTATAGACTACTCCCACCAGTGACTTCTTTCCCTTATTATTTCTTATCTCCACCCAAACTGATTCTACATCTTGATCTTCTGGGCCAATATCATTTCTCACTACTGCACTGATCTCATCCCTTATTAACAGAGCTGCCCCACCTCCTTTTCCTTTCTGCCTATCCTTCAGAAATGTCAAATACTCCTGAATATTCAGTTCCCAGCCTTGGTCACCTTGCAACCACATCTCTGTAATGGCTATCAGATCATAACCATTTATTTCATGCACACACACACACGCAAACAAAGAGAGACACACATATATACAATCATAGACTGATACAGCACAGAAGGAGACCATTCGGCCCATCGTGCCTGTGCCGGCTCTTTGAAAGAGCTCTCCAATTAGTCCCACTCCCCCTGCTCTTTCCCCAGAGCCCGGCAATTTTCTCCTTCAAGTATTTATCCAATTCCCTTTTGAAAGTTACTATTGAATCTGCTTCCACCGCCCTTTCAGGCAGCGCGTTCCAGATCACAACAACTCGCTGCGGAAAAGAATGTTTCCTCATCTCCCCTCTGGTTCTTTTGTCAATCACCTTCAATCTGTGTCCTCTGGTTACCGACCCTCCTGCCACTGGAAACAGTTTCTCCTTATTTACTCTATCAAAACCCCTCATGATTTTGAACACCTCTATTAAATCTCCTCTTAACCAGCTCTGCTCGAAGGAGAACAATCCCAGCTTCTCCAGTCTCTCCACATAACTGAAGTCCCTCATCCCTGGAACCATTCTGGTAAATCTCCTCTGCACCCTCTCCAAGGCCTCGATATCCTTCCTAATGTGCGGGGCCCAGAATTGGACACAATACTCCAGCTGGGGCCTAACCAATGATTTATAAAGGTTTAGCATAAGGTCCTTACTTTTGTACTCTATGCTTCTATTAATAAAGCCAAGGGTCCCGTAAGCCTTTTTAACAGCCTTCTCAACCTGCTCTGCCACCTTCAATGATTTGTGTACCTACACCCCCAGGTCTCCCTGTTCCGGCACCCCCTTTAAGCTTGTACCATTTAGTTTACATTGCCTCTCCTCAATCTTCTAACCAAATGTATCACTTCACACTTCTCTGCGTTAAATTTCATCTGCCATGTGTCTGCCCATTTGACACAGATACTCATACACATGCACTCAATCAAACACACATTTTTTAGCACGCACAGCTTTTAACGTGTCATTCTGAACCACAATTGCCTCTGGCACATAATGGTCGCGACTGGAGCTTTGGAGATCAGTCAGGTGAGAACGTTTTCTCAGATCCCAACATTCGCTGAGCATTTCTGCAACAATTGCATGTCAAGTTACAAACTGCCACTTCCAGTTACGAACCTTGGCAACGTAGCAGGTCGCAATGAGCGAAGGTGCCTCGATGCTGCATGGCTGCACCGCTCTCAGCCAGTCCTGCGCAGCCCGCGACCGGCCGGTCACATGTTACATTTTGTGTGCGTGGACTAACGGGCTGCACACCCAAAAAAACTGAGAGGGGACATTTACTATAAGGATTGTTTTGGCTTCAGGATGACCCAGACAGGGTGGTGAAATGGACAGAAGCACAGCGGATGGAGGTCAATGCGGAGAAGTGTGAAGCGATGCTCTTTGGGAGGACTAATATGGAAAGAAAGTATACTGTTGGAGTCGCTAGAAATCAACAGGCTCTGAGACTGTTGTTGCAGCAAAGGCAATACGCGTGTTACTTTATTCACTCTCCATGAGGACTGAGGATCTCAGCCTCGTTGCAGGGCTATGACGTCATCACGCTACCGACGCATGACATCATCACGCTACTGACACTCTTAAAGGGACCCTGCCCCGATAACCCAACCAAGTACGTACATATAACAACATTGGCTATACATAGTGAATTGTGTTTAGGTACATATAACCACATTGGCTATACATTGTGTTATTGTCCCTATGTGGTCTCCGCCACATACGTCCCCCCAGAATTCACTAGCACTGGCAATGTCAGTCGATAGGGGGGCCGGATCACATGGTCGGAACGGCTCCTCATTTCCGGGGCGGGGACCAGGGGGTTCATCGGAGGGACCTCGGGCGCTCAGTGGTGGACTGAGGGTGCAGAAACCAGAGGTCAGCCCCGCCTCGGGGGCTGTGCCAACTCAACGGGTCGGTCCAGATCCAGGTGGGCCGGCTTAAGACGGTCCACGGAAATGCAGTCCGGCTTACCGCCGACATCCACTACGAAGGTCTTGTTCCCGGTTTCCAGGACGCGGAATGGTCCATCGTAGGGTGGCTGAAGAGGTCCCCAGTGGGCGTCGTGGCGGACGAAAACGTACTCTGCCGCACGAAGGTCGAGCGGAACGTGGGACTGCGGGAGGCCGTGCTGCGACGTGGGCACCGGCGCGAAAACCCTGGCGTTGTCCAGAAGGTCGGACCGTTGACGGGCTGCGGACCAAGGTTCCGTTGCGTTGGGGACGAAATCCCCGGGAACCCACAGCGGCTGTCCGTAGACGAGCTCGGCGGACGAGGACTGGAGGTCCTCCTTGGGGGTGGTCCTGAGTCCCAGCATGACCCACGGGAGTCTGTCGATCCAACTGTCGTCCCGGAGGCTGGCCCAGAGCGTGGCCTTCATGGAGCGATGAAACCGTTCGCACAGCCCGTTAGCCTGAGGGTGGTATGCTGTGGTGCGGTGGAGTCTCAACCCGAGGCCTCGGGCGACAGCGTTCCAGAGCTCCGACGTGAACTGGGGCCCCCGGTCAGAGGAAATGTCAGATGGGGCGCCGAACCAGGTGACCCAAGTGCTGATGAACGCCCGAGCCACATCGGCGGACGTCGTTGAAGACAGCGGGACGGCTTCCGGCCATCGGGTGGTTTTGTCGACCATTGTGAGGAGGTGGGTGAACCCGCGGGAGGGTGGCAGGGGCCCCACCAGGTTCACGTTAACATGGTCGAACTGCCTCTCGGGCACCGCGAAAGGCGCCAACAGGGCCTTAGTATGTCGATGCACTTTCGAGCGTTGGCATACCACGCAGGTGCTGGCCCAGTCGCGAATGTCCTTCCTGAGCCCGTGCCAGACGAACTTAGCTGCCACCAGCTTCTGTGATGGCTTCCTGCCTGGGTGGGAAAGATTATGGATGGCGTCGAAAACTTGCCATCTCCACCCGTTGGGCACGACGGGACGTGGCTGCCCAACGGAGACGTCGCACAGGAGTGTGGTGCCGGCATCGTCGAACGCGACATCCGCTAGTTGAAGGCCCGTGACCGCCGTCCTGTAGGCCTGGACGTCTGGGTCAGAGGCCTGGTCAGCCGCCATGTGGGTGTAGTCGATGCCGAGGTGTACGGCGCTGGCGACAGCTCGGGAGAGGCAGTCGGCGACGGGGCTGTCTTTCCCAGCCACATGCTGGATGTCCGTTGTAAACTCTGAGATGAAGGCCAGCTGGCGTTGCTGACAGGCCGACCACAGCTCGGAAGCTTTGGCCATGGCGAAGGTCAATGGTTTGTGGTCCACGAACGCTGTGAACGGGCGAGCCTCCAGTAGGAAACGGAAGTGTCGGACGGCAAGGTAGAGGCCGAGAAGCTCGTGATCGAAGGTGCTGTATTTCCGCTCGTTGGGGCGGTGCTGCCGGCTGAAGAAGGCGAGCGGCTGCCAGGTGCCGTTGACCCACTGTTCGTGGACGGCGCCGACCGCATAGTCCGAGGCGTCGGTGGTGAGAGCGATCGGCGCATCAGGTAACGGATGAGCCAGCATGGTCGCGTTAGCCAGGGCCCTTTTCGTGTCCGTGAAATAATTGGCCATCTCCTCGGACCAGTCGACGGCGAGCTTGTCGGGCTTGCCTTTGAGGGCCTCAGAAAGGGGCCGCATAAGCTGGGCTGCTCGGGGGACGAAGCGATGGTAAAAGTTCACCATGCCCAAAAACTCCTGCAGGGCCTTCACGGTGAGGGGTCGCGGGAAGTCCATCACGGCCTCCACTTTCGATGGCAGTGGCACCGCCCCGTCCATCGTGATGCGGTGCCCGAGAAAGTGGATCGAGGACAGCCCGAACTGGCACTTGGCCGGGTTGACGATTAGGCCGTGCTGGCTGAGGCGTTGGAAGAGAGTCCGAAGGTGCGACACATGTTCCGTCCTGGAGGCGCTGGCGATGAGGATGCCGTCCAGGTATACGAACAGGAATGTCAGGTCCCGTAACACGGTGTCCATTAGGCGTTGAAAAGCCTGGGCGGCGTTTGAGGCCGAATGGCATGCGGAGGAATTCGAACAGCCCGAACGGGGTGATCACCGTGGTTTTCGGGACATCCTGCGGCCAGACAGGGACCTGGTGGTAACCCCGGACGTGGTCCACTTTCGAGAATACCACTTTCCCGGCCAGGCGGGCGGAAAAGTCCTGGATGTGTGGAATCGGGTAGCGGTTGGGGGTCGTAGCGTCGTTGAGGCGCCGGTAATCGCCGCACGGGCGCCACCCGCCACCCGGTTTCGGAGCGATGTGGAGGGGTGAGGCCCACGGACTGTTCGACCAGTGGATGATGCTGAGGCGCTCTATGGTGTCGAACTCAGCTTTAGCGATGGCGAGTTTCCCCAGGTCGAGGCGCCGAGTGGGGGCGTAGACGGGCGGACAGGTGGTCAAGATGTGGTGTTCTACCCCGTGTTTGGTGGCGGCGGACGAGAACGTGGGCTTCGTAAGGTCCGGGAACTCGGCGAGGAGGCGGGAAAACTCGTCGGAGGCCGAGAGTGCGCTGGACAACTTCGTCGTGCTGGACCCGCTGAGGGAACACAGGAGCAAGCTGAAAGTCTCAGCGTTGATGAGACGTCGGTTCTTGACGTCCACCAAAAGGCCATTGGCGCAGAGGAAGTCAGCGTCGAGAAGGGGGGTGGACACTTTTGCCGTGACAAAGTCCCAGGTGAACCGCTGCCCGCCAAAACAAAGCGCCACGCTCCGTTTCACGAAGGTGCGGATGGAACTGCCGTTGGCGGCTTCGAGGACGGGGCCGTGGTTCCCCCCTTGCATGTCTATGGTTGACGCGGGCAGGACGCTCACCTGGGCACCCGTGTCGCAAAGAAAACGACGCCCGGAGTCGGTGTCCGTAATAAATAACAAACTGCCTGAACGGCCGACAGCCATAGCAGCCGACGAGTGGCCTTTCGTTTGTTTCGACGTGGGAAAACTGCACGAGGGCCGGCACTTCCTGGCTTTGGGGCTGAACTGCGCATGGTAGAAGCAGAGGCTTGGGGGCTGCTGCCGTTGGGCTGCATTGGTGGGGGCAGGGCTCCGCGTGGCCGCGCAGTACTGTTGCCCGGCGGAGAAAAATTTGTCAGCCTCCTTGGCCAGGTCACGGAAATCGGTACTGGAAGAGTTGGCTAAAGCCGACCGTACCTGACCTGGTAGCTGTTGAAGGAACAGTTCCTTGAAGAGGAAGCACGGCCTGTGTGTGCCCAAGAGGGCCAGCATGTGGTCCATCAGCTCCGAGGGCTTGGAGTCGCCGAGCCCGGGTAGAGAGAGAAGCCGGTGTGCGCGCTCGGCTTCGGTGAGTCCAAACGTTTCTAAGAGGTGCGTTTTCAGCGTTTCGAATTTGTTGAGCTCCGGGGGGTTCTCGAGCAGGCTCACGACTCTGGCCGCGGTGGAGCTGCCGAGAGCAGAGACGACATAGTAGTACCTCGTGTCGTCTGCGGTGATGTCCCGGAGTGCAAATTGAGCCTCAGCCTGGGCGAACCAAGCGACAGCCTGTCGTTCCCAAAACTCAGGTAATTTGATGGAAGCGGCGTTCGTCGCCATTTTGGATGCGGTCTTTGGAATCGTCCAAAAGAGCAGCGGGGTCACCAATGTTGGGATCGCTAGAAATCAACAGGCTGAGACTTTTGTTGCAGCAAAGACAATACGCGTGTTACTTTATTCACTCTCCATGAGGACTGAAGGTCTCAGCCTCGTTGCAGGGCTATGACGTCATCGCGCTACCGGCGCATGACGTCATCACGTTACCGACGCTCTTAAAGGGACCCTGCCCCGATAACCCAACCAAGTACGTACATATAACAACATTGGCTATACATTGTGTTATTGTCCCTATGTGGTCTCCACCACAATACTATAAATGGCACAATATTGTAAAGTTTTTTTTATTCGTTCACGGGATGTGGGCATCGCTGGTAAGACCAGCATGTATTGTCCGTCCCTAGTTGCCCTTGAGAAGGTGGTGGTGAGCCGCCTTCTTGAACCGCTGCAGTCCGTGTGGTGTCGATGAGCGAAGAGACCTTGGTGTCCATAGCCACAAATCCTTCAAGGTGGCCGGGCGAGTTGATGAGGTGGTTAATAAAGCCGAGGTGTTCCTTGGGTTTATAAATAGAGGAATGGAACACAAAAGCAAAGAGATCAGGCTGGAACTTTATCAATCACAGGTTAGGCCTCAGCTGGAGTAATTCTGGGCCCCACGTTTCAGGAAAGATGTAAAGGCCTTCGAAAGGGGACAGAGGAGGTTTACCAGGATGTTACCGGGGATGAGGGACTTCGGTTATGAGGAGAGGTCGGAAAGGTTCGGATTGTTCTCCTTGGAACAGCGAAGGTTAAGAGGTGACCGAATAGAGGTTTTCCAGATGATGAGGGGTTTTGATCGAGTAAACAGGGAAAAACGATTCCCTCCGGCGAGAGGGTCAATAACCAGAGGTCACAGATTCAAAACCGTTGGTAGAAGATGTCGCGGGGCGATGAGGAGAAATCATTTCACCCGGAGAGTTGTGGGGATCGGGAACGCTCGACCTGAACAGGTGGTGGAAGCTGAGTCCATCAATGATTTTAAAAGGGAGTTGGACGGTGCTGGACGGTGAGGAACTGACAGGGTTCCCGACACACAGCGTCAACGTGGGACTGAGCACAACTGCTCCTTCAGAGACCCAGCACAGGCACGATGGGCCGAATGGCCTCCGTGCTGTCAGTCTCCACGATTCGATGATTCCAGTCCTCTACGTTCATCTACAGAGAGCAAACACAGAGAGACTGCCCTCCCAAAGGCACGTAGCGAGGGTGTCAGCACACGGCTAAATTTGTCGAGAGCTCCCTCCTGGCTCAGTGACAACACCTGTAAGAAGATCTTTTTCCTCCACATTTTTGCCCCTCCTGCCCCAAACACACTGATTCTCAGTGGGGTGCGGGTTCCACAGACACTGATTCTCACTGGGGTACGGGTTCCACAGACACTGACTCTCACTGGGGTACGGGTTCCACAGACACTGACTCTCACTGGGGTACGGGTTCCACAGACACTGATTCTCACTGGGGTACGGGTTCCACAGACACTGACTCTCACTGGGGTACGGGTTCCACAGACACTGACTCTCACTGGGGTACGGGTTCCACAGACACTGATTCTCACTGGGGTACGGGTTCCACAGACACTGACTCTCACTGGGGTACGGGTTCCACAGACACTGATTCTCACTGGGGTACGGGTTCCACAGGCACTGACTCTCACTGGGGTACGGGTTCCACAGACACTGATTCTCACTGGGGTACGGGTTCCACAGGCACTGACTCTCACTGGGGTACGGGTTCCACAGACACTGACTCTCACTGGGGTACGGGTCCCACAGGCACTGACTCTCACTGGGGTACGGGTCCCACAGGCACTGACTCTCACTGGGGTACGGGTGCCACAGACACTGACTCTCACTGGGGTACGGGTTCCACGCACACTGACTCTCACTGGGGTATGGATCCCACAGACGCTGACTCTCACTGGGGTATAGGTTCCACAGACACTGACTCTCACTGGGGTACGGGTTCCACAGACACTGACTCTCACTGGGGTACGGGTTCCACAGACACTGACTCTCAGTCGGGTACGGGTTCCACAGACACTGATTCTCACTGGGGTACGGGTTCCACAGACACTGACTCTCACTGGGGTACGGGTTCCACAGACACTGACTTTCACTGGGGTACGGGTTCCACAGCCACTGACTCTCACTGGGGTACGGGTTCCACAGACACTGACTCTCACTGGGGTACGGGTTCCACAGACACTGACTCTCACTGGGGTATGGGTTCCACAGACACTGACTCTCACTGGGGTACGGGTTCCACAGACACTGACTCTCACTGGGGTACGGGTTCCACAGCCACTGACTCTCACTTGGGTACGGGTTCCACACACACTGACTCTCACTGGGGTACGGGTTCCACAGACACTGACTCTCACTCGGGTACGGGTTCCACAGACACTGACTCTCACTGGGGTACGGGTTCCACAGACAATGACTCTCACTGGGGTACGGGTCCCACAGGCACTGACTCTCACTGGGGTACGGATGCCACAGACACTGACTCTCACTGGGGTATGGGTTCCACACACACTGACTCTCACTGGGGTACGGATCCCACAGAAACTGACTCTCACTGGGGTATGGGTTCCACAGACACTGACTCTCACTGGGGTACGGGTTCCACAGACACTGACTCTCACTGGGGTACAGGTTCCACAGACACTGACTCTCACTGGGGTTCAGGTTCCACAGACACTTACTCTCACTGGGGTACAGGTTCCACAGACACTGACTGTCACTGGGGAATGGGTTCCACTGTCACTGACTCTCACTGGGGTACGGGTTCCACAGACACTGACTCTCACTGGGGTACGGGTTCTGCAGTCACTGACTCTCACTGGGGTACGGGTTCCACAGACACTGACTCTCACTGGGGTGCGGGTTCCACAGACACTGACTCGCACTGGGGTGCGGGTTTCATAGACACTGACTCTCACTGGGGTACGGGTTCCACAGACACTGACTCTCACTGGGGTACTGGTTCCGCAGACACTGACTCTCACTGGGGTACGGGTTCCACAGACACTGACTCTCACTGGGGTACGGGTTCCACAGACACTGACTCTCACTGGGGTACTGGTTCCGCAGACACTGACTCTCACTGGGGTACGGGTTCCACAGACACTGACTCTCACTGGGGTACGGGTTCCAGGCCGAGCAGAGCAAGCCGCACATTACCTGAGATGTAAGCAGCCCTAGAGAATGAAGCTTCAAGACGTAACTGGTGTTTGATGTGCTGGTTGGTTGTTGTCATAACGCACTCCAGGGACAAGAGCCAATACCCCAGGCTGACACTCCCAGTGCAGCATTCCTCTCTCAGTCATAAGGTCATGCGTTCAAGCCACACTCCAGAAACTTGAGCATATAATTGAGGTTTAACACTCCAGTCCTGAGGGAGCGCTGCACTGTTGGAGGGGCAGTACTGAGGGAGCGCCGCACTGTCGGAGGGGCAGTACTGAGGGAGTGCCGCACTGTCAGAGGGGCAATACTGAGGGAGCGCCGCACTGTCGGAGGGGCAGTACTGAGGGAGTGCCGCACTGTCGGAGGGGCAATACTGAGGGAGTGCCGCACTGTCGGAGGGGCAGTACTGGGGTACACCACACTGTCGGAGGGGCAGTACTAAGGTACACTGCACTGTCGAAGCGGCAGTACTGAGGGAGCGCTGCACTGTCGGAGGGGCAGTAGTGAGGGTGCGCTGCACTGTCGGAGTGGCAGTTCTGAGGGAGCGCTACACTGTCGGAGGGGCAGTACTGAGGGAGCGCTGCACTGTCGCAGGGGCAGTACTGAGGGAGCGCCGCATTGTCGGAGGGTCAGTACTGAGGGAGCGCCGCACTGTCGGGGGGGCAATACTGAGGGAGCACTACACTGTCGGAGGGTCAGTACTGAGGGAGCGCCGCACTGTTGGAGGGGCAGCACCGAGGGAGTGCCGCATTGTCAGAGGGGCAGTACCGAGGGAGTGCTGCAATGTCGGAGGTGCTATCTTTTCGATGAGACACTAAACCGAGGCCCTGTCTGCCCTCTCAGGTGGATGTGTAAGATCCCACGCACACTATTCAAAGAAGAGCTGGGGATTTTGGTTCAATATTTATCCCTCAACTAACATCACTAAAACAGATGATCTGCTCATCACAGTGCTGTTGGTGGGATCTTGCTGTGCACACATTGGCTGCCACGTTTCCTACATTACAACAGTGACTGCAATTCAATAAGTACTTCATTGGTTGTAAAGCACTTTGGGACGTCTGGTGGACGTGGCAGGCGCTATAGAAATGTATGTTCTGGCTGTCTTTCGAGAGTGGGCCGAGGCTCCCTAAGTTACGGTAGTGGGTCGGACAGTTGTGTATATTTCGGTGTCTTTCGCTGGTCTGCGCCGGAGCTCGGAGCAGTGATTTCACAAGACGCGGGTAAACAGCAGCTTACGACACTGGGATTATGCAACCCAGCATCGAAAAACCAAAACCCTTCACATCAAACACAGGTGGAGGACGGAGTTTTAAAGCTGGTTTCACAATGTTGTCTGATCAAAGACATGACCAGTATTAAAGGGCATCGTCCAAAATAATCCGTCCGGCCCACCAGCTCTGGGCAGGGATTCAGGGCGCTCCTCGCTACCCGACACCGCAGTGGAGGCCTGGGAACCTCAAACCTCCTCAGTCAAACCAGCGGCCAGGGATCCTAAAGCTCCCAACACAAGCTATTAAAGGTCAACGTAAGGGGAACAATAGCAGAGGGGGGTGTAGGGGTAGCAGAGAAGGGCACGGGGGGAGAGGAGGGAATGGGGGAGAGGAGGGCACGAGGGGAGAGGAGGGAATGGGGGGAGAGGAGAGAATGGGGGAGAGGGGGGAATGGGGGGAGAGGAGGGAATGGGGGAGAGGAGGGCAGGAGGGGAGAGGAGGGAATGGGGGGAGAGGAGGGAATGGGGGGAGAGGGGGGAATGGGGGGAGAGGAGGGAATGGGGGAGAGGAGGGAATGGGGGGAGAGTGGGGAATGGGGGGAGAGGAGGGAATGGGGGGAGAGGGGGGAATGGGGGGAGAGGAGGGAATGGGGGGAGAGGAGGGAATGGGGGGAGAGGAGGGAATGGGGGGAGAGGGGGGAGAGGGGGGAATGGGGGGAGAGGAGGGAATGGGGGAGAGGAGGGAATGGGGGAGAGGAGGGAATGGGGGGAGAGGAGGGAATGGGGGGAGAGGAGGGAATGGGGGAGAGGAGGGAATGGGGGAGAGGAGGGAATGGGGGAGAGGAGGGAATGGGGGGGCGAGGAGGGAATGGGGGAGAGGAGGGAATGGGGGAGAGGAGGGAATGGGGGAGAGGAGGGAATGGGGGGGCGAGGAGGGAATGGGGGAGAGGAGGGAATGGGGAGAGGAGGGCACGGGGGGGAGAGGAGGGAATGGGGAGAGGAGGGAATGGGGGGAGAGGAGGGAATGGGGAGAGGAGGGAATGGGGGAGAGGGGGGAATGGGTGGAGAGGGGGGAATGGGGGAGAGGAGGGAATGGGGGGAGAAGGGGGAATAGGGGAGAGGAGGGAATGGGGGAGAGGAGGGAATGGGGGGGCGAGGAGGGAATGGGGGGAGAGGAGGGAATGGGGGAGAGGAGGGAATGGGGTGAGAAGGGCACAGGAAGAAGCCTGGTCATGGGTTACACTCTCAGCCCTGGGCTGCCTGGCTGGGGTTTGTGAAATGGCTCCACAGAGTTAGAAAAGGGCAAACATGCAATTCACGACCAATCGATTTCCTCCTTTATCTCCGCAGTCTGTTTACTGCTGATGTCAACACAGCTACAAACTGCAAAACAGCAGCCCGACAATAATCGCAATATCTGTGGAACCCGTACCCCAGTGAGAGTCAGTGTCTGTGGAACCCGTACCACAGTGAGAGTCAGTGTCTGTGGAACCCGTAACCCAGTGAGAGTCAGTGTGTGTGGAACCCGTACCGCAGTGAGAGTCAGTGTCTGTGGAACCCGTACCCCAGTGAGAGTCAGTGTCTGTGGAACCCGTACCCCAGTGAGAGTCAGTGTCTGTGGAACCCATACCCCAGTGAGAGTCAGTGTGTGTGGAACCCATACCCCAGTGAGAGTCAGTGTCTGTGGAAACTGTACCCCAGTGAGAGTCAGTGTCTGTGGAACCCGTACCCCAGTGAGAGTCAGTGTCTGTGGAACCCGTACCCCAGTGAGAGTCAGTGTCTGTGGAACCCGTACCCCAGTGAGAGTCAGTGTCTGTGGAACCCGAACCCCAGTGAGAGTCAGTTTCTGTGGAACCCGTACCCCAGTGAGAGTCAGTGTCTGTGGAACCCATACCCCAGTGAGAGTCAGTGTCCCTGGAACCCGTACCCCAGTGAGGGTCAGTGTCTGTGGAACCTGTACCCCAGTGAGAGTCAGTGCCTATGGAACCCGTACCCCAGTGAGAGTCAGTGTCTGTAGAACCCGTACCCAGTGAGAGTCAGTGTGTGTGGAACCCGTACCCCAGTGAGAGTCAGTGTGTGGAACCCGTACCCCAGTGAGTGTCAGTATCTGTAGAACCCGTACTGTAGTGTATATGCCTTTAAGTCAGAACTACTTTTACAGCTCCTGTATACTGTAGTACCGGCAGTGACCACACCTGTATATAAGCTTTGCGCATGCCTCTGTACCCCCAGTCTTGAGACTACCCTCCTCCAGTAAAGACCTGTTTATTGTTAATGTACAGCATCCGTGTGATTATTTAACAACGGCATATTCACTGAACCATGGATCTAACAGTGGTGACGAGTGTCGATTCGAATCTACCTGCAGCATAAAAAATATATAGTCGAGGCCAGGAACACGGGCGTCGACCACGAGCAACCGCCCAGCAGTCAGGCAGAGATTGAACTTCGCAGGAGAGGCTGTGGAGAACCGGGCTTGGTTCCCCAGCCACAACGAGCAGCAAGAGACCGACGACAGGTGCAGCGCAGACCCTTCCCGACCAACGGCGGCTGGAGCCGACCGACGGCGGAGAGAAAGCCGAGCAGCGTCGATGGGGTAAGACAGAGGGTGAAGAGCGCAGGGCGCAGCTGGGGGTTGAACACCAAGCGGCGTCGAGAAAAGGAAAACAAACCGGAGAGAGAGAGGGTAGAGAAACAGCCGGGTTCTAGACTGAGCGGCGTCGAAAAATATAAAAAGAAGAACGCGCAGAGCACAGCCAGGGCTCACGGGTTGAACAGGGTCCGCGGGGCGAAGAAAGGGGAGCGCAGGAGACACCATTGAGCCGCGGAGAAGGAGAAAGAGCGCGGGAGATGCTATTATTAGAAGCCGCAGCGGAGAAGAAGGGCGAGCGCGGGAAGGAAGGAAAGCGCGGGAGACGCCATTTTGTGCCAGCGGAGAAGAAGGGGAAGCACAGGAGGCGCCATTTTTGACAGTTAACTCACACCCAAGGATGCCGAAGAGTGGCAGTATCTCTACGTTCGACAATGAAGTCGAAGATTGGGTGACATATGTGGAATGTATTGAGGTGTACTGCAGGGCGAATGAAGTGCCAGATGCTAATAAAGCACTGGTTCTGTTTAATTCCATGGGTGCAAAAACTTATTGGTTACTGCGAAATCTAATAACCCCAGAGAAGCCGGTAAACAAGAATTTTGAAAGCATAGTAGAAATCCTACAGGACCACTTAAACCCCACACCGCTGCTGATAGCAGAACGATTTAAGTTCCATAAAAGGAACCAACACAAAGACAAAAGCAATGCTGAGTACCGAACGGAACTGCGCAAGCTATCGAAACACTGCCAGTTTGGAGCGGGACTAGCAGATACGTTAAGGGACAAGTTTGTGTGTGGGCTACAAAGTGAAGGAACCCAGAAACGGCTTCTATCAGAAAAGGACCTTACGCTGGACAAAGCTTTCAGTATGGCAGTATCACACGAAGCAGCCGCAAGGGGTGCTGCAGAGATACAACGGAGACTGCAAGAATATGGCACCAAAGAAATGTCCTATGGAACAGGGAAGTGCTATCGCTGTGGCAGAACAACACATGACCAGAAAGATTGTTGGTTCAAGGACCAAGTGTGCAGACAGTGTGGGAAAGCAGGACACATAGCAAGAGTCTGCAGGTCTGGGAGGAAAACCAACAGTAAGAAATCTCCACAGGAGAAGTACAAAAAGGTACACCAGGTGATGGACAGTCGTTCAGACGAACAGAACAGTGACACAGACTCCGGAATCAAGGAGCTGGGTTGTCTGAAACTACATAAGGTAACAGAAATGGAGGATCACCAGACTATCTGGGTTACACGCAAGATAGACGGAGTCCAAGTGAAAATGGAATTGGACACAGGGTCAGCTCTAACAGTCATAAATCAAAGAGACTACAAGCGGCTATTTTCACACATACCCTTGAAAGCTACAGAGATTTTCTTGAAGACGTATACGGGGCAAAAAGTCTACCCCAAAGGAAAAATAAGGGTGAAAGTGACATATAAAGGCCAGGAAATACCTAAAATGGATATATATGTATTGCCAGATGGAGGACCACCACTGCTAGGACGTGAATGGATCCGGAAGATACAATTAGATTGGCATTCCATACAGGCACTGAAGGTTGAGGCCAAAAAGGATGACGACGTCACACCTGGACAACTGTCAAAAATGCTAACTGACGCAAAAGAAGTGTTCCAGGAGGGACTCGGAACACTAAAAGGAATAACAGCAACGATTAAAATAGAGGAAAATGCAAGCCCAAAGTTTCTGAAGGCCAGACCAGTGCCTTATGCAATCAGACCAGCTGTTGAAGCAGAGCTGGAAGGGTTGGAACGTTCAGGAGTACTGTCCAAAGTGGACTGGAGCGAGTGGGCTACACCCATCATTCCTGTAATGAAGAGGTCGTTGAGTAATACGCCTGGGGAACCAAAGAAGGTCCGCATCTGTGGGGATTTTAAGGTGACAGTGAACCCAGTCCTTCACACGGTACAATATCCGCTTCCACGAATTGAGGATATTTTCGCCTCGCTATCTAGAGGTAAACGCTTCACCAAAATTGATCTAGTCCAGGCGTACTTGCAAATGGAGGTAGAAGAAGCTTCGAAACAATACCTTACGATCAACACTCATAAAGGTCTCTATCAATACAACCGGCTGGTGTTTGGAGTAGCCTCGGCTCCGGCTATCTGGCAAAGGGCGATGGATCAGGTCCTGCAAGGGATTCCAGGGACCCAGTGTTATTTGGACGACATCTTGGTCACGGGCGAAAGTGACGGTGATCACCTCGCCAACTTGGAGAAGGTGCTCACCAGATTAAAGGAGTATGGGCTACGAGCTAATCGCCACAAGTGCGAGTTTTTCCAGAAACAGATCTTGTATTGTGGCCACGTCATCGATGAAGAGGGGTTACATAAGTCCCCTGACAAGATTGAGGCAGTAGTCAAGGCTCCAGCACTGGAAAATGTGTCACAACTGATGTCGTTCCTCGGGCTGGTAAACTACTACCACAAGTTCTTACCAAATTTGTCTACGGTATTACACCCACTGAACACCCTACTGCAAACAGGGGTACCATGGAAGTGGGATGACGAACGTAAACGAGCTTTCCAGAAGTTTAAAGAATTGATCGCATCAAAAAAGGTGTTGGCCCATTTCAACCCAGCACTACCAATTCGTTTGGCATGTGATGCATCACCCTATGGTATTGGAGCGGTGCTGTCGCACAAATTCCCTGACGGGTTGGAGAGGCCAGTAGCCTTTGCGTCTCGGTCACTAACCTCAGCCGAGCGCAACTACGCCCAGATTGACAGGGAGGCCCTCAGCCTAGTATGGGAAGTAAAAAAATTCAACCACTATCTGCATGGGCAGAAGTTCACCTTGCTGACTGACCACCAACCACTTGTCTCCATATTTAATCCTAAGAAGGGCGTTCCAGTGATGACTGCACAGCGTTTACAAAGATTGTCCCTGTTTCTAGGGGCGAATCAATATGAAATAGAATATAAAGGCACGAAAAAGCATGGGAACGCTGATGAGCTATCGCGCCTGCCACTGCCTACTGTGGAGGAAGCACCAGCAGTGGACCCTATCGAGATATTTTATTCGTCAATAATTGAACGATTGCCAGTAACGAACGCGGATATAGAGAAGGAGACCCGCAATGATCCAACGCTGTCTCGGGTATATGAATTGACGGTGAGGGGATGGCCAACACATGGCGACTCACTGTTGCCAGCATTCTCATCCAGAAGAGAACAGCTGTCAGTATGCCAGGGGACAGTGATGTGTGGATCCAGAGTGGTGATTCCACCCAAGTTAAGGGAGAGAGTGCTAAATGAGCTACATGAAGGTCATCTGGGGGGAGTGAAAATGAAAAGCCTTGCTAGGGCTTATGTGTGGTGGCCGGGAATCGATCAACAAATCGAAGACCTAACTAAGAGCTGCTTCGGATGCCAGAAGGTCCAAAATGCACCACCACATGCCCCTCTACACCCATGGGAATGGCCCGCCTCTCCATGGCAACGGGTGCACATTGATTTCGCTGGTCCATTCATGGACTCAATGTTCTTAATAGCACTGGGTGCTCATTCAAAGTGGCCTGAGGTGCTAAAAATGTCTTCAACCACTACAGAGAAAACGATTGCAGTCCTACGGACCATATTTGCCAGAAACGGTTTGCCAGAGCAGATTTGCTCTGATAATGGACCACAGTTTGTGTCCGACGAGTTCCAAAAATTTATGAGAAGGAATGGGGTAAGGCATTACACATCCGCCCCGTATCATCCAGCCACCAATGGATTGGCTGAGAGGTTCGTACAAACCTTTAAGAAGGCGATAAAGGCCATGTGCGACGATGAAATTCCACTACAGCATAAGATGGACAATTTCTTATTAGCCTACCGAAACGCGACACATGCAGTTACCAACCAGACCCCGGCCATGACGTTCTTTAACCGAAGGTTGAGATCTCGTCTGGACTTGCTCAGACCAAATGTGCGAAGAAATGTTGAAGACAAACAATTCCAGCACATCAATGAGAAGCCGACAAGGAGCTTCAATGCAGGGCAACCAGTCTTGGCCCATGACTATCGAACAGAGAAATGGCAACCCGGAACGATATGTTCAAGGCAGGGGCCATTAATGTACACAGTGGATGTCAGGGAGAACATTGTGAGACGCCACGTCGATCAGATCTTAGCGTCACAGGAACGTGTCAACCGCATGTCTCGAGTACCTGGGGATGAACCCGACATACCGGTAGCATCTACCTCAGACCCAGTAGCAGTGGAACCCGATGAACTACCCGATGAAAAGGGGTCAGAATCGCCTCTGCACCAGGAACAAGAACCTCTGCAAAGGCGCTATCCCGAAAGGGTCAGGAAGCCGCCCCAAAGACTGAATCTATAAATGGACTATTGTTGTTTAATGTACATGTTGAAATGTCAATTGTTATTTGAATATTAGGGGTACTACTAATCTAAAAGGGGAGGAATTGTAGTGTATGTGCCTTTAAGTCAGAACTACTTTTACAGCTCCTGTATACTGTAGTACCGGCAGTGACCACACCTGTATATAAACTTTGCGCATGCCTCTGTACCCCCAGTCTTGAGACTACCCTCCTCCAGTAAAGACCTGTTTATTGTTAATGTACAGCATCCGTGTGATTATTTAATAACGGCATATTCACTGAACCACGGATCTAACACGCGCCACAATGAGACTCAGTGTCAGTGGAACCCATACCCCAGTGAGATTCAGTGCCTGTAGAACCCGTACCCCAGTGAGAGTCAGTGTCTGTGGACCCGTACCCCAGTGAGAGTCAGTGTCTGTGGAACCATACCCCATTGAGAGTCAGTGCATGTGGAACCCGTACCCCAGTGAGTGTCAGTGTGTGTGGAAGCCGTACCCCAGTGAGAGTCAGTGTCTGTGGAACCCGTACCCCAGTGAGAGTCAGTGTCTGTGGAACTCGTACCCCAGTGAGAGTCTGTGTCTGTGGAACCAGTACTCCAGTGAGAGTCCGTGTCAGTGGAACCCGTACCCCAGTGAGAGTTAGTGTCTGTGGAGCCCGTACCCCAGTGAGAGTCAGTGTCTGTGGAACCCGTACCCCAGTGAAAGTCATTGTCTGTGGAACCCGTACCCCAGTGAGAGTCAGTGTCTGTGGAACCCGTACCCCAGTGAAAGTCATTGTCTGTGGAACCCGTACCCCAGTGAGAGTCAGTGTCTGTGGAACCCGTACCGCAGTGAGAGTCAGTGTCTGTGGAACCCGTACCGCAGTGAGAGTCAGTGTCTGTGGAACCCGTACCCCAGTGAGAGTCAGTGTCTGTGGAACCCGTATCACAGTGAGAGTCAGTGTCTGTGGAACCCGTACCCCAGTGAGAGTCTGAGTCTGTGGAATCCGTACCCCAGTGAGAGTCAGTGTCTGTGGAACCCGTACCCTAGTGAGAGTCAGTGTCTGTGGAACCCGTACGCCAGTGAGAGTCAGTGTCTGTGGCACCCTTACCCCAGTGAGAGTCTGTGTCTCTGGAACCCGTACCCCAGTGAGAGTCAGTGTCTGTGGAACTCGTACCCCAGTGAGACTCAGTGTCTGTGGCAACCGTACCCCAGTGAGAGTTAGTGTCTGTGGAACCCGCACCCCAGTGAGAGCCAGTGCCTGTGGAACCCGTAGCCCAGTGAGAGTCAGTGTCTGTGGAACCCGGACTCCAGTGAGAAACAGTGTCTGTGGAACCTGTACCCCAGTCAGAGTCAGTGTCTGTGGAACCCGTACCCCAATGAGAGTCAGTGTCCGTGGAACCCGTACCCCAGTGAGAGTCAGTGCCTATGGAACCCGTACCCCAGTGAGAGTCAGTATCTGTGGAACCCGTACCCCAGTGAAAGTCAGTGTCTGTGTAATCCGTACCCCAGTGAGTGTCAGTGTCTGTGGAACTCGTACCCCAGTGACAGTCAGTGTCTGTGGAACCCGTACCCCAGTGAGAGTCAGTGTCTGTGGAACCCGTACCCCAGTGAGAGTCAGTGTGTGTGGAACCCGTACCCCAGTGAGAGTCAGTGTCATTGGAAACCGTACCCCAGTGAGAGTCAGTGTCTGTGGAACCCGTACCCCATGGAGAGTCAGTATCTGTGGAACCTGTACCCCAGTGAGAGTCAGTGTCTGTGGAATCCGTACCCCAGTGAGAGTCAGTGTGTGTGGAACCCATACCCCAGTGAGAGTCAGTTTCTGTGGAACCCGTACCCCAGTGAGAGTCAGTGTGTGTGGAACCCGTACCCCAGTGAGAGTCAGTTTCTGTGGAACCCGTACCCCAGTGAGAGTCAGTGTCTGTGGAACCCGTACCCCAGTGAGAGTCAGTGTCTGTGGAACCCGTACCCCAGTGAGAGTCAGTGTCTGTGGAACCCGTGCCCCAGTGAGAGTCAGTGTGTGTGGAACCCGTACCCCAGTGAGAGTCAGTGTCTGTGGAACCCGTACCCCAGTGATCGTCAGTGTCTGTGGCACCCGTACCCCAGTGAGAGTCAGTGTGTGTGGAACCCGTACACCAGTGAGTGTCAGTGTCTGTGGAACCCGTACCCCAGTGAGAGTCAGTGTCTGTGGAACCCGTACCCCAGTGAGAGTCAGTGTCTGTGGAACCCGTACCCCAGTGAGAGTCAGTGTCTGTGGAACCCGTGCCCCAGTGAGTCAGTGTCTGTGGAACCCGTACCCCAGTGAGAGTCAGTGTGTGTGGAACGCGTACCCCAGTGAGTGTCAGTGTCTGTGGAACCCGCACCCCAGTGAGAGTCCATGTCTGTGGAACCCGTACCCCAGTGAGAGTCAGTGTCTGTGGAACCCGTACCCCAGTGAGAGTCAGTGTCTGTGGAACCAGTACCCCAGTGAGAGTCAGTGTCTGTGGAACCCGTACCCCAGTGAGAGTCAGTGTCTGTGGAACCAGTACCCCAGCGAGAGTCAGTGTCTGTGGAACCCGTACCCCAGTGAGAGTCAGTGTCTGTGGAACCAGTACCCCAGTGAGAGTCAGTGTCTGTGGAACCCGTACCCCAGTGAGAGTCAGTGACTGTGGAACCCGTACCCGAGTGAGAGTCAGTGTCTGTGGGACCCGTACCCCAGTGAGAGTCAGTGTCTGTGGAACCCGTACCCCAGTGAGAGTCAGTGTCTGTGGAACCCGAACCCCAGTGAGAGTCAGTGTCTGTGGAACCCGCACCCCAGTGAGAGTCAGTGTGTGTGGAACCCGTACCCCAGTGAGAGCCAGTGTCTGTGGAACCCGTACCCCAGTGAGAGTCAGTGTGTGTGGAACCCGTACCCCAGTGAGAGTCAGTGTCTGTGGAACCTGTACCCCAGTGAGAGTCAGTGTCTGTGGAACCCGTACCCCAGTGAGAGTCAGTGTCTGTGGAACCCGTACCCCAGTGAGAGTCAGTGTCTGTGGAACCCGTACCCCAGTGAGAGTCAGTGTCTGTGGAACCCGAACCCCAGTGAGAGTCAGTGTCTGTGGAACCCGCACCCCAGTGAGAGTCAGTGTGTGGAACCCGTACCCCAGTGAGAGTCAGTGTCTGTGGAACCCGTACCCCAGTGAGAGTCAGTGTCTGTGGAACCCGTACCCCAGTGATAGTCAGTGTGTGTGGAACCCGTACCCCAGTGAGAGTCAGTGTCTGTGGAACCCGTACCCCAGTGAGAGTCAGTGTGTGTGGAACCCGTACCCCAGTGAGAGTCAGTTTCTGTGGAACTCGTACCCCAGTGAGAGTCAGTGTCTGTGGAAGCCGTACCAAAGTGAGAGTCAGTGTCTGTGGAACCCGTACCCCAGTGAGAGTCAGTGTCTGTGGAACCCGTGCCCCAGTGAGAGTCAGTGTGTGTGGAACCCGTACCCCAGTGAGAGTCAGTGTCTGTGGAACCCGTGCCCCAGTGAGTCAGTGTCTGTGGAACCCGTACCCCAGTGAGAGTCAGTGTGTGTGGAACCCGTACCCCAGTGAGAGTCAGTGTCTGTGGAACCCGTACCCCAGTGAGAGTCAGTGTCTGTGGAACCCGTACCCCAGTGATAGTCAGTGTGTGTGGAACCCGTACCCCAGTGAGAGTCAGTGTCTGTGGAACCCGTACCCCAGTGAGAGTCAGTGTGTGTGGAACCCGTACCCCAGTGAGAGTCAGTGTCTGTGGAACCCGTACCCCAGTGAGAGCCAGTGTCTGTGGAACCCGTACCCCAGTGAGAGTCAGTGTCTGTGGAACCCGAACCCCAGTGAGAGTCAGTGTCTGTGGAACCCGCACCCCAGTGAGAGTCAGTGTGTGTGGAACCCGTACCCCAGTGAGAGTCAGTGTCTGTGGAACCCGTACCCCAGTGAGAGTCAGTGTGTGTGGAACCCGTACCCCAGTGAGAGTCAGTGTCTGTGGAACCTGTACCCCAGAGAGAGTCAGTGTCTGTGGAACCCGTACCCCAGTGAGAGTCAGTGTCTGTGGAACCCGTACCCCAGTGAGAGTCAGTGTCTGTGGAACCCGTACCCCAGTGAGAGTCAGTGTCTGTGGATCCCGCACCCCAGTGAGAGTCCATGTCTGTGGAACCCGTACCCCAGTGAGAGTCAGTGTCTGTGGAACCCGTACCCCAGTGAGAGTCAGTGTCTGTGGAACCCGTACCCCAGTGAGAGTCAGTGTCTGTGGAACCCGTACCCCAGTGAGAGTCAGTGTCTGTGGAACCCGTACCCCAGCGAGAGTCAGTGTCTGTGGAACCCGTACCCCAGTGAGAGTCAGTGTCTGTGGAACCAGTACCCCAGTGAGAGTCAGTGTCTGTGGAACCCGTACCCCAGTGAGAGTCAGTGACTGTGGAACCCGTACCCGAGTGAGAGTCAGTGTCTGTGGGACCCGTACCCCAGTGAGAGTCAGTGTCTGTGGAACCCGTACCCCAGTGAGAGTCAGTGTCTGTGGAACCCGAACCCCAGTGAGAGTCAGTGTCTGTGGAACCCGCACCCCAGTGAGAGTCAGTGTGTGTGGAACCCGTACCCCAGTGAGAGTCAGTGTCTGTGGAACCCGTACCCCAGTGAGAGTCAGTGTGTGTGGAACCCGTACCCCAGTGAGAGTCAGTGTCTGTGGAACCTGTACCCCAGTGAGAGTCAGTGTCTGTGGAACCCGTACCCCAGTGAGAGTCAGTGTCTGTGGAACCCGTACCCCAGTGAGAGTCAGTGTCTGTGGAACCCGTACCCCAGTGATAGTCAGTGTGTGTGGAACCCGTACCCCAGTGAGAGTCAGTGTCTGTGGAACCCGTACCCCAGTGAGAGTCAGTGTCTGTGGAACCCGTACCCCAGTGATAGTCAGTGTGTGTGGAACCCGTACCCCAGTGAGAGTCAGTGTCTGTGGAACCCGTACCCCAGTGAGAGTCAGTGTGTGTGGAACCCGTACCCCAGTGAGAGTCAGTTTCTGTGGAACCCGTACCCCAGTGAGAGTCAGTGTCTGTGGAAGCCGTACCCCAGTGAGAGTCAGTGTCTGTGGAACCCGTACCCCAGTGAGAGTCAGTGTGTGTGTAACCCGTACCCCAGTGAGAGTCAGTGTCTGTGGAACCCGTACCCCAGTGAGAGCCAGTGTCTGTGGAACCCGTACCCCAGTGAGAGTCAGTGTCTGTGGAACCCGAACCCCAGTGAGAGTCAGTGTCTGTGGAACCCGCACCCCAGTGAGAGTCAGTGTGTGTGGAACCCATACCCCAGTGAGAGTCAGTGTCTGTGGAACCCGTACCCCAGTGAGAGTCAGTGTGTGTGGAACCCGTACCCCAGTGAGAGTCAGTGTCTGTGGAACCTGTACCCCAGAGAGAGTCAGTGTCTGTGGAACCCGTACCCCAGTGAGAGTCAGTGTCTGTGGAACCCGTACCCCAGTGAGAGTCAGTGTCTGTGGAACCCGTACCCCAGTGAGAGTCAGTGTCTGTGGAACCCGCACCCCAGTGAGAGTCCATGTCTGTGGAACCCGTACCCCAGTGAGAGTCAGTGTCTGTGGAACCCGTACCCCAGTGAGAGTCAGTGTCTGTGGAACCCGTACCCCAGTGAGAGTCAGTGTCTGTGGAACCCGTACCCCAGTGAGAGTCAGTGTCTGTGGAACCCGTACCCCAGCGAGAGTCAGTGTCTGTGGAACCCGTACCCCAGTGAGAGTCAGTGTCTGTGGAACCAGTACCCCAGTGAGAGTCAGTGTCTGTGGAACCCGTACCCCAGTGAGAGTCAGTGACTGTGGAACCCGTACCCGAGTGAGAGTCAGTGTCTGTGGGACCCGTACCCCAGTGAGAGTCAGTGTCTGTGGAACCCGTACCCCAGTGAGAGTCAGTGTCTGTGGAACCCGAACCCCAGTGAGAGTCAGTGTCTGTGGAACCCGCACCCCAGTGAGAGTCAGTGTGTGTGGAACCCGTACCCCAGTGAGAGTCAGTGTCTGTGGAACCCGTACCCCAGTGAGAGTCAGTGTGTGTGGAACCCGTACCCCAGTGAGAGTCAGTGTCTGTGGAACCTGTACCCCAGTGAGAGTCAGTGTCTGTGGAACCCGTACCCCAGTGAGAGTCAGTGTCTGTGGAACCCGTACCCCAGTGAGAGTCAGTGTCTGTGGAACCCGTACCCCAGTGATAGTCAGTGTGTGTGGAACCCGTACCCCAGTGAGAGTCAGTGTCTGTGGAACCCGTACCCCAGTGAGAGTCAGTGTGTGTGGAACCCGTACCCCAGTGAGAGTCAGTGTCTGTGGAACCCGTACCCCAGTGAGAGCCAGTGTCTGTGGAACCCGTACCCCAGTGAGAGTCAGTGTCTGTGGAACCCGAACCCCAGTGAGAGTCAGTGTCTGTGGAACCCGCACCCCAGTGAGAGTCAGTGTGTGTGGAACCCGTACCCCAGTGAGAGTCAGTGTCTGTGGAACCCGTACCCCAGTGAGAGTCAGTGTGTGTGGAACCCGTACCCCAGTGAGAGTCAGTGTCTGTGGAACCTGTACCCCAGAGAGAGTCAGTGTCTGTGGAACCCGTACCCCAGTGAGAGTCAGTGTCTGTGGAACCCGTACCCCAGTGAGAGTCAGTGTCTGTGGAACCCGTACCCCAGTGAGAGTCAGTGTCTGTGGAACCCGCACCCCAGTGAGAGTCCATGTCTGTGGAACCCGTACCCCAGTGAGAGTCAGTGTCTGTGGAACCCGTACCCCAGTGAGAGTCAGTGTCTGTGGAACCCGTACCCCAGTGAGAGTCAGTGTCTGTGGAACCCGTACCCCAGTGAGAGTCAGTGTCTGTGGAACCCGTACCCCAGTGAGAGTCAGTGTGTGTGGAACCCGTACCCCAGTGAGAGTCAGTGTGTGTGGAACCCGTACCCCAGTGAGAGTCAGTGTCTGTGGAACCCGTACCCCAGTGAGAGTCAGTGTCTGTGGGTTTAAAGTGCTGATCGATCCTGAGGTCTGTCGGTTTTTTGCTGCAGATTAGAATGTTTCCCTTTCCTCCTTCTTCCTGTCAGTCTGGTACCAAGAATGGTCTTCATTTCTACTGGCCGAATCTGCTGACCGCCGGAAAGGCAAGGATCAGACTGGGGTCAAAGTTCAGGGAGGTCAGCAGCTCTTCAGCCAGTCGGCTCGCTGAGCAGTGAGCTGACCAGCAGTAGCTGCTGCCACCTGGTGCCTCGCCCCTGTACTGCAACCTGCCCATCTCTGCTCCGCGCAAACTACCTTTCCTTAACAGTTATGGGGGAGAGCTGCTCAGACTGGGGGGGAGCTGCTGGGTCGGGGGGGGAGCTGCTCGGACTGGGGGAGAGCTGCTCGGCCACGGGGGGGGGGGGAGCTGCTCGGCCAGGGGGGGAGCTGCTCGCTCAGGGGGAGAGCTGCTCGGCCGGGGGGGGGAGCTGCTCGGACTGGGGGGGAGAGCTGCTCGGACTGGGGGAGAGCTGCTCAGCCGGGGGGAGAGTTGCTCGGCCGGGGTTGGGGCAAGCTGCTCGGACTGGGGGATGTAATGATATCAGCAAATAGTGATGGTATTTGCCTGTTTGATTATTTATGCCTTACCAGCATATTTGCCTGATTGATTATTTATGCCTGACCAGCAGAGGGCATGTGAGAGACAAGCAGTTTAGTTTTAGTTTCGTTTTAGATGGATCTCTAAGATGGTGTCTCCTGTAATGCTGTTAACTGAGTTGAACAAACTTTAGATAAAAAGTCATTCTCTTTCATGAATGTGTCGTCATTGAACCCAAATACAAATCAATACATGGTGTCAGAAGTCAGAAGTGATTGAAAGAGATGAAGAGGAAAAATCTGAAGTTAAATCAGCTCTCCACATATTAGCAAGCCAAAAGAGAACATCGTTACTTACCATTGGAGAATAGCTAACGAAGTGAAAAATGGAAGGTTTACACCCACCGGCGAAGCTTCAGTTGACAGGTAATGTGGCTGAAAACTGGAGGAGATTCAAACAATGTTTGGAGTTGTATTTAGCGGCAATCGGAGCTGACGAGAAAAGTGATAAAATGAAAGCGTCAGTGTTCTTACATGTCATGGGTGATGAAGCGCTGGAGGTGTATAATAACTTCACATTCACTGCTGATGGAGACAATATGAAGCTGGATAAAATAATGGAACAGTTTGAGGCCTATTGCATACCTAAACGTAACGTGACGTTTGAGAGGCACAGATTTTTCACATGTGTACAGAAAACGGGAGAGACTATTGATCAGTATGTGACTGAACTGAGAAACCGAAGCAAAACATGTGAATTTGGGGGACTGACAGACTCGCTGATAAAAGACAGACTGGTGTGTGGTATTCCAGATAATGGTCTAAGGGAAAGACTGCTAAGAGAGCAAAATCTAGACCTGGGAAAAGCCATAGCACTGTGTAGGGCTACAGAGACTGTGAAGTCACAGGCAAAAGAGCTGTTCAGTGACAGTAGCTGCAACGTGGATGCAGTGAGTAAGAACGGACACAAACCGTTTAACAAAAAGAGCGCCAATGTGAAAAAAGAGGCGTGGCCAGCGAACAAAAATGAAAGGGGCAATCGAAAGCCATGTAGTCGATGCGGTACACAGCATCCACCAAAAAAGTGTCCAGCATATGGTAAAACATGCAATAGTTGCAACAAAAACAACCATTATGCCCGTTGCTGCAAGAACCAAGCGCAACAAAGCAAGGTCCATGCAGTAGATGAAAGCGAGATAGAGGAGTTCTATGTAGATGTTGTGTCTGAAAACAAAAAAGAAAAAAGAGACTGGATGTTGACACTAAAAGTGAATGACATACACATTCCATTTAAATTGGATACTGGAGCACAAGTTAATGTGATATCAGAGACTGATTTTAAGAAAATTAGACCCAGACCAAAGATACATGGAATAAAAGTGAAAGTGACAGGATACTCAGGTATTGATATACCAGTGAAAGGAAGATGCATTGTCAAAGTGACACACAAGGACAGCGAGCACACGCTAGCATTAATCGTGGTGCCAAAGGATGTGCAGGCCATACTAGGTTTAAAAGCCTGTGAGAGACTGAACCTGGTAAAGAGAGTCCTCGTTGTGGAAAGCTAAGGAGAGACAGTCTATGATGAACTCATGAAAGAGTACAACGACCTATTTCAGGGTCTAGGCTACCTTCCAGGAGAACACATGATCAGAGTAGATAAAAGTATGCCAACGGTCATACATCCATGCAGAAAAGTTCCGTTTGCTCTTCAAAAGCAACTGAAGGCAGAGTTGGACAGGATGGAAAGCCTGAACGTGATTCAGAAGATAGATGAGCCAACTGAGTGGGTGAGTTCCCTCGTCGTTGTGGACAAAAAGAATGGAAAGCTCAGAATTTGCCTGGATCCAAGAGATCTAAACAGAGCAATAAAGAGAGAGCACTTCAAGCTTCCTACACGTGAGGAAATCATGGCACAGTTTGCAAATGCAAAGTATTTCAGCAAGTTAGATGCATCATCAGGATTTTGGCAGATGAAACTGGACGAGGCAAGTTCAAGACTGTGCACGTTCAACAGTCCATTTGGCAGATACAGATTCCTAAGGTTACCATTTGGCATTGCCTCAGCTCCTGAAGTGTATCACAAAACTATCCATATGATCTATGAGCACCTGGAGGGAGTTGATACATCAATGGATGACATCATAGTATGGGGAACCATGAGAACTGAGCATGACGAGAGACTGAAAAAAGTGCTGGAAGCAACAAGGAAAACAAACCTGAAGCTGAATAGAGAGAAATGCCAGCTCGGGGTGACAGAACTGACATTCGTGGGAGATATCCTTAGCAGTGAGGGCATCAGACCAGATCCCAGAAAGGTGTCCGCCATTGAGAATATGCCAAAGCCACAATGCAAAAAGGACGTGCAGAGGTTTAATGGAATGATCAACTACATGGGTAAATTCATATCCAACCTCTCAGAAAAGATGGCACCACTGAGAAGACTAACTGAAAAGAACATAGAATGGGAATGGAATCATGAGCATGAGAAGTCATGGAGCGATCTAAAAAAACTGCTCACAGAGGAACCAGTTCTGAGGTTTTATGACCCAGCGAGACCCATCAAGATATCATCAGATGCATCACAGAGTGGGCTCGGAGCCGTTCTTCTGCAAAAATATGACTACTGGCAACCTATTGCATATGCATCGCGCTCAATGACAGACACGGAGATGCGATATGATCAAATAGAAAAGGAGCTGCTCAGCATCACATACGCCTGTGAAAGATTTCACCAGTTTGTGGCAGGACAAGCAATCAGTGTAGAGACTGACCATAAGCCCTTGATTGCATTGTTCCAAAAGCCACTAAATAGCTGTCCGCTTAGAATACAAAGAATGATGATCAGGCTGCAACGCTATACACTGAATGTTGCGTACACACCGGGTAAGCTGATGTATACAGCAGACACGTTGTCCAGAGCTGTTGACCCAAGTGAGCCCGCAAACACCAAAATGGATGAAAAAGTGAACGCCTACGTGGACATGATCACAAGTGCACTGCCCATAGCAGATGCAAAAATGGAGCTCATAAAGACTGAGACAAACAAAGATGAAACACTGAGACGACTGAGGAAAAGCATCTTGGAGGGATGGCCCAACATGAAGCAAGACTGCTCACCTGACATGGCAGAGTACTGGAACTGCAGGGCGGAACTATCACTGGTCGAAGACATCATCTACAAAGGAAGTAAAATAGTTATCCCAAAGAGTCTGAGAAAAGAGATGCTAAAAAGAATCCATAGAGGACATCTGGGAATCGAAAAGTGTAAGAAAAGAGCACGAGAGGTGATGTACTGGCCACGAATCAACCAAGATGTGACAAATGAGGTGTCAACCTGCACAGTATGCCTGAAATATCGAGCAAGCAATCCGGTAGAACCACTAAAGCCACACCCAGCACCAGACAGACCTTACCAGAAGGTAGGCGCTGACCTATTCGTATGTCAAGGGAAGGACTATCTTGTAGTCACAGATTATTACTCCCTGTATCCAAAGGTTTGTAGACTGTACACCACCACTGCAGATGCTGTGATAACATGTATGAAAGCCATATTCTCCAGATATGGCGTGGCAAGCGAGGTCTTCACAGACAACGGACCCCAGTTTTACAATGCAAGTTTCCAACACTTTGCCAAAGAGTGGGACTTTGTCCACACAACGTCAAGTCCTCACTTTCCACAGTCCAATGGACGAGTGGAAAAATCGGTCCAGACAGTGAAAAGACTGATGTACAAGGCAAAAGACAGTGGAACTGACTTCTACCAGAGCATGCTTGTATACCGCACAACGCCGCTCGAGTGTGGTATGTCACCAGCCCAACTCCTTATGGGACGTTTGCTAAGGTCAAACCTACCCATCCCGGAGAACCTCCTGAAAACAAAAGAGGGGGAGAAAGTGAGGAAGTTCAAAGAACAACAGAAAGAAAAGCAAAAGTACTACTATGACAGAGGAACACAAAACCTACCTGAACTCCACACTGGTGACCAAGTAAGGTTCAAAGACAAAACAAACATATGGACTCAGAAGGGAACTGTCCTGAGTGAAGTTCAACCAAGATCATACACCATTCAGACAGATGAGGGTGCTGTTCTGAGAAGAAATCGTCGGGATCTTCTCATGGGACCAGCCACAGCAAGTCAAAAGACTGATACTCTTGAACAACCTGATCACACAGCAGGTCAAAAGACTGATACTGTTGAACAACCTGATCACACAGCTGAGAAATCATCATCTGAGGCAACAACTCAGATTCAAGGACAATCAATCAGAAAATCCTCAAGACACGTGAAGCCTCCTGAGAGACTCATTGAGCAAGTTTAAGGACTCTTGTTATAGAAGGAAGTAATGTTATCTTATTCTTTCTTCAAGTTCTAGTGTATTTACATATTTCATGTGAACACACAAAACAAGGTTAAAAAACCTTGATAATGATAATGATAATGTAAGTTCATTAAGTGTTACAGTTAAAATGCAGAGTAATACAAAGAAAACATGTTGTTAGATAAAAGTAAAATACTTTTGTTTTAAGAAAGGGCGATGTAATGATATCAGCAAATAGTGATGGTATTTGCCTGTTTGATTATTTATGCCTCACCAGCATATTTGCCTGATTGATTATTTATGCCTGACCAGCAGAGGGCATGTGAGAGACAAGCAGTTTAGTTTTAGTTTCGTTTTAGATGGATCTCTAAGATGGTGTCTCCTGTAATGCTGTTAACAGAGTTGAACAAACTTTAGATAAAAAGTCATTCTCTTTCATGAATGTGTCGTCATTGAACCCACATACAAATCAATACAGGGGAGACAACGAGGCCTCCTCCAGGACCAATGACCTTTCCCTCGAGATCCTCTGGGAGTTTCCCCAGGGGCTTCACGGTTTCAATTGGTGTGACTTCCTTTGGGGCCTGAAGGGTGGAATTTCTGGGCAAGGGAGATTTTTATTCATTCTTGGGTTTCACTCCAGAACATTGACCAGTATTTCCTCTCTCAGCTGTTACCTAACCTGTTGTGATATTCCGGCATTTTCTGATTCATGATCAGAGTAGAATCACAGATTCTTACAGCACAGGAGGAGGCCATTCGGCCCATTGTGTCTGTGCCAGCTCTTTGGTCGAGCTCTCCAATTAATCCCGCTCCCCCTGCTCTTTCCCCGTAGCCCTGTGAATTTCTCCCCTTCAAGTATTTATCCAATTCCCTTTTGAAAGTTACTATTGAATCTGCTTCCACCGCCCTTTCAGGCAGTGTTTTCCAGATCACAACAACTCGCTGCGGAAAAACATTCTCCTCATCTCCCCTCTGATTCTTTTGGCAATTACCTTGTAGGTGGTCTTGCCAATGTCCGGTGTCCAGTGTCCAACCTATCCTACGCATGGCCAGTAAGATGGTCAGCACAAGATTCAATCCCAGTTTAGCTCTGTGCGAAGTACTCTTGCCGCTGGCTCAGAGATTGGAGCTCTGAGTGATGGCCGAGATTGACCATTCAGTGATGGGCTGAGATTGACCATTCAGTGATGGCCGAGATTGACCATTCAGTGATGGGCTGAGATTGACCAATCAGTGATGGGTGAGATTGACCAATCAGTGATGGGCGAGATTGACCAATCAGTGATGGGCTGAGATTGACCAATCAGTGATGGGCTGAGATTGACCATTCAGTGATGGGCTGAGATTGACCATTCAGTGATGGGCTGAGATTGACCATTCAGTGATGGGCTGAGATTGACCAATCAGTGATGGGCTGAGATTGACCAATCAGTGATGGGCTGAGATTGACCATTCAGTGATGGGCTGAGATTGACCAATCAGTGATGGGCTGAGATTGACCAATCAGTGATGGGCTGAGATTGACCATTCAGTGATGGGCTGAGATTGACCATTCAGTGATGGGCTGAGATTGACCAATCAGTGATGGGCTGAGATTGACCATTCAGTGATGGGCTGAGATTGACCATTCAGTGATGGGCTGAGATTGACCAATCAGTGATGGGCTGAGATTGACCATTCAGTGATGGGCTGAGATTGACCATTCAGTGATGGGCTGAGATTGACCATTCAGTGATGGGCTGAGATTGACCAATCAGTGATGGGCTGAGATTGACCATTCAGTGATGGGCTGAGATTGACCGTTCAGTGATGGGCTGAGATTGACCATTCAGTGATGGGCTGAGATTGACCATTCAGTGATGGACTGAGATTGACCATTCAGTGATGGACTGAGATTGACCATTCAGTGATGGGCTGAGATTGACCGTTCAGTGATGGACTGAGATTGACCATTCAGTGATGGGCTGAGATTGACCGTTCAGTGATGGGCTGAGATTGACCATTCAGTGATGGACTGAGATTGACCATTCAGTGATGGGCTGAGATTGACCATTCAGTGATGGACTGAGATTGACCGTTCAGTGATGGGCTGAGATTGACCGTTCAGTGATGGGCTGAGATTGACCATTCAGTGATGGGCTGAGATTGACCGTTCAGTGATGGGCTGAGATTGACCATTCAGTGATGGGCTGAGATTGACCAATCAGTGATGGGCTGAGATTGACCGTTCAGTGATGGGCTGAGATTGACCGATCAGTGATGGGCTGAGATTGACCATTCAGTGATGGACTGAGATTGACCAATCAGTGATGGGCTGAGATTGACCATTCAGTGATGGGCTGAGATTGACCATTCAGTGATGGGCTGAGATTGACCAATCAGTGATGGGCTGAGATTGACCAATCAGTGATGGGCTGAGATTGACCATTCAGTGATGGGCTGAGATTGACCAATCAGTGATGGGCTGAGATTGACCATTCAGTGATGGGCTGAGATTGACCATTCAGTGATGGGCTGAGATTGACCAATCAGTGATGGGCTGAGACTGACCACTCAGTGATGGGCTGAGATTGACCAATCAGTGATGGGCTGAGATTGACCGTTCAGTGATGGGCTGAGATTGACCATTCAGTGATGGACTGAGATTGACCATTCAGTGATGGGCTGAGATTGACCATTCAGTGATGGGCTGAGATTGCCCATTCAGTGATGGACTGAGATTGACCATTCAGTGATGGGCTGAGATTGACCATTCAGTGATGGGCTGAGATTGACCATTGAGTGATGGGCTGAGATTGACCATTCAGTGATGGGCTGAGATTGACCGTTCAGTGATGGGCTGAGATTGACCGTTCAGTGATGGGCTGAGATTGACCGTTCAGCGATGGACTGAGATTGACCGTTCAGCGATGGACTGAGATTGACCGTTCAGTGATGGGCTGAGATTGACCATTCAGTGATGGGCTGAGATTGACCAATCAGTGATGGGCTGAGATTGACCATTCAGTGATGGGCTGAGATTGACCAATCAGTGATGGGCTGAGATTGACCGTTCAGTGATGGGCTGAGATTGACCATTCAGTGATGGGCTGAGATTGACCAATCAGTGATGGGCTGAGATTGACCATTCAGTGATGGGCTGAGATTGACCAATCAGTGATGGGCTGAGATTGACCATTCAGTGATGGGCTGAGATTGACCATTCAGTGATGGGCTGAGATTGACCATTCAGTGATGGGCTGAGATTGACCATTCAGTGATGGGCTGAGATTGACCATTCAGTGATGGGCTGAGATTGACCATTCAGTGATGGGCTGAGATTGACCAATCAGTGATGGGCTGAGATTGACCATTCAGTGATGGACTGAGATTGACCGTTCAGTGATGGGCTGAGATTGACCATTCAGTGATGGACTGAGATTGACCATTCAGTGATGGGCTGAGATTGACCATTCAGTGATGGGCTGAGATTGACCAATCAGTGATGGACTGAGATTGACCATTCAGTGATGGACTGAGATTGACCATTCAGTGATGGGCTGAGATTGACCATTCAGTGATGGGCTGAGATTGACCAATCAGTGATGGGCTGAGATTGACCATTCAGTGATGGGCTGAGATTGACCATTCAGTGATGGGCTGAGATTGACCAATCAGTGATGGGCTGAGATTGACCGTTCAGTGATGGGCTGAGATTGACCAATCAGTGATGGGCTGAGATTGACCGTTCAGTGATGGGCTGAGATTGACCGTTCAGTGATGGGCTGAGATTGACCAATCAGTGATGGACTGAGATTGACCATTCAGTGATGGACTGAGATTGACCATTCAGTGATGGGCTGAGATTGACCGTTCAGTGATGGGCTGAGATTGACCGTTCAGTGATGGGCTGAGATTGACCAATCAGTGATGGGCTGAGATTGACCGTTCAGTGATGGGCTGAGATTGACCGTTCAGTGATGGGCTGAGATTGACCAATCAGTGATGGACTGAGATTGACCATTCAGTGATGGACTGAGATTGACCGTTCAGTGATGGGCTGAGATTGACCATTCAGTGATGGGCTGAGATTGACCATTCAGTGATGGGCTGAGATTGACCGTTCAGTGATGGCCTGAGATTGACCGTTCAGTGATGGGCTGAGATTGACCAATCAGTGATGGGCTGAGATTGACCATTCAGTGATGGGCTGAGATTGACCATTCAGTGATGGACTGAGATTGACCATTCAGTGATGGACTGAGATTGACCGTTCAGTGATGGGCTGAGATTGACCATTCAGTGATGGGCTGAGATTGACCAATCAGTGATGGGCTGAGATTGACCATTCAGTGATGGGCTGAGATTGACCAATCAGTGATGGGCTGAGATTGACCAATCAGTGATGGGCTGAGATTGACCATTCAGTGATGGGCTGAGATTGACCATTCAGTGATGGGCTGAGATTGACCAATCAGTGATGGGCTGAGATTGACCATTCAGCGATGGGCTGAGATTGACCGTTCAGTGATGGGCTGAGATTGACCATTCAGCGATGGGCTGAGATTGACCAATCAGTGATGGGCTGAGATTGACCATTCAGCGATGGGCTGAGATTGACCATTCAGTGATGGGCTGAGATTGACCATTCAGTGATGGGCTGAGATTGACCATTCAGTGATGGGCTGAGATTGACCAATCAGTGATGGGCTGAGATTGACCAATCAGCGATGGGCTGAGATTGACCAATCAGTGGTGGACTGAGATTGACCGTTCAGTGATGGGCTGAGATTGACCATTCAGTGATGGGCTGAGATTGACCATTCAGTGATGGGCTGAGATTGACCGTTCAGTGATGGACTGAGATTGACCGTTCAGTGATGGACTGAGATTGACCGTTCAGTGATGGGCTGAGATTGACCGTTCAGTGATGGGCTGAGATTGACCGTTCAGCGATGGACTGAGGCTGAGGTGGAAGGTGGGGTGGTCATGTTCTTCCAGGATCAGATCCAAAGGGTCTTCTTCATCTAAACTTACCTTGTGGTCCCTTCTTATAATAGAATCATAGAATCATGGAATAGTACAGCACAGGAGGCCATTCGGCCCATCGAGTCTGGCCGGCTCTTTCGAAGAGCAACCCAGTCAGTCCCACTCTCCCGCTCTTTCCCCATATCCTTGTAATCTTTTCCCCTTCAAGTATTTATCCAATTCCGTTTTAAAGGCTGCTCTTGAATCTGCCTCCACCTCCCTATCAGGCAGCACATTCCAAATCCTCACCATTCATTGTGTAAAAGTTTTCCTCATGTCGCCTCTGGTTCTTTTGCCCTCTGGTTATCGACCCTTCAGCCACTGGGAACAGTTTCTCTTTATTTACTCTATCTAAACCTGTAGTGTATGTACCCGTCTACCTTTAAGAGAACTATTGTATGTAACCGTCCACCTTTAAGAGAACCACTTTAGGTGTTGCACTACTTTGTTGGCTTCTGTATACTGTAATACTGACGGTGACCACACCGGTATATAAGTGCTGTGTCAGGAGTTATTGGGCAGATTCGCCCCGACCTTCGAATAGTAAAGTCCTGTTTTAAGTTACTCTTGGAGTCTGTGTATTAATTAACTAAACAACCCACAGACTTTACAGTGGCGACGAGTCCGATCGTACCCTGCGGCAACAATACGTCCGAAGCAGTTAACGAGCGTCGAGAAGAGGCAACCGCCCTCGTCGTTCTGCTGGGAGAAAACTCGAGGCTGCAGAACTAGAAAGGAGGAAGAATTTAGAGACAAAGACTTCCATCAGCAACAGGCACTGACTGTCCCTTCTGCCACGGTGAGGAGTGAGCCGATCAGCATGAGAAGCAAGGCGGCCACGATGACTGTGAGTAAGGGAAAGTAAAAAGAATAACCGGAGGATAAGGGCGGTGCACTTGACCACGGTCGAGGGGGAAAGGAGCCGGACAGAAGTCGGGTCCAGAGGCGCTGAGACTGGGGCAGCGTGGAGCAAGGAAGCCGCGGTACAGACAGGCTGGGGACGCAACGGCGTCGTGAGACAGCTAGACCGCGACCGGCGAAAAAGGCCGGGCTGCGACCGAAGCCACGAAGCGCTGCGACCGGGAACGTAGGCGCGGGAAGAGATAAACTCAGCCGCAGCCGGGGAGGGAAGCACCGGACTGCGAGAGGGCTGGGAGGCGCGATTGGGAGCCGAGCGAGCGGGAGAGGCAGAGCCGACCAAGGGAGACTGAGCGAGAGCCAGTCCAGCGGCTGAAACTGTTCTCCGTCAACGGGGTGTACCCAGCGCTGGTAGAGCCGAGCGAGTGGGAGAGAGACAGAGCCCGAGCAAGGGGAACTGAGCGAGAGCCAGCCCAGCAGCTGAAACTGTTCACCGTCAACGGGGTGTACCCAGTGCCGGTTGCCCTGCCGAGATAAGGGAAAGCCCTGAAGCCGACGCGCAGGCTGTGAACCTGAAAGCCAGCGGCCGTCGCCCGTGGGGAAAGTGTACCCCTCCCGCCAGGGGAAGAAACGCGGGAAACCGCCATTAGGCGGAGAAGAAGACAGAAGTGGGGAACCGCCATTGAAGTGGGCGGGGAGAGAAGATAAGCGCGGGAAACCGCCATTTTCGCGGGAACCGCCATCTTGGAAAAAAAAGAAAATTTAAAGAAATAATCCGTGGTGTTATCAGGAAGAGAGGAAGATGCCTAAGCGTGGTAACATCAACGATTTTAACTCCGAGGTAGAAGACTGGGCCACGTATGTGGAACGCATTGAGATCTATGGTGAGGCCAATAAAATAGAAGAAGATGACAAAGCTATAACCTTGCTAAACTCGATGGGCGCGAAGACATACGGGCTCTTGAAGCATCTACTAGCGCCAGCTAAACCGGCGGATCAGACTTTCGATGATATTGTTGCTGTCCTGAAGGATCATTTTAACCCCGCACCACTGATGTTAGTGGAACGATCCAAATTCTATGCAAGAACGCAAAGGAAAGACGAAAGCAACGCAGAATACTTGGTCGAACTGCATAGACTAGCGAAACACTGCCAGTTTGGAGGGAATCTGACAGAGGCGTTGCGAGACAAATTCGTGTGCGGGTTGTCAAAGGAAGGAACGCAAAAGCGACTACTCGAAGAGAACGATCTTACACTTGAGAAGGCTGTCCTTATTGCTGCATCGAACGAAGCCGCAGCGAAAGGAACGGCGGAAATGCAGCTAAAGGCAGCGGCACTCAGGGTGCAGCAAATTACTTCGGGTACAACAAAATGCTATCGTTGTGGGAAGACAACACACGACCAGAACCAATGCTGGTTTAAAAACCAGGAATGTAGGAAATGTGGCAAGCTCGGTCACATAGCTAAGGTATGCCGGTCAGGAAAGAAGACCAACAATAATGAGTCACCACAAAAGAGGTACAGAAAGGTACATGAGGTGACTAGGAGGAGTCCGGAAGAACAGAATTCAGACTCACACTCCAACTGCAAGGAGCTGGATAGTCTGAGAATTCACAATGTGAGTAATGAAGCTGACCGACAAGCTATCTGGATCACACTACAGATTGCAAAAGTCCAAGTGAAAATGGAAGTGGACACCGGATCGGCGTTGACGGTCATGAATAAGCATGATTATAAAAAGTTATTCAAGCATATTCCCCTACGGGATACGGAACTAGTATTGAAGACATACACGGGGCACAAAGTATACCCCATCGGAAAGATAGAAGTCAAGGTGAGATACAAGGACAAAGAGCACCAAAGGATGGACCTGTATGTGTTGCCTGAGGGAGGTCCACCACTTCTGGGACAGGAGTGGATCAGGAAAATAAAGATAGACTGGCATTCACTAAACACCATGACGGTAGATTCCGGAAAGGAAGATGTCAAACCTGAACGGTTGTCCAGAATATTAGACGAAGCTAAAGAGGTATTCCAGCAAGGACTGGGAACACTGAGAGGAATTAAAGCAAAGGTTAAGATTGCAGAACATGCAAGCCCAAAATTTTTCAAAGCCAGATCGGTACCTTACGCGATACGACCTGCTGTGGAGGCAGAACTGGAAGAACTTGAACGATCAGGGGTACTGTCAAAAGTGGACTGGAGTGAGTGGGCCACGCCCATTGTTCCCGTCATGAAGTCTTCACCAAGTGACAAGCCAGGGGGACCAGGGAAGGTCCGCATCTGCGGAGACTTCAAGATCACAGTGAATCCGGTGCTTCACACGGTACAATACCCGCTTCCGCGGATTGAAGATATCTTTGCTTCGTTGGCTGGAGGGAAACACTTCACCAAGATAGACCTGGCACAGGCATACTTACAAATGGAAGTCGAGGAAGAGTCGCGTCAGTACCTCACCATCAACACACACAGAGGCTTGTATCGTTATAATAGACTGTTTTTTGGGGTAGCTTCGGCTCCAGCAATTTGGCAGAGGGCCATGGAGCAGGTATTACAAGGAATTCCAAGCACGCAGTGTTACTTAGACGATATCCTGATTACGGGAGAAGACGAGGAAGAACACCTCACAAATTTGAAACTGGTGCTCACTAGGTTGAAGGAATATGGCCTTCGAGTTAATCGCAAGAAATGTGAGTTCTTCCAAAAACGGATCTCGTACTGCGGTCATGTCATTGACCGAGAGGGGCTGCACAAGTCACCTGACAAGATAGAAGCTGTCGTGAAGGCCCCCGCTCCGGAAAACGTATCACAGTTAAGATCATTCTTGGGGTTGATTAATTATTATCACAAGTTTCTGCCGAATCTATCCACGATGCTGCATCCGCTGAATGCTCTGTTGCGGAAAGAAGTACCATGGAAGTGGAGTGAGGAATGTAAAAAGGCCTTTCGCAGAAGCAAGGCGTTGATTACCTCTGAAGAAGTGTTGGCTCATTTCAACCCAACGTTACCTCTTCGTCTAGCTTGTGATGCTTCCCCCTATGGAATTGGAGCAGTACTTTCACACAAGTTACCAAATGGCTCGGAAAGGCCAGTGGCATTCGCGTCCCGATCATTGACCTCCGCGGAGCGAAATTATGCTCAAATAGATAGGGAGGCCCTCAGCCTTGTGTGGGGCGTAAAGAAATTCAATCATTACCTGCAGGGCAAGAAGTTCACATTACTGACAGACCACCAGCCGTTGGTGTCCATATTCAACCCTAACAAGGCCGTTTCCACCATGACAGCGCAAAGGTTACAGAGGTGGTCCGTGTTACTTGGGGCACACCAATATGACATCGAATACAAAAGGTCCAAACAGCATGGAAATGCTGATGGGTTATCGCGCTTGCCATTGCCGATAGTAGAAGAAGCGACTACAGTGGACCCGGTAGAGATGTTCCACTCATCCATAGTGGAATGTCTACCAGTAACAAATTCGATGATCGAAAACGAAACAAGAAATGACCCGACTCTCTCACGAGTCTACGATCTAACAGTGGAGGGATGGCCAGCACAGGGCGAACCAACACTGCCAGCATTTTCGCAGAGAAAAGAACAGCTGTCAGTGTGTTGAGGAACCCTGATGTGTGGATCTAGAGTGGTGATTCCACCCAAACTTCAACAGAAGGTGTTAAAGGAGCTGCACGAGGGACATCTGGGTGGAGTGAAAATGAAGAACCTAGCAAGAGCGTTTGTGTGGTGGCCAGGCATTGATGGGGACATCGAAGAAATCACTAAGAGCTGTCTAGGATGCCAGAAGGTCCAAAACGCGCCACCACAGGCTCCTCTGCATCTATGGGAGTGGCCCTCATCTCCTTGGCAAAGGGTACACATCGACTTTGCTGGTCCATTTATGGACTCAATGTTTCTAATAGCGGTGGATGCACACTCCAAGTGGCCGGAGGTAATAAAGATGTCCACCACCACCACGGAAAAAACCATCACAGTAATAAGGCGCCATGTTGACCAGATCATAGGGTCAGCCACAAATGGCCAATCTACTCCACCACCTTACACGGTTAATGTTGAGACAGAGATACCCAGAACACCTACCTCCGATCTGGTAATACTGGAATCAGATGAACCTGACACTGTCCTTCAAGCCGAATCGACCTTGCCAGAAGCACCTGCTACCCCGCCGGGAGTTACGACACCACCGAGGCGTTATCCGGACAGAGTCCGGAAACCTCCAGAGAGACTGAATCTGTGAACTGTCTTGCATCAAGTTGTATATATGTTATAATGTATGTTTAATGGGGAATCAGTATGTTGTAAGCTAAAAAGGGAGGATTGTAGTGTATGTACCCGTCTACCTTTAAGAGAACTATTGTATGTAACCGTCCACCTTTAAGAGAACTACTCTAGGTGTTGCACTACTTTGTTGGCTTCTGTATACTGTAATACCGACGGTGACCACACCGGTATATAAGTGCTGTGTCAGGAGTTATTGGGCAGATTCGCCCCGACCTTCGAATAGTAAAGTCCTGTTTTAAGTTACTCTTGGAGTCTGTGTATTAATTAACTAAACAACCCACAGACTTTACAAAACCCTTCATAATTTTGAACACCTCTATCAAATCTCCTCCTAGCCTTCTCTGCTCTAAGGAGAACAACCCCAGCTTCTCCAGTCTATCCCTGTAACTGAAGTCCCTCAACCCTGGGACCATTCTAGTAAATCTCCTCTGCACCCTCACCAAGGCCTGGACATCCTTCCTAAAGTGCGGTGCCCAGAATTGGACACAATATTCCAGCTGGGGCCGAACTAGTGTTTTATAAAGGTTTAGGATAACTTCCTGGCTTTATGTGCCTCAACTCTGCTGTGACCTTTTGCCTGCCCCCTTGTCTCCTGCCCAGCTTGAGGAGGGAACCCACTGGGGCAAGCACAGCAACTCAGCTCGGTGCACAGATCAGTCAAGGATACAAAACCTGAAACAGCAAAAAGCAAGGATAAAGGACGCAGTGTGGTCAGAACATGGCGATGGAGAATGAAGGCGCCTGGGATCTCACTGCCGTGCTGCCTCTCGCAGAAGGATAGCTGAGCACAACCAGGGTGGCAATAGGGGCTGCAATCAACTTCAACAGCCCATGGTCGTGGAGGAGAAAGCAGCCAGGGTTCGTGCTCCAGATCCCTGAGATCAATCCTGCTGGAAAATGCCTGCGTGTGGCTGCTGCTGACAGCAGGATTGGGCTTCACTGTAATAGCACTCATCCCTCGGAATCACCATCAACATTGAGAGCCCAGAAACACGGGAAGAATGGCCACATCGGTGAGGTGCTGGAGGTGGAATATACAGCGGGATAGAATCCGTGATAGGGGAGAGTGTCCATGGGCTGTGGGAGGAGATTCAATGGGTGGGTAGAGTCCGTGATAGGGAAGAGTGTCCATGGGCTGTGGGAGGAGATTAAATGGGTGGGTAGAGTCCGTGATAGGGGAGAGTGTCCATGGGCCGTGGGAGGAGATTCAATGGGTGGGTAGAGTCTGTGATAGGGGAGAGTGTCCATGGGCTGTGGGAGGAGATTCAATGGGTGGGTAGAGTCTGTGATAGGGGGGAGTGTCCATGGGCTGTGGGGGGAGATTCAATGGGTGGGTAGAGTCCGTGATAGGGGAGAGTGCCCATGGGCTGTGGGAGGAGATTCAATGGGTGGGCAGAGTCTGTGATAGGGGAGAGTGTCCATGGGGTGTGGGAGGAGATTCAATGGGTGGGCAGAGTCTGTGATAGGGGAGAGTGTCCATGGGCTGTGGGAGGAGATTCAATGGGTGGGTAGAGTCCGTGATAGGGGAGAGTGTCCATGGGCTGTGGGAGGAGATTCAATGGGTGGGTAGAGTCCGTGATAGGGGAGAGTGTCCATGGGCTGTGGGAGGAGATTCAATGGGTGGGTAGAGTCTGTGATAGGGGAGAGTGTCCATGGGCTGTGGGAGGAGATTCAATGGGTGGGTAGAGTCTGTGATAGGGGAGAGTGTCCATGGGCTGTGGGAGGAGATTCAATGGGTGGGTAGAGTCTGTGATAGGGGGGAGTGTCCATGGGCTGTGGGGGGAGATTCAATGGGTGGGTAGAGTCCGTGATAGGGGAGAGTGTCCATGGGCTGTGGGAGGAGATTCAATGGGTGGGTAGAGTCCGTGATAGGGGAGAGTGTACATGGGCTGTGGGAGGAGATTCAATGGGTGGGTAGAGTCTGTGATAGGGGAGAGTGTCCATGGGCTGTGGGAGGAGATTCAATGGGTGGGTAGAGTCTGTGATAGGGGAGAGTGTCCATGGGCTGTGGGAGGAGATTCAATGGGTGGGTAGAGTCTGTGATAGGGGAGAGTGTCCATGGGCTGTGGGAGGAGATTCAATGGGTGGGTAGAGTCTGTGATAGGGGAGAGTGTCCATGGGCTGTGGGAGGAGATTCAATGGGTGGGTAGAGTCTGTGATAGGGGAGAGTGTCCATGGGCTGTGGGAGGAGATTCAATGGGTGGGTAGAGTCCGTGATAGAGGAGAGTGTCCATGGGCTGTGGGAGGAGATTCAATGGGTGGGTAGAGTCCGTGATAGGGGAGAGTGCCCATGGGCCGTGGGAGGAGATTAAATGGGTGGGTAGAGTCCGTGATAGGGGAGAGTGTCCATGGGCCGTGGGAGGAGATTCAATGGGTGGGTAGAGTCCGTGATAGGGGAGAGTGTACATGGGCTGTGGGAGGAGATTAAATGGGTGGGTAGAGTCCCTGATAGGGGAGAGTGTACATGGGCTGTGGGAGGACATAAATGGGTGGGTAGAGTCTGTGATAGGGGAGAGTGTCCATGGGCTGTGGGGGGAGATTCAATGGGTGGGTAGAGTCTGTGATAGGGGAGAGTGTACATGGGCTGTGGGAGGAGATTCAATGGGTGGGTAGAGTCTGTGATAGGGGAGAGTGTCCATGGGCTGTGGGAGGAGATTCAATGGGTGGGTAGAGTCTGTGATAGGGGAGAGTGTCCATGGGCTGTGGGGGAAGATTCAGTGGGTGGGTAGAGTCTGTGATAGGGGAGAGTGTCCATGGGCTGTGGGGGGAGATTCAATGGGTGGGTAGAGTCTGTGATAGGGGAGAGTGTCCATGGGCTGTGGGGGGAGATTCAATGTGTGGGTAGAGTCTGTGATAGGGGAGAGTGTCCATGGGCTGTGGGGGGAGATTCAATGGGTGGGTAGAGTCTGTGATAGGGGAGAGTGTCCATGGGCTGTGGGGGGAGATTCAGTGGGTGGGTAGAGTCTGTGATAGGGGAGAGTGTCCATGGGCTGTGGGGGGAGATTCAATGGGTGGGTAGAGTCTGTGATAGGGGAGAGTGTCCATGGGCTGTGGGGGGAGATTCAATGGGTGGGTAGAGTCTGTGATAGGGGAGAGTGTCCATGGGCTGTGGGGGGAGATTCAATGTGTGGGTAGAGTCTGTGATAGGGGAGAGTGTCCATGGGCTGTGGGGGGAGATTCAATGGGTGGGTAGAGTCTGTGATAGGGGAGAGTGTCCATGGGCTGTGGGGGGAGATTCAGTGGGTGGGTAGAGTCTGTGATAGGGGAGAGTGTCCATGGGCTGTGGGGGGAGATTCAATGGGTGGGTAGTGTTAAGTCTGTGAGTTGTTCAAGTAATTAATACTCAGACTTAATCAGTAACAATAAAACAGGTCTTTACTGGTTGGAGGTAGGGACTACACTGAATACAAGATTACTGCACAGTGCTTATATACCGGTGTGTTCACCCCCGGTATTACGTCTACAGCAGCCTGAGAAAGTAGTACATCTCTTAAGGTGGAACAGGCTTAAGCTCTCTTAAGGTGGAACAGGTTACATACACAACACTCCTCCCTTCTTAGCTTTATAGTCATCCCCCCCATTTAACATAACGTAATAACATATATACATATTGTGGTAAACCACTGTAGTTCACTGTGTTCACTGTTGTTGTTGTTGTTGTCGTTCACTCTTGTTTCACTGTTGTGCCTGACTATGCCTCAGCTGACTCCGCCCCTGGGCTACCGAGTATAAGAGCGGCCGCATGGCAGCTCCTGGCATTCGGTCGTCCACTAGAGGCATAGTCCTGATCTGTCTGAAGTGCAATTCAGTAGTTAATAAAAGCCTGTCGTTCTGAACTCTGCTCAGCCTTTTATTAGAATTGATAGCGCATCAATTTTATTAACTACTGAAAAAAAACAACAAAAAAAACGATGCTGCAGATTCTTAAGATCAAGTGCCTGGAACTCGACCCGCAAGAACCGGACTCGACTGCTAAGTTCTCGCATTGGCTGCACTGTTTTGAGTCCTTTCTGACTGCATCCGGCGAGACCGTCGCCGCCGATGCCGACAAGCTCAGGGTGCTGAACTCTAAAGTAAACCACCGAGCTTTTGCCCTTATCCGGGACGCTACGAGCTACCAGGGGGCTATCGACATCTTGAAGGAGCAATACGCACGCCCGGTCAACTATGTTTACACAAGACATCTCCTGGGGTCTCGCAAACAACAGCCCGGGGAACCCACAGAAGCATACATACGGGCGCTGAAGGAACTCGGCCAAGCCTGCGAATGCAAGCAAGTAACAGCCACGGAACATACGGAGGAGCTCATCCGGGTCGCCCTCGTGGCGGGCCTCAGGTCCACTCACACACGGCAGCGACTGCTGGAAAGTAGCGAGCTCGACCTGAAGAAGGCGATTTCACTCACCCTCTCGTTGGACGTAGCCCACCGGAACATGGAGGCCTACTCCCCGGACCGCACGGCCGCCTCATGGATGCCGCAGCCGCCGCCACCTTGGGACGCGGCGCCGCCACGGGCCCTGGCCTCAACTGCTGCAGCGATGTCCCGCCCGAGCCAGAAATGTTATTTCTGTGGCCAAACCAACCACCCCAGGGCGCGCTGCCCTGCGAAAAACACGGTCTGCTCTGCCTGCGGTAAGAAGGGACACTACGCTGGCGTCTGCAGAAGTCAGAAGACCCCTACCTCCAGCAGCGCCGCGTGCGATTCGTGGGAGCGGCGACAGAGCAAACCTGATCAAGGCCACCCGCCCTTTTGAGCGCCTGAGCATCGACTTTAAAGGGCCCCTCCCCTCCTCTGACCGCAATGTGTACTTCCTCAACATAGTTGATGAGTACTCCCGTTTCCCTTTTGCCATCCCCTGCCCGGACATGACCACCGCTACGGTCATTAAATGCCTGCACAACCTCTTTGCTCTGTTCGGTTTTCCCAGCTATATTCATAGCGACCGGGGCTCGTCCTTCATGAGCGACGAACTCCGTCAGTACCTGCTCATGAGAGGTATTGCCTCAAGCCGGACCACCAGCTACAACCCCCGGGGGAACGGACAGGTTGAAAGAGAGAACGCGACGGTCTGGAAGGCGGCCCTCCTAGCCTTAAAATCTAGGGGCCTTCCGACCTCCCGTTGGCAGGATGTCCTACCCGATGTGCTCCACTCCATCCGGTCACTGCTGTGTACAGCCACCAACGCAACCCCCCATGAGCGAATGTTTGTTTTTCCCCGGAGGTCCACATCTGGTAACTCACTACCACACTGGCTGACGTCCCCAGGGCCCGTCCTGCTGAGGAAGCATGTAAGGTCCCACAAAACGGCTCCCCTGGTAGAGAAGGTTCACCTCCTCCATGCCAACCCCCAGTACGCCTACGTGGCATACCCGGACGGGCGGGAGGATACAGTCTCCATTAGAGATCTGGCACCCTCGGGGTCCACTGACCCGCCACCATTGCCCCCCACCACGACCCCCTACGACACGGCCCAAAATTCAGTAGACCCAATTCTCACCCCTGTCCATTCCACCTCAGTAGACGGCATGCCGCGCCCCCAGGACCAGCCGGAGCCCACTCGCCCACCCAACACCAAAGGGGACGATACGCCGGTGCTGGACCCCGCTCAAGACGCGTCGTGGGAAGCTGTACCATCGCAACCGTCGCCACGAAGATCTCGACGGCAAACGAGGCCGCCCGACAGACTCGCCTACTCGAACTTTTGATACACTTCACCCCGCCGGACTTAATTTTAAACGAGGGGTGAATGTGGTAAACCACTGTAGTTCACTGTGTTCACTGTTGTTGTTGTTGTTGTTGTCGTTCACTCTTGTTTCACTGTTGTGCCTGACTATGCCTCAGCTGACTCCGCCCCTGGGCTACCGAGTATAAGAGCGGCCGCATGGCAGCTCCTGGCATTCGGTCGTCCACTAGAGGCATAGTCCTGATCTGTCTGAAGTGCAATTCAGTAGTTAATAAAAGCCTGTCGTTCTGAACTCTGCCCAGCCTTTTATTAGAATTGATAGCGCATCACATATATAACTTCATGTTTAACGTAACATATCACAGATTCAGTCTCTGCGGAAAACAGTTCACAGATTCAATCTCTGTGGTGTAGTCGGTTCACGTTACTCATTCAATAGTCCTTTCATGGATTTAACAGCTTGAACTTCCGAACTGATTTGGCTCCGTTCGGAGGGACCACGTGTGTGATCTGGTAGAGGTGATAATGGTTCAGATGGGTCATCTTCTGTTTTTACTTTTCCTTTTCTGCTTCTTGGAGACTCTCTGGGCTCCATTGTCAGCTGCCACAGCTGCCAGCTGCATGCGCAGTTCCTCCTTCTCTTCCTCCTTTTTTCGTAGTAGAGCCACCTTCTCCCGATGTTCCGTAGACTTTCGGTGCTCCTCCATGATTTCTGTATGGTGGGAGTCGAAGTTACAAGTTGGACAGGACAGGACATAGTAATATTCGGAGTCATCCGACAGGTCAGCGAGAGGGTCGTCTATTTCCTCCATACCCAGCTGGACGTTAGCCAGCTCTTGTTCCAAATCCAGACATCTTTCCTGAAGAGACTTCTTCATGTGTACCTCTGCATCCAGCTTTTTCTGGGCTTTCAGCAAGTCGTTTACTAGTGACCTCATTTGTGATTTTAATACTTCAACTTCCTTTGGAGATTGATTGATCGGACTATGCAATCCCTCTACCGGAGCAGCTGTTTCAGCGGTCTGTTGTTCTACATTGACGTGAGTCAGCGTACTTTTGGCATCCAATGGCTGCTCTGTTGCAGTTGTTTCAGTCTGTGTCGTCACATCAGCCATCTCAATGACTTTTGAGAGCTCCGAACCCTTTTCCTTTGAAGATCGCAGCTCGTGTTCAAGTTTTTCCCATTTCAGAGTCTTGTCCCTCAGCATATGAAGGAGTTGGCTGACCGTTAACTCTTCTGACACCAGATTATGGCACGCACCTTCAGAACCTGAATCAGCTTTGATTCGTTCGGCCTCCTCGCGCAGATGGTTGGTGTGCTCCTGCTCCATTTTCTCCATCAGTTGCTTCTGTTGCCTTTCCAGATTCTCCCACTCTGTAACAAAGAACTTTTTTATTTCATTCATCTCTTGCTCAAAACGGCAAATCATTTGTTCTAATTGCTGTTGTAGTTTGAAATGGAGTTGAGTTCGAGCCCAGTGTCCCTCAAAAATGTGCATATCAGTAGACTTGACAGACTCAGAATTCTCTGTTAAACTATGTTGTTGTTGCTCAGTGGAATTCTGTGCTGAAACTTTGTCTTTTGCACATGGGTTGGTCTTACCATCATCAGTTCTAGAGTCTGGGCTGATTATCTGCACCGAGTTCTCACTCTTTATGGCTTTTAGCGAATGCCAGTCCATATTTATGTTTCTAAACCACTCCCGGCCTAGTAGTGATGGACCTCCCTCCGGTAGCACATATAAGTCCATTATTTGACTTCCTTCGCCCTTGTTGGCCACTGCAACCTTTATTGTCCCGATGGGGTACACTCTCTGCCCCGTGTAGGTTGTCAATATAATCTCCGTATCCTGTAGGGGAATATGTTGGAATAACCTTCTGTAATCTTTCTTATTCATGACCGACAATGCCGATCCAGTGTCCAATTCCATTTTTACTTGGACTCCTTCTATCTGAAGAGTAACCCAAATTGTCTGGAGGTCTGCACCCTTACCAACGTTGAGTACCCTTAAGCTAGCCAGTTCAATACTGCTTAAGCCAGCCAGTTCATTACTGCTGGCGTCTGAATCGGACTCCTGTTCGGCCACCTTGTGTACTTTTGCGTATTTTCCTTGCGGTGACTTCTTGTTGCTGGTCTTCTTCCCTGACCTGCATACTCTAGCTATATGTCCAAGCCTACCACAAGTTCTACATTCTTGGTTTTTAAACCAACACTGGTTCTGATCATGCGTTGTCTTTCCACAACGATAACATTTGCCAGAACTCACACCCAATTTGTGTGCACTGAGCTCCGGTGACCGTAGCTGCATTACTGCCGTGCCTCTCGCTGCGGCTTCGTGTGCTGCTGCCATAGTGACCGCCTTCTCAAGCGTCAGCTCATTCTCCTCGAGCAGTCGCTTTTGTGTATCCTGTTTAAATAAACCACACACAAATTTGTCTCGTAGTGCATCTGTCAGTCCCGTTCCAAACTGGCAATATTTCGCTAATTTACGCAATTCCAGCAAATATTCAGCATTGCTTTCATGCTGTAGCTGCCTTCTGTCGTAAAATTTAAATCGTTCCGCTAGCATCAGCGGCGTGGGGTTTAGATGATCTTTCAGGACAGTAACAATCTCATCGAACGTCTTATCCGCCGGTTCATCTGGTGATAACAGGTGTTTCAATTGCCCGTATGTCTTCGCACCCATTAAATTTAATAATGTTAGTGCTTTATCAGCCTCACGAATTTTATTGGCCTTACAATAATTTTTAACTCGTTCAACATATATGGCCCAATCTTCGATGTCACTATCAAAGTTGCTAATATTCCCGTGTTTAGGCATTGTAGTACTTTATCAGATTTGCAATTTCTCAGATTTTTTTTTTTTACTGCTATCCAAGATGGCGGCTTCCCGCTCTTGCCGTCGTCCTCCACCCACAAAATGGCGGTTTTCCCGCACTTGGCGGTCTTCACCCGTCCCCCAACGCCGTCTCCCTTCAGCCCCGAGTGCGGCCCTTATCTCCGCCGCGATCGATGGCCCGCGCTTTCCACCGCGGCTCTCGCGCCTTCAGTGTCTGCCGACGCTGCGCCTTTCAGCCCGAGTGCGGCCCTTATCAGGGATTGCGATCGATGGCCCTTGTACCTCCGACTTCCCCCAGCTCTGTCTTTGCAGCCAACGCTGCTCGGCTTACCCACCACCGAGGTTGAAAAAGAAGCTGCAGGATGTCTTCTGTCCTCCAGTTTTCAGTCGCTGATGGAGGCTTCAGGGTCCTAATGCCTGTCGCTTCCAGTGGGGTGGTGAGATTTGAAACCTCTCTTCAACGTCCTGTCTGTGGACGAAGCCGCCGTGGAATAACTGCCGCAGGGTAAGAACCTGACTCGTCGCCAGTGTTAAGTCTGTGAGTTGTTCAAGTAATTAATACTCAGACTTAATCAGTAACAATAAAACAGGTCTTTACTGGTTGGAGGTAGGGACTACACTGAATACAAGATTACTGCACAGTGCTTATATACCGGTGTGTTCACCCCCGGTATTACGTCTACAGCAGCCTGAGAAAGTAGTACATCTCTTAAGGTGGAACAGGCTTAAGCTCTCTTAAAGTGGAACAGGTTACATACACAACAGGTAGAGTCTGTGATAGGGGAGAGTGTCCATGGGCTGTGGGAGGAGATTCAATGGGTGGGTAGAGTCTGTGATAGGGGAGAGCGTACACGGGCTGTGAGAGGAGATTCAGTGGGTGGGTAGAGTCTGTGATAGGGGAGAGTGTCCATGGGCTGTGGGAGGAGATTCAATGGGTGGGTA
>NC_141009.1:869158-1034158 GCF_052327205.1 Somniosus microcephalus | reverse complement strand
AGTATAAAGTATTCTCGACCATCGACCTGAAGTCGGCCTACCACCAACTCCCTATCCACCCTGAGGACCGCCAGTATACCGCCTTCGAGGCGAATGGGCGCCTATACCACTTCCTTAGGGTCCCCTTCGGTGTCACTAATGGGGTCTCGGTCTTCCAAAGGGAGATGGACCAGATGGTTGACCAGAACGAACTGCAGGCTACATTCCCCTACCTAGATAACGTCACTATCTGCGGCCGCGACCGGCAGGAACATGACGCGAATCTGGAGAAATTCCTCCGTACGGCCCAACGGCTGAACCTCACCTACAATAAGGAGAAATGCGTGTTTAACACCACGCGCCTTGCCATCCTCGGCTGCGTAGTGGAGAACGGAATCATCGGCCCCGACCCAGAAAGAATGCGCCCCCTCATGGAGCTACCCCTCCCCCACTGCCCTAAAGCACTTAGGAGAACCCTGGGGCTTTTCGCCTACTATGCCCAATGGGTACCCAATTACGCGGACAAAGCCAGACCCCTCCTGAAAGCCACTTCCTTCCCCCTCACGGAGGAGGCGTGCGCGGCCTTCTCCCTCATTAAGGGAGACATAGCCAAGGCCACGATGCACGCAGTGGACGAGTCCATCCCCTTTCAGGTGGAGAGCGACGCATCCGACTTCGCCTTAGCCGCCACCCTAAACCAGGAGGGGAGGCCAGTGGCCTTCTTCTCAAGGACCCTACAGGGCCCCGAGATCCGACATTCGTCGGTCGAGAAAGAGGCCCAGGCGATCGTGGAGGCAGTACGGCGCTGGAGGCACTACCTGGCAGGCAAACGATTTACCCTCCTCACCGACCAGCGTTCGGTGGCTTTCATGTTTAATAACAAGCTGAAGGGCAAAATCAAGAATTACAAGATTTTGAGATGGAGAATCGAGCTCTCCACCTACGATTATGAGATCTTGTACCGGCCAGGCAAGCTGAACGAATCCCCTGATGCCCTTTCACGAATGACATGCGCCAGCGCGCATATCGATAGGCTTCAGACCCTCCACGACCAGCTCTGCCACCCCGGAGTCACCAGACTCTACCATTTCATTAAGGCCCGCAACCTGACCTACTCCATCGAGGAGGTCAGGACCATGACCAGGAACTGCCAGACCTGTGCGGAGTGCAAACCGCACTTCTATAGGCCGGACCGAGCAAGCCTGATCAAGGCCACCCGCCCCTTCGAGCGCCTGAGCATCGACTTTAAGGGGCCCCTCCTGTCCTCTGGCCGTAATGTGTACTTCCTCAACATCGTTGATGAGTACTCCCGTTTCCCCTTTGCCTTCCCCTGCCCCGACATGACCAGTAGCACGGTCATTAAGTGCCTGAATGCCCTCTTCGCCTTGTTCGGGTTCCCGAACTATATACACAGCGACCGGGGCTCCTCCTTCATGAGCGAGGAACTCCGGCAATTCCTCCTAGAGAGAGGTATTGCAGCAAGCAGGACCACCAGCTACAACCCCAGAATTAACGGTCAGGTGGAAAGAGAGAACGCGACGGTATGGAAGGCCGTCCTCTTAGCCTTAAAGTCTAAGGGCCTCCCAACCTCCCGCTGGCAAGAAGTCCTCCCGACAGCGCTGCACTCCATCCGGTCATTACTTTGCACGGCCACTAACACCACCCCCCATGAACGAATGTTCGTTTTCCCCAGGAAGTCGACTACGGGAACCACTCTACCAACCTGGCTGACCGCCCCGGGGCCGGTCTGGCTGCGGAAACACGTGAGGACCCATAAAACGGACCCCCTGGTCGAGAGGGTGAACCTCCTGCACGCCAACCCCCAGTACGCCTACGTGGCGTACCCAGACGGGCGGGAGGACACTGTCTCCCTACGAGACCTCGCACCCTCAGCCGATCCGGAAACACCGCCACCACCCCCCCCAACCTCAGTCCAGGTAGACGGCATGCCGGAACCCCACGAGCCCTCGCCGACCACGCAAACACCAGCATCAACACCGGATAAGGCACCAGCACCGGATAAGGCAACACCACCGCTGCGGCGATCGGAGAGGCTTACGAAGCCTCCGGACAGACTGACCTACCAGAATTGGTAGTACACTTCACCCCGCCGGACTTAATTCTAAACAAGGGGTGAATGTGGTAAACCACGTTCACTATCGTATCACTGTTAGTAGTTAGCACTGTTCACCACTGTTCGTTATAACTGTATCACTGACCACTATTGTATCACGGTACGAGGTCGCCTCTTGCCACACTGCTATACCTGGGATGACCACTGCCGACTCCGCCTTGGCTCCACCCACCAGGCCAGGTATAAAGGTGAGCGACTGGCTGGTATTCCTCCTGCTTGGATCGGATCACCCACGAGAGTGGGCTCTGTTATTTAGTCAATAAAAACCTTTAGTCACCTTCGTAACTCTTCGCCTTTTATTGGAGGAATTGATAGGTATATCAGTGTGTGTGTGTGTGAGTGTGTGGGGGTGTGAGTGTGTGGGGGTGTGAGTGTGTCTGTGTGTGTGTGTGTGAGTGTGTGTGTGAGTGTGTGTGTGTGTGAGTGTGTGGGGGGTGTGAGTGTGTGTGTGTGTGTGTGTGTGTGTGTGTGTGTGAGTGTGTGTGTGTGGGTGTGTGTGTGTGTGTGAGTGTGTGTGTGTGAGTGTATGTGAGTGTGTGTGCGTGTGAGTGTGTGTGTGTGTGTGTGTGTGAGTGTGTGTGTGTGTGAGTGTGTAGGGGTGTGTGAGTGTGTGAGTGTGTGTGTGTGTGTGAGTGTGTGTGTGTGTGAGTGTGTGTGTGTGGGTGTGTGTGAGTGTGTGTGTGTGTGAGTGTATGTGAGTGTGTGTGTGTGAGTGTGTGTGAGTGTGTGTGTGAGTGTGTGTGTGTGAGTGTGTGTGTGTGTGAGTGTGTGTGTGTGTGAATGTGTGTGAGTGTGTGTGTGTGTGAGTGTGAGTGTGTGTGAGTGTGTGTGTGTGTGTGAGTGTGTGTGTGTGTGTGTGTGTGAGAGTGTGTGTGTGAGTGTGAGTGTGTGTGAGAGTGTGTGTGTGAGTGTGAGTGTGTGTGAGTGTGTGAGTGTGTGTGTGAGCGTGTGTGTGTGTGAGCGTGTGTGCGTGTGAGTGTGTGTGTGTGTGTGTGTGTGTGTGTGTGTGAGTGTGAGTGTGTGTGTGTGTGTGTGTGAGTGTGAGTGTGAGTGTGTGGGTGTGTGCAGGAGTCTGCACCTTTCTAATTCACCCCTTCCTGCCCGACCACTTGCTCTTTGCCCCTGGCTCCGGCGCTCTGAAGAATGAATCCTCTTCCTACACAAGTACCAGATTTTGTGAATCGGCAGGAGAAAGAAGAGCGAGAGCGAGACCATTTCTTCATTTATTGACTGAATCTTACATTGTGGGATTCTGTACATTTTGAGAAATAGCATCAGAAACAGTCAGGAATAACCCTGAGCCGATAGCCAATCAGTGAGGCCCTCACTCCCTCCCTGCGGCTGTCCAATGGGTGCTGCCGACACGTATTCTAACCGTGGCCCTTTCACAGCTGTGGGCTCCAGAGTTTGAAGGTAGATCACAAAACACACCATGCAGTTACAACTCACACCTGGCACTCACTAACGGGTAAAATAATGGACGCAACTTCACCAACCGGCAGCACGGGTAACATACGGGGCAAATGGGCTGCTCGATCTATTTCATCAACAATCAACAGTTTTCTGTCAGCAACTGCATGAAAACCATATCTGACACAACTCTGCAGCTCCCTCTACACTGTCCCATCAAACACTCCCAGGGCAGGTACAGCACGGGTTAGATACAGAGTAAAGCTCCCTCTACACTGTCCCATCAAACACTCCCAGGGCAGGTACAGCACGGGTTAGATACAGAGTAAAGCACACTCTACGCTGTCCCATCAAACACTCCCAGGGCAGGTACAGCACGGGTTAGATACAGAGTAAAGCTCCCTCTACACTGTCCCATCAAACACTCCCAGGGCAGGTACAGCACGGGTTAGGTACAGAGTAAAGCTCCCTCTACACTGTCCCATCAAACACTCCCAGGGCAGGTACAGCACAGGTTAGATACAGAGTAAAGCTCCCTCTACACTGTCCCATCAAACACTCCCAGGGCAGGTACAGCACAGGTTAGATACAGAGTAAAGCTCCCTCTACACTGTCCCATCAAACACTCCCAGGGCAGGTACAGCACGGGTTAGATACAGAGTAAAGCTCCCTCTACACTGTCCCATCAAACACTCCCAGGGCAGGTACAGCACGGGGTTAGATACAGAGTAAAGCTCCCTCTACACTGTCCCATCAAACATTCCCAGGGCAGGTACAGCACAGGTTAGATACAGAGTAAAGCTCCCTCTGCACTGTCCCATCAAACACTCCCAGGGCAGGTACAGCACGGGTTAGATACAGAGTAAAGCTCCCTCTACACTGTCCCATCAAACACTCCCAGGACAGGTACAGCACGGGTTAGATACAGAGTAAAGTTCCCTCTACACTGTCCCATCAAACACTCCCAGGGCAGGTACAGCACGGATTATATACAGTGTAAAACTCTCTCTACACTGTCCCATCAAACACTCCCGGGGCAGGTACAGCATGGGTTAGATACAGAGTAAAGCTCCCTCTACACTGTCCCATCAAACACTCCCAGGGCAGGTACAGAACGGGTTAGATACAGAGTAAAGCTCCCTCTACACTGTCCCATCAAACACTCCCAGGACAGATACAGCACGGGTTAGATACAGAGTAAAGCTCCCTCTACACTGTCCCATCAAACACTCCCAGGGCAGGTGCAGCACAGGTTAGATACAGAGTAAAGCTCCCTCTACACTGTCCCATCAAACACTCCCAGGGCAGGTACAACACGGGTTAGATACAGAGTAAAGCTCCCTCTACACTGTCCCATCAAACACTCCCAGGACAGGTACAGCACGGGTTAGATACAGAGTAAAGCTCCCTCTACACTGTCCCATCAAACACTCCCAGGGCAGGTACAGCACGGGTTAGATACAGAGTAAAGCTCCCTCTACACTGTCCCATCAAACACTCCCAGGGCAGGTACAGCACAGGTTAGATACAGAGTAAAGCTCCCTCTACACTGTCCCATCAAACACTCCCAGGGCAGGTACAGCACGGGTTAGATACAGAGTAAAGCTCCCTCTACACTGTCCCATCAAACACTCCCAGGGCAGGTACAGCACGGGTTAGATACAGAGTAAAGCTCTCTCTACACTGTCCCATCGAACACTCCCAGGACAGGTACAGCACGGGTTAGATACAGAGTAAAGCTCCTTCTACACTGTCCCATCAAACACTCCCAGGGCAGGTACAACACGGGTTAGAAACAGAGTAAAGCTCCCTCTACACTGTCCCATCAAACACTCCCAGGGCAGGTACAGCACGGGTTAGATACAGAGTAAAGCTCCCTCTACACTGTCCCATCAAACACTCCCAGGGCAGGTACAGCACGGGTTAGATACAGAGTAAAGCTCCCTCTACACTGTCCCATCAAACACTCCCAGGGCAGGTACATGGGTTAGATACAGAGCAAATCTCCCATCAAACACTCCCAGGGCAGGTACAACACGGGTTAGAAACAGAGTAAAGCTCCCTCTACACTGTCCGATCAAACACTCCCAGGGCAGATACAGCACGGGTTAGATACAGAGTAAAGCTCCCTCTACACTGTCCCATCAAACACTCCCAGGGCAGGTACAGCACGGGTTAGATACAGAGTAAAGCACCCTCTACACTGTCCCATCAAACACTCCCAGGGCAGGTACAGCACGGGTTAGATACAGAGTAAAGCTCCATGGGGGGTCAGTACTGGTCAGTGTTGGTCAGTGGGTGGTCAGTGGGGGTCAGTGTTGGTCAGTGGGGGTCAGTGTTGGTCAGTGCGTGGTCAGTGGGGGTCAGTGTGGGGTCAGTGGGGGTCAGTGGGTGGTCAGTGGGGGTCAGTGTTGGTCATTGGGGTCAGTGGGGGTCAGTGTTGGTCAGTGGGGGTCAGTGGGGTCAGTGTTGGTCAGTGGGGTCACTGGGGGTCAGTGTTGGTCAGTGGGTGGTCAGTGGGGGTCAGTGGGTGGTCAGTGGGGGTCAGTGTTGGTCAGTGGGTGGTCAGTGGGGGTCAGTGTTGGTCAGTGTTGGTCAGTGGGGGTCAGTGGGGGTCAGTGTTGGTCAGTGGGGGTCAGTGGGGGTCAGTGCGGGGTCAGTGTTGGTCAGTGAGGGTCAGTGTTGGTCAGTGGGTGGTCAGTGTTGGTCAGTGGGTGGTCAGTGGGGGTCAGTGTTGGTCAGTGGGTGGTCAGTGGGGGTCAGTGTTGGTCAGTGGGGGTCAGTGGGGGTCAGTGTTGGTCAGTGGGTGGTCAGTGGGGGTCAGTGGGTGGTCAGTGGGTGGTCAGTGTTGGTCAGTGGGTGGTCAGTGGGGGTCAGTGTTGGTCAGTGGGGGTCAGTGTTGGTCAGTGAGGGTCAGTGGGTGGTCAGTGGAGGTCAGTGTTGGTCAGTGGGGGTCAGTGTTGGTCAGTGAGGGTCAGTGGGTGGTCAGTGGAGGTCAGTGAGGGTCACTGGTAGTCAGTGGGAGTCAGTGTTGGTCAGTGGGTGGTCAGTGGGTGGTCAGTGGGGGTCAGTGGGGGTCAGTGAGGGTCAGTGGGGGTCAGTGTTGGTCAGTGTTGGTCAGTGGGGGTCAGTGGGGGTCAGTGTTGGTCAGTGAGGGTCAGTGTTGGTCAGTGGGTGGTCAGTGGGGGTCAGTGTTGGTCAGTGAGGGTCAGTGGGTGGTCAGTGTTGGTCAGTGTTGGTCAGTGAGGGTCAGTGGGTGGTCAGTGGAGGTCAGTGTTGTCTATCTCGGGGATTCCCACCTGGCTTAGCCACTGAAAGGCTGCCATTGTCCCGCGGTGACCCTCACAATCCCGGCCCCCCGCCCAGCCTCTGGCTCACACTGCTGGGCCGCCAATCTTCATCCGGGGGGTCATCGCGCCCTAAACCGGCCGCCCGTGTGACAGAAATCGGCCCCTGACCCATGACCACCCCCCCGTCACCCCGGCCCTTGACCCCCTGACCCCTGACACCCCTCCCCCCGGCCCCTGACCCCACCCCGCTGGCTGTGGTCAGTCGGTGAGGCCATACGTCCAGCGGCTGAAGCTGATGTCGAGCGGCCGCGGGCTCTCTGAACTCTGAACTCTGTCTCTCCGCGATCCTGTGAGCCACACAAGGTCGATCAGCTGCTGAGTCTGTCCCTGGATTGGTCCAACACACGCCGAGCAGCCACTCGCGACAGAAGCACCGAAACACGGTTAATATTTTAGACCGAGGCAGAAATGAAACTCAGAATCTGGGCAAGGTGACGAGGAACAATGAGCTTTTACTGAGAGGCTGGCTGTGTCACCCAGGAAATGCCAGAGACACAAAGACAGACAAGTGGGGGAAACCCCGGGGCTCAGACACTGCAGACTGAGACCCCCGGGGCACAGACACTGCAGACTGAGACCCCCGGGGCACAGACACTGCAGACAGAGACCCCCGGGGCACAGACACCGCAGACAGAGACCCCCGGGGCACAGACACCGCAGACAGAGACCCCCGGGGCTCAGACACTGCAGACAGAGACCCCCGGGGCACAGACACCGCAGACAGAGACCCCCGGGGCTCAGAGACTGCAGACAGAGACCCCCGGGGCACAGACACTGCAGACTGAGACCCCCGGGGCACAGACACTGCAGACAGAGACCCCCGGGGCTCAGACACTGCAGACAGAGACCCCCGGGGCTCAGACACTGCAGACAGAGACCCCCGGGGCTCAGACACCGCAGACAGAGACCCCCGGGGCTCAGACACCGCAGACAGAGACCCCCGGGGCTCAGACACTGCAGACTGAGACCCCCGGGGCACAGACACCGCAGACTGAGACCCCCGGGGCACAGACACTGCAGACAGAGATCCCCGGGGCACAGACACCGCAGACTGAGACCCTCGGGGCTCAGACACTGCAGACAGAGACCCCCGGGGCACAGACACCGCAGACTGAGACCCCCGGGGCACAGACACCGCAGACTGAGATCCCCGGGGCACAGACACCGCAGACTGAGACCCCCGGGGCTCAGACACCGCAGACTGAGATCCCCGGGGCACAGACACCGCAGACTGAGACCCCCGGGGCACAGACACTGCAGACAGAGACCCCCGGGGCTCAGACACTGCAGACTGAGACCCCCAGGGCACAGACACCGCAGACTGAGACCCCCGGGGCACAGACACTGCAGACAGAGACCCCCGGGACTCAGACACCGCAGACTGAGACCCCCGGGGCTCAGACACTGCAGACAGAGACCCCCGGGGCACAGACACTGCAGACAGAGACCCCCGGGGCACAAACACTGCAGACAGAGACCCCCGGGGCACAGACACCGCAGACAGAGACCCCCGGGGCACAGACACCGCAGACTGAGACCGCCGGGGCACAGACACTGCAGACAGAGACCCCCGGGGCACAGACACCGCAGACAGAGACCCCCGGGGCACAGACACTGCAGACAGAGACCCCCGGGGCTCAGACACTGCAGAGACCCCCGGGGCACAGACACTGCAGACAGAGACCCCCGGGGCTCAGACACCGCAGACTGAGACCCCCGGGGCTCAGACACTGCAGACAGAGACCCCCGGGGCACAGACACTGCAGACAGAGACCCCCGGGGCACAGACACTGCAGACAGAGACCCCCGGGACTCAGACACCGCAGACTGAGACCCCCGGGGCACAGACACTGCAGACAGAGACCCCCGGGGCTCAGACACCGCAGACTGAGACCCCCGGGGCTCAGACACTGCAGACAGAGACCCCCAGGGCACAGACACTGCAGACAGAGACCCCCGGGGCACAGACACTGCAGACAGAGACTCCCGGGACTCAGACACCGCAGACAGAGATCCCCGGGGCTCAGACACTGCAGACAGAGACCCCCGGGGCACAGACACTGCAGACAGAGACCCCCGGGACTCAGACACCACAGACTGAGACCCCCGGGGCTCAGACACTGCAGACAGAGACCCCCGGGGCACAGACACCGCAGACTGAGACCCCCGGGGCACAGACACCGCAGACTGAGACCCCCGGGGCTCAGACACCGCAGACAGAGACCCCCGGGGCTCAGACACTGCAGACAGAGACCCCCGGGGCACAGACACCGCAGACTGAGACCCCCGGGGCACAGACACCGCAGACAGAGACCCCCAGGGCACAGACACCGCAGACTGAGACCCCCGGGGCTCAGACACTGCAGACAGAGACCCCCGGGGCTCAGACACTGCAGACAGAGACCCCCGGGGCACAGACATTGCAGACTGAGATCCCCGGGGCACAGACACCGCAGACAGAGACCCCCGGGGCACAGACACTGCAGACTGAGACCCCCGGGGCTCAGACACCGCAGACAGAGACCCCCGGGGCACAGACACTGCAGACTGAGACCCCCGGGGCTCAGACACCGCAGACTGAGACCCCCGGGGCACAGACACCGCAGACAGAGACCCCCGGGGCACAGACACCGCAGACAGAGACCCCCGGGGCACAGACACTGCAGACAGAGACCCCCGGGACTCAGACACTGCAGACAGGAGACCCCCGGGGGCTCAGACACTGCAGACAGGAGACCCCCGGGGCTCAGACACTGCAGACAGAGACCCCCGGGGCACAGACACCGCAGACAGAGACCCCCGGGGCTCAGACACTGCAGACAGAGACCCCCGGGGCACAGACACTGCAGACACAGACCCCCGGGGCTCAGACACCGCAGACTGAGACCCCCGGGGCTCAGAGACTGCAGACAGAGACCCCCGGGGCACAGACACTGCAGACAGAGACCCCCGGGGCTCAGACACCGCAGACTGAGACCCCCGGGGCTCAGACACTGCAGACAGAGACCCCCGGGGCTCAGACACCGCAGACAGAGACCCCCGGGGCACAGACACTGCAGACTGCGACCCCCGGGGCACAGACACCGCAGACTGAGACCCCCGGGGCACAGACACTGCAGACAGAGACCTCCGGGGCACAGACACTGCAGACAGGAGACCCCCGGGGCTCAGACACTGCAGACAGAGACCCCCGGGACTCAGACACTGCAGACAGAGACCCCCGGGGCTCAGACACTGCAGACAGAGACCCCCGGGACTCAGACACCGCAGACTGAGACCCCCGGGGCTCAGACACTGCAGACAGAGACCCCCGGGGCACAGACACTGCAGACTGAGACCCCCGGGGCTCAGACACCGCAGACAGAGACCCCCGGGGCTCAGACACCGCAGACTGAGACCCCCGGGGCACAGACACTGCAGACAGGAGACCCCCGGGGCACAGACACTGCAGACAGAGACCCCCGGGGCACAGACACCGCAGACTGAGACCCCCGGGGCACAGACACTGCAGACTGAGATCCCCGGGGCACAGACACTGCAGACAGAGACCCCCGGGGCACAGACGCTGCAGACAGAGACCCCCGGGGCTCAGACACTGCAGACTGAGACCCCCGGGGCACAGACACTGCAGACAGAGACCCCCGGGGCTCAGACACTGCAGACTGAGACCCCCGGGGCACAGACACTGCAGACTGAGACCCCCGGGGCTCAGACACCGCAGACAGAGACCCCCGGGGCTCAGACACCGCAGACAGAGACCCCCGGGGCTCAGACACTGCAGACTGAGACCCCCGGGGCACAGACACCGCAGACAGGAGACCCCCGGGGCTCAGACACCGCAGACAGAGACCCCCGGGGCTCAGACACTGCAGACTGAGACCCCCGGGACACAGACACTGCAGACAGAGACCCCCGGGGCACAGACACTGCAGACAGTGACCCTCGGGGCTCAGACACTGCAGACAGAGACCCCCGGGGCACAGACACTGCAGACAGAGACCCCCGGGGCACAGACACTGCAGACAGGAGACCCCCGGGGCACAGACACTGCAGACTGAGACCCCCGGGGCACAGACACCACAGACAGAGACCTCGGGGCTCAGACACTGCAGACAGAGACCCCCGGGGCACAGACACTGCAGACAGGAGACCCCCGGGGCTCAGACACTGCAGACAGGAGACCCCCGGGGCTCAGACACTGCAGACAGGAGATCCCCGGGGCACAGACACTGCAGACAGGAGACCCCCGGGGCTCAGACACTGCAGACAGAGACCTCGGGGCTCAAACACCGCAGACAGAGACCCCCGGGGCTCAGACACCGCAGACAGGAGACCCCCGGGGCTCAGACACTGCAGACTGAGACCCCCGGGGCACAGACACCGCAGACAGAGACCTCGGGGCTCAGACACTGCAGACAGAGACCCCCGGGGCTCAGACACTGTAGACAGGAGACCCCCGGGGCACAGACACTGCAGACAGGAGACCCCCGGGGCTCAGACACCGCAGACAGAGACCTCGGGGCTCAGACACTGCAGACAGAGACCCCCGGGGCTCAGACACTGCAGACAGAGACCCCCGGGGCACAGACACTGCAGACAGAGACCTCGGGGCTCAGACACTGCAGACAGGAGACCCCCGGGGCTCAGACACTGCAGACAGGAGATCCCCGGGGCTCAGACACTGCAGACAGAGACCCCCGGGGCACAGACACTGCAGACAGGAGACCCCCGGGGCTCAGACACTGCAGACAGGAGACCCCCGGGGCTCAGACACTGCAGACAGGAGATCCCCGGGGCACAGACACTGCAGACAGGAGACCCCCAGGGCTCAGACACTGCAGACAGAGACCTCGGGGCTCAAACACCGCAGACAGAGACCCCCGGGGCTCAGACACCGCAGACAGGAGACCCCCGGGGCTCAGACACTGCAGACTGAGACCCCCGGGGCACAGACACTGCAGGCAGGAGACCCCCGGGGCACAGACACTGCAGACAGGAGACCCCCGGGGCTCAGACACTGCAGACAGAGACCTCGGGGCTCAAACACCGCAGACAGAGACCCCCGGGGCTCAGACACCGCAGACAGGAGACCCCCGGGGCTCAGACACTGCAGACAGAGACCCCCGGGGCACAGACACTGCAGACAGAGACCTCGGGGCTCAGACACTGCAGACAGAGACCCCCGGGGCACAGACACTGCAGACAGGAGACCTCGGGGCTCAGACACTGCAGACAGGAGACCCCCGGGGCTCAGACACCGCAGACAGAGACCTCGGGGCTCAAACACCGCAGACAGAGACCCCCGGGGCACAGACACTGCAGACAGAGACCCCCGGGGCACAGACACTGCAGACAGAGTCCCTCGGGGCTCAGACACTGCAGACAGAGACCCTCGGGGCTCAAACACCAGTAGTGGGGAAAATGCTAGAGTCCATTATAAAAGATGTAATAGCAGAGCACTTGGAAAACAGTGACAGGATCAGACAAAGTCAACATGGATTTACAAAAGGTAAATCGTGCTTGACTAATCTACTGGAATTTTTTGAGGGCTGGTAGAACAGATAAGGGAGAACCAGTGGATGTGGTGTATTTGGACTTTCAAAAGGCTTTCGATAAGGTCCCGCATAAGAGATTAGCGTGTAAAGTTAAGGCACATGGGATTGGGGGCAAGGTACTGACTTGGATAGAGAACTGGTTGGCAGACAGGAAGCAAAGAGTTGGAATAAACAGGTCTTTTTCTGAGTGGCAGGCAGTGACTAGTGGGGTACCGCAGGGATCGGTGCTAGGACCCCAGTTATTCACAATATATATTAATGATCTAGACGAGGGAACTAGATGTAATATCTCCAAGTTTGCAAAGGACACAAAGCTGGGTGGGCGTGTGTGCTGTGAGGAGGATGCAGAGAAACTCCAGTATGATTTGGACAGGTTGGGTGATTGGGCAGATGCATGGCAGATGCAGTATAATGTGGATAAATGTGAGGTTATCCACTTTGGTGGCAAAAACAGGAAGGCAGATTATTACCTGAACGGCAATAGATTGGGACAAGGGGAAGTGCAACGAGACCTGGGTGTCCTTGTGCACCAGTCACTGAAGGTAAGCATGCAGGTGCAGCAGGCGGTTAAGAAAGCAAATGGTACAAGGCGAGAGGATTCGACTACAGGAGCAAGGATGTCTTGCTGCAGTTGTACAGGGCCTTGGTGAGACCACACCTTGAGTATTGTGTGCAGTTTTGGTCGCCTTATCTGAGGTAGGATGTTCTTGCCATGGAGGGAGTGCAGCGAAGATTCACCAGGCTGATACCTGGGATGGCAGGAATGACGTATGAGGAGAGATTGGGTCGATTGGGCTTATACTCGCTGGAGTTTAGAAGAATGAGAGGGGATCTCATTGAAACTTATAAAATTCTAACAGGACTAGACAGACTAGATGCAGGAAGGATGTTCCCGATGGCCGGGGAGTCCAGAACCAGGGGTCACAGTCAAAGGATAAGGGGTAAGCCATTTAGGACAGAAATGAGGAGGAATTTCTTCACCCACAGAGTGGTGAACCTGTGGAATTCTCTACCACAGAAGGCAGTTGAGGCCAATTCATTAAATATATTCAAGAAGGAGTTGGATATATTTCTTAAGGGTAAAGGGATCAAGGGATATGGGGAGAAGGCAGGGACAGGGTACTGAATTTGGATGATCAGCCATGATCTCATTGAATGGCGGAGCAGGCTCGAGGGGCCGAATGGCCTACTCCTGCTCCTATCTTCTATGTTTCTGGACACTGCAGGCAGGAGACCCACCGCTGTTCCAGGAATGAGAGCCGTGTCTGAAACTCGCGAAGTTGGGACCAGAGGGGAGCCGAGAGATTCAGGGGTCCGAGTACAGAAATCACTAAAAGCTGGTGGACAGGAACAAAAAATAATCAAAAAGGCTGATGGAATGTTGGGCTTTTTCTGTCCATCATGTTCCTGTTTTGTACCGCACTCTCTGTTCGTCATGTCTGCTCCAAGTTTCAACCTTACTTTCATGTACAAATAATAAAACCATTTCCAAATCTTGCGTTAATGAATTTACATCTCCCTCAGTAACACTGCACTCTCGCTCTGCAGCACCTCAGTCCAAGCTGGCCGTGCGACAGGCTCCTTCCGCAGACCCCCACAGACAGGGTCTATCGGAGAGCGGACCCTCCCCAGGGGTCACTCCCGCTGAAGGTCTCAGCTGTCTTTCCAAGGCTCCCGCTCACTCGTTGATCCGTGGTCGGACAGACTCTCCGACCCCAGCAGTGGACGCGATTCCTCGTCGGAGACCAGCATCTGATCCCTGCGCAGCACACTGAGGGTCAGCAGGAAGAGCAGGGACGCTGAAACAAGAGACAGCCACTCAAAACCAACACAAGCAGCAACGCAGGGAGATGTGGAGAGTATTTGACAAAAAAGAACAGTGAAAGGGAGCATAACAACATCTTGCATCTGTATAGCACCTTTAACATAGTAAAACATCCCAAGGTGCTTCACAGGAGTGTTATCAGACAAAATTTGACTCTGAGCCACATAAGAGATATTAGGGCAGGCGGCCAAAAGCTCGGTCAAAGAGGTCGGTTTTAAGGAGTGTCTTAAAGGAGGAGAGAGAGGCGGAGAGGTTTAGGGAGGGAATTCCAGAGCTCGGGTCCCAGGCAGCTGAAGGCACGGCCGCCAATGGTGGCGCGATGGAAATCGGGGATGTGGAAGAGGCCAGAATTGGAGAAACGCAGAGATCTCGGGGAGTTGTGGGGCTGGAGGAGGTCACAGAGATAGGGAAGAATTACATCGGATATACGGCACAGAAACAGGCCATTCGGCCCAACCAGTCCATGCCGGTGTTTATGCTCCACTCGAGCCTCCTCCCGTCTTTCCTCATCTAACTCTATCAGCGTAACCCTCTATTCCCATCTCCCTCGTGTGCTTGTCCCGCCTCCCCTTAAATGTATCGATACTATTCGCTTCAACCACTCCCTGTGGTAGCGAGTTCCACATTCTCACCACTCTCTGGGTGAAGAAGTTTCTTCTGAATTCCCTATTGGATTTCTTGGTGACTATCTTATATTGACGGCCTCTAGTTTTGCTCTTCCCCACAAGTGGAAACATTCTCTCTGTATCCACTTTCATAATTTTAAAGACCTCGATTAGATGTAGGGCTGGAGGAGGTTTTGGAGATAGGTTGGGGCAGGCCCATGGGTGTAAATGATGGCCGAGAGGGGGATGGAGAGACCTGGGGCTTCAAACACATGGTGGCTGAAATTCCAAGAATCCTGTTCCGCTGGTGGAATGGAACCCCCATCAGTGCAGGAATAGCCGACAGACCCCGTCCCAAATACCGGCAATGTGGTCATTTAACCGATTGGCCCGGTCTGCTGCAGCCTGTAGGGGCACTGAGGAACACAGGAACAGGAGGAGGCCATTCAGCCCCTCGAGCCTGTTCTGCCATTCAATTCGATCATCCCTGATCTGTACCTTAACTCCATTTACCCGCCTTGGTTCCATAAGAGTCAACCACGATGGTGTGGGACTGGAGTCACCTATAGGCCCGGACCGGGTCAGGACGGCAGGTTTTCTTCCCTAAAGGACATCAGTGAACTCGACAATCCGACAGTTTCATGGTCACTTTTACTGATCCCAGCTTTTTATTTCCAAACAAATTAAAATTCTCAAACTGCCCACGGTGGGATTTAAACTCATGTTCTCTGGATTATTGGGCCAGCAACAGAACCACTGCACTCCCGAGCCCAGAAACTCCCCGGACACACATTCTCACCCTCCCTACTGCACTTTAAGGCGGGTCTCTAGATGGGGCAGGATCCAAGTAGAGTCAGTGGAGAGGAGGAGAGACGGAGAGGGGGAGGAGGGAGGGAGGGAGGAGGGGGAGGAGGGAGGGAGGAGGTGGGGAGAGGAGGAGGGAGTGGGAAGGGAGTGGGGTGGGAGCGAGTAGAGGAGGGAGGGAGAGGGGGAGGAGGAGGAGAAAGAAGGTGGGGAGCGGAGGAGGGAGTGGAGGAGGGAGTAGGGTGGGAGGGGGTAGAGGAGAGATGGAGAGGGGGAGGAGGGAGGGAGGGAGGAGGAGAGAGGATGGGGAGGGGGGAGTGGGGAGGGAGGAGGAGGGGGTGGAGGAGGTGGGGAGCGGAGTAGGGAGTGGGGGGGAGTGGGGGAGAGGGGGAGGAGGAGGTGGGGAGCGGAGGAGGGAGTGGGGAGGGAGTAGGAGGGGGAGGAGGAGGTGGGGAGTGGAGGAGGGAGTGCGGAGGGAGTAGGAGGGGTAGAGGAGGGAGGGAGAGGAGGAGTGGGGTAGAGGGAGGAGGAGAGGGGGAGGGGAGGAGGGAGTGGGGCGGGAGTAGGAGGGGATAGAGGAGGGAGGAAGAGGAGGAATGGGGTAGAGGGAGGAGGGGAGGGGGAGGGGAGGGGGGACTGGGTGGAGGAGGAGAGCAATTCTCAGAGGACGGAGATGTTTGTGGATTTCTACAATCAGTAGCCCCGTGGCCTGGGATCACGGGAGCTCCAAGATGGGCCATTGGTAATAACGGAACCTGACTGTAAATAAATGGATCTCGGAGCACGTTCCTGGAGCATTGTGAGGAGGTGACATACCAGCAATGTACAAGCCTGGGCACAGCACCAGCAGAGCGACCCGCAGACTCCACAGTTTGGTTAGCGGAGTAACCAGCAACGGTGCATTGCCCCCAACGTTGGAAATGATGAAGATGTAGACGGCCACGGCAGGAGTGCGAATCACCGGGGAGACAAGCTCAACAATGATGGTTAACGTGACGCCAATCCCCATTTCACCTGAGGGGCAAAGAGAGAGAGAAGGTCAATCACAGAAAAAACTAACCTCACCGGGCAAAGGCTCACATCAAGAATCTCACCACGAACAGAATCTCACCATAAACAGAGAATCTCACCACACACAGAATCTCACCATGAACAGAGAATCTCACCACACACAGAATCTCACCACACACAGAATCTCACCACGAACAGAGAATCTCACCACGGACAGAATCTCACCACGAACAGAATCTCACCACACACAGAATCTCACCACGAACAGAGAATCTCACCATGAACAGAATCTCACCACGAACAGAATCTCACCACACACAGAATCTCACCACGAACAGAATCTCACCATACACAGAATCTCACCACGAACAGAGAATCTCACCACAGACCGAATCTCACCACGAACAGAGCATCTCACCACGAACAGAATCTCACCACGAACAGAGAATCTCACCACAAACCGAATCTCACCACGAACAGAATCTCACCATGAACAGAATCTCACCACACACAGAATCTCACCACGAACAGAATCTCACCACACACAGAATCTCACCACGAACAGAGAATCTCACCACAGACCGAATCTCACCACGAACAGAGCATCTCACCACGAACAGAATCTCACCACGAACAGAGAATCTCACCACAAACCGAATCTCACCACGAACAGAATCTCACCATGAACAGAGAATCTCACCACAGACCAAATCTCACCACGAACAGAATCTCACCATGAACAGAGAATCTCACCACGCGCACGTGGCTCCCTGACCTTCACCCCGGACACACCGCCCCCTGATCCCCGCACCACATGTCTGACACGTTCATCCTATGTCTCTGTGGAAAGTTAATCTTGGTTGCAAACACGGGCAGCGAGTTAATACGGAGGGGGCACTCACCGAATATATTGGCGGGGATTAAGGAGAGGAAACAGTAGGGAGGATTCAGCCAGAGAGCCCCGGCCACGAATGGAGCAGCTGCCACCTGTGGGAAAGAGGCACCATGAGACACAGACACCCAGACCCAGACACCCTGACACCCAGACACAGACACCCAGACACAGACACCCAGACACAGACACCCAGACCCAGACACCCTGACACCCAGACACAGACACCCAGACACAGACACCCAGACACAGACACCCAGACACAGACACCCTGACACCCAGACACAGACACCCAGACACAGACACCCAGACACAGACACCCAGACACAGACACCCAGACACCCTGACACCCAGACACAGACACCCAGACACAGACACCCTGACACCCAGACACAGACACCCAGACACCCAGACACAGACACCCAGACACAGACACCCTGACACCCAGACACAGACACCCAGACACAGACACCCAGACACAGACACCCAGACACCCAGACCCAGACACCCAGACACAGACACCCAGACACAGACACCCAGGCACAGACACCCAGACACCCTGACACCCAGACACAGACACCCAGACAGACACCCTGACACACAGACACCCAGACACAGACACCCAGACACAGACACCCAGACACCCAGACACAGACACCCAGACACAGACACCCTGACACCCAGACACAGACACACAGACACCCAGACACAGACACCCAGACCCAGACACCCAGACCCAGACACCCAGACACAGACACCCAGACACAGACACCCAGACACCGACACCCAGACACAGACACCCAGACACAGACACCCAGACACAGACACCCTGAGACACAGACACCCAGACACAGACACCCAGACACAGACACCCTGACACAGACACAGACACCATGAGACACAGACACCCAGACATAGGCACTGACACCATGAGACATAGACACCCAGACACAGACACCCAGACACAGACACAGACACCCAGAGACACAGACACCCAGACACAGACACCCAGACACAGACACAGACACCATGAGACAGACACCCAGACACAGACACCTAGACACAGACACAGACACCCTGAGACACAGACACCCAGACACAGACACCCTGACACAGACACCCTGACACAGACACCCTGACACAGACACCCAGACACAGACACCCAGACACAGACACCGAGACACAGACACCCAGACACAGACACCCAGACACAGACACCATGAGACACAGACACCCAGACACAGACACCCTGAGACACAGACACCCTGACACAGACACCCAGACACAGACACCATGGGACAGACAGCAGCAGCGGGACCAGCGCTGAACCTTCTTCGCCCTGAACCACAGCCTCAAACTCACCAAGTAAACATAGACAAATCGCCGCTTGCTTTTAATCATTTCCCCATAAGCTCGCTCCTCTCCTGACAATACAGAGTCACATGGGGGAGGAGGATGGGGACAGGTTCCATTAAGCACCTCTCGCCTCCACCCCCTCACCCACCAGACGCCTACACAAGTTGGCCATTTATCATGTATTGGCTATTCAACCGTGGGAGGGCGAGGTCGGAGCCAAGCCCAATCCGTTCATCACCTGAGACCCCAACCCGGGCTATGGGGGTTTCTGGATCACTCCATCCCGCTAACAGTACTGCCCCTCCGACAGTGCGGCGCTCCCTCAGTACTGCCCCTCTGACAGTGTGGCGCTCCCTCAGTACTGCCCCTCCGAAGGTGCGGCGCTCCCCCAGTGCTGCCCCTTCGAGAGTGCGGCGCTCCCTCAGTACTGCCCCTCCGACAGTGCAGCACTCCCTCAGTACTGCCCCTCCGACAGTGCGGCGCTCCCTCAGTACTGCCCCTCCGACAGTGCAGTGCTCCCTCAGTACTGCCCCTCCGACAGCGCAGCACCCCCTCAGTACTGCCCCTCCGACAGTGCGGCACACCCTCAATACTGCCCCTCCGGCAGTGCGGCGCTCCATCAGTACTGTCCCTCCGACAGTGCGGGGCTCCCTCAGTACTGCCCCTCCAACAGTGCGGCACTCCCTCAGTACTGCCCCTCCGACAGTGCAGCGCTCCCTCAGTACTGCCCCTCCGACAGTGCGGCACTCCCTCAATACTGCCCCTCCGACAGTGCAGCGCTCCCCCAGTACTGCCCCTCTGACAGTGCAGCACTCCCTCCGTACTGCCCTTCCGACAGTGCGGCGCTCCCTCAGTACTGCCCCTCCAACAGTGTGGCACTCCCTCAGTACTGCCCCTCCGACAGTGCGGCACTCCCTCAGTACTGCCCCTCCGACAGTGCAGCGCTCCCTCAGTACTGCCCCTCCGACAGTGCAGTGCTCCCTCAGTACAGCCCCTCCGACAGTGCAGCACTCCCTCAGTACTGCCCTTCCGACAGTGCAGCGCTCCCTCAGTACTGCCCCTCCAACAGTGCAGCGCTCCCTCAGTACTGCCCCTCTGACAGTGCAACACTCCCTCAGTACTGCCCCTCCGACAGTGCAGCACTCCCTCAGTACTGCCCCTCTGACAGTGCAGCGCTCCCTCAGTACTGCCCCTCCGACAGTGCAGCACTCCCTCAGTACTGCCCCTCCGACAGTGCAGCGCTCCCTTACTACTGCCCCTCCGACAGTGCAGCACTCCCTCAGTACTGCCCCTCCAACAGTGCAGCACTGCCTCAGTACTGCCCTTCTGACATTGCGGCGCTCCCTCAGTACTGCCCCTCTGACAGTGTGGCACTCCCTCAGTACTGCCCCTCCGACAGTGCGGCACTCCCTCAGTACTGTCCCTCCGACAGGGCAGCGCTCCCTCAGTACTGTCCCTCCGACAGGGCAGCGCTCCCTCAGTACTGTCCCTCCGACAGTGCAGCACTCCCTCTGTACTGTCCCTCCAACAGGGCAGCGCTCCCTCAGTACTGTCCCTCCGACAGGGCAGCGCTCCCTCAGTACTGTCCCTCCGACAGAGCAGCGCTCCCTCAGTACTGTCCCTCCGACAGGGCAGCGCTCCCTCAGTACTGTCCCTCCGACAGGGCAGCGCTCCCTCAGTACTGTCCCTCCGACAGGGCAGCGCTCTCTCAGTACTGTCCCTCCGACAGGGCAGCGCTCCCTTAGTACTGTCCCTCCAACAGGGCAGCGCTCCCTCAGCACTGTCCCTCCGACAGGGCAGCGCTCCCTCAGTACTGTTCCTCCGACAGGGCAGCGCTCCCTCAGTACTGTCCCTCCGACAGGGCAGCACTCCCTCAGTACTGTCCCTCCGACAGTGCAGCACTCCCTCTGTACTGTCCCTCCGACAGGGCAGCGCTCCCTCAGTACTGCCCCTCCGACAGTGCGGCACTCCCTCAGTACTGCCCCTCCGACAGTGCGGCACTCCCTCAGTACTGCCCCTCCGACAGGGCAGTGTTCTGTCAGTACCGCACTGGGGAGTGTCGCCCTAGATTTTGTGTTCAAGTCTCTGGAGTGGGGCTGGAGTCCACCACCTTGTGACTCGGAGCCGAGAGTGCTGCTCATCGAGCCACAGCTGACAATGATATAACACACGGGCTGGCATTTAGTCAACTGAACTCTGTGCCGGAACTTTCTGTGGGTTGACAGCTGTAAGACTCGGGAAGCGAGTGAGATCGTGGTCACAGAACCACTCACCTGGCTGAAGACCAAGACCCAGACCCGTGCGTACAATCCGCACCTTTTCACCAAATGGTCCGAAATATACCCTCCAGAGACAGCTCCGAGACAGCCCCCGACCAGCGGTATCCACGACAACCAGCGGCCCACGTCCACACCGCTATAGTACAGATTGAAATACACCTGGGTGTTGTAGGCCCAAACATAGCCTCCTGAAATCAGCAAAACGCAGTCCGTCACTTCAATACCAAGTGTTGCTGAAACCAACACTGCCGCAGCTGTGAATGGCTGTTAGCAGCGCTCAGACTGACCCTCACATTTCCCTCAATTCATTCTCGGGATGTTCCCGGGATCTATTGCCCTGAACGGCTTCAGAGGGCAGTTAAGATTCAACCAGGTTGGTGTGGGACTGGAGTCACGTATAGGCCCGGACCGGGTAAGGACGGCAGGTTTCCTTCCCTGAAGGACATGAGTGAACTCGACAATCCGACAGTTTCATGGTCACTTTTACTCACACCAGCTTTTTATTTCCAGATTTTTAATTCAAACTCTCAAACGGGCCTCGGTGGGATTGGAACTCCCAATCTCTGGATTATTAGTCCAGTAACAGAACTCTACAATCCCGAGCCGAATGCAATGGGCTCAACTGCAACCCACGTGGACCAGTGGACAGTCTCCGCGTGGAATGTTTTGGGGAGCGCTCCACGTTCCTGGACCCCATCTCATCACCTCCCTCGATGCCACTGTGCACCCAGGCACCACAGACTGTCAGACTCTTCCTGCAAAAGGTTTTGTGTGGGGACATTGGATCACCAGCAGATGGAGACACCGCCCTGTGGGAAAGGCTGTGCGAGACAGTCCCAGCAAGCACCAAACAGCAAAAATAACAACACGTCAGAGTAAATAAAAAGTAATCTATCAAAGGTGCAAATGCTCAGTCAGGAAATGATCCAGGTGGGAGCACTTCCTCACATGGGAGTGTTTGATGGGACAGTGTAGAGGGAGCTTTACTCTGTATCTAACCCGTGCTGTACCTGCCCTGGGAGTGTTTGATGGGACAGTGTAGAGGGAGCTTTACTCTGCATCTAACCCGTGCTGTACCTGCCCTGGGAGTGTTTGATGGGATAGTGTAGAGGGAGCTTTACTCTGCATCTAACCCGTGCTGTACCTGCCCTGGGAGTGTTTGATGGGACAGTGTAGAGGGAGCTTTACTCTGTATCTAACCCGTGCTGTACCTGCCCTGGGAGTGTTTGATGGGACAGTGTAGAGGGAGCTTTACTCTGTATCTAACCCGTGCTGCACCTGCCCTGGGAGTGTTTGATGGGACAGTGTAGAGGGAGCTTTACTCTGTATCTAACCCGTGCTGTACCTGCCCTGGGAGTGTTTGATGGGACAGTGTAGAGGGAGCTTTACTCTGTATCTAACCTGTGCTGTACCTGCCCTGGGAGTGTTTGATGGGACAGTGTAGAGGGAGCTTTACTCTGTATCTAACCCGTGCTGTACCTGCCCTGGGAGTGTTTGATGGGACAGTGTAGAGGGGGCTTTACTCTGTATCTAACCCGTGCTGTACCTGCCCTGGGAGTGTTTGATGGGACAGTGTAGAGGGAGCTTTACTCTGTATCTAACCCGTGCTGCACCTGTCCTGGGAGTGTTTGATGGGACAGTGTAGAGGGAGCTTTACTCTGTATCTAACCTGTGCTGTACCTGCCCTGGGAGTGTTTGATGGGACAGTGTAGAGGGAGCTTTACTCTGTATCTAACCTGTGCTGTACCTGCCCTGGGAGTGTTTGATGGGACAGTGTAGAGGGAGCTTTACTCTGTATCTAACCGGTGCTGTACCTGCCCTGGGAGTGTTTGATGGGACAGTGTAGAGGGAGCTTTACTCTGTATCTAACCGGTGCTGTACCTGCCCTGGGAGTGTTTGATGGGACAGTGTAGAGGGAGCTTTGCTCTGTATCTAACCCGTGCTGTACCTGCCCTGGGAGTGTTTGATGGGACAGTGTAGAGGGAGCTTTACTCTGTATCTAACCCGTGCTGTACCTGCCCTCGGAGTGTTTGATGGGACAGTGTAGAGGGAGCTTTACTCTGTATCTAACCCGTGCTGTACCTGCCCTGGGAGTGTTTGATGGGACAGTGTAGAGGGAGCTTTACTCTGTATCTAACCCGTGCTGTACCTGCCCTCGGAGTGTTTGATGGGACAGTGTAGAGGGAGCTTTACTCTGTATCTAACCCGTGCTGTACCTGCCCTGGGAGTGTTTGTTGGGACAGTGTAGAGGGAGCTTTACTCTGTATCTAACCCCCTGTACCTGCCCTGGGAGTGTTTGATGGGACAGTGTAGAGGGAGCTTTACTCTGTATCTAACCCGTGCTGCACCTGCCCTGGGAGTGTTTGATGGGACAGTGTAGAGGGAGCTTTACTCTGTATCTAACCCGTGCTGTACCTGCCCTGGGAGTGTTTGATGGGACAGTGTAGAGGGAGCTTTACTCTGTATCTAACCTGTGCTGTACCTGCCCTGGGAGTGTTTGATGGGACAGTGTAGAGGGAGCTTTACTCTGTATCTAACCCGTGCTGTACCTGCCCTGGGAGTGTTTGATGGGACAGTGTAGAGGGGGCTTTACTCTGTATCTAACCCGTGCTGCACCTGCCCTGGGAGTGTTTGATGGGACAGTGTAGAGGGAGCTTTACTCTGTATCTAACCCGTGCTGTACCTGCCCTGGGAGTGTTTGATGGGACAGTGTAGAGGGAGCTTTACTCTGTATCTAACCTGTGCTGTACCTGCCCTGGGAGTGTTTGATGGGACAGTGTAGAGGGAGCTTTACTCTGTATCTAACCCGTGCTGTACCTGCCCTGGGAGTGTTTGATGGGACAGTGTAGAGGGGGCTTTACTCTGTATCTAACCCGTGCTGTACCTGCCCTGGGAGTGTTTGATGGGACAGTGTAGAGGGAGCTTTACTCTGTATCTAACCCGTGCTGCACCTGTCCTGGGAGTGTTTGATGGGACAGTGTAGAGGGAGCTTTACTCTGTATCTAACCTGTGCTGTACCTGCCCTGGGAGTGTTTGATGGGACAGTGTAGAGGGAGCTTTACTCTGTATCTAACCTGTGCTGTACCTGCCCTGGGAGTGTTTGATGGGACAGTGTAGAGGGAGCTTTACTCTGTATCTAACCGGTGCTGTACCTGCCCTGGGAGTGTTTGATGGGACAGTGTAGAGGGAGCTTTACTCTGTATCTAACCGGTGCTGTACCTGCCCTGGGAGTGTTTGATGGGACAGTGTAGAGGGAGCTTTGCTCTGTATCTAACCCGTGCTGTACCTGCCCTTGGAGTGTTTGATGGGACAGTGTAGAGGGAGCTTTACTCTGTATCTAACCCGTTCTGTACCTGCCCTGGGAGTGTTTGATGGGACAGTGTAGAGGGAGCTTTACTCTGTATCTAACCCCGTGCTGTACCTGCCCTGGGACTGTGATGGGACAGTGTAGAGGGAGCTTTACTCTGTATCTAACCCGTGCTGTACCTGCCCTGGGAGTGTTTGATGGGACAGTGTAGAGGGAGCTTTACTCTGTATCTAACCCGTGCTGTACCTGCCCTGGGAGTGTTTGATGGGGACAGTGTAGAGAGAGCTTTACTCTGTATCTAACCCGTGCTGTACCTGCCCTGGGAGTGTTTGATGGGCCAGTGTAGAGGGAGCTTTACTCTGTATCTAACCCGTACTGTACCTGCCCTGGGAGTGTTTGATGGGATAGTGTAGAGGGAGCTTTACTCTGTATCTAACCCGTGCTGTACCTGCCCTGGGAGTGTTTGATGGGACAGTGTAGAGGGAGCTTTACTCTGTATCTAACCTGTGCTGTACTTGCCCTGGGAGTGTTTGATGGGACAGTGTAGAGGGAGCTTTACTCTGTATCTAACCCGTGCTGTACCTGCCCTGGGAGTGTTTGATGGGACAGTGTAGAGGGAGCTTTACTCTGTATCTAACCTGTGCTGTACTTGCCCTGGGAGTGTTTGATGGGACAGTGTAGAGGGAGCTTTACTCTGTATCTAACCGGTGCTGTACTTGCCCTGGGAGTGTTTGATGGGACAGTGTAGAGGGAGCTTTACTCTGTATCTAACCCGTGCTGTACCTGCCCTGGGAGTGTTTGATGGGACAGTGTAGAGGGAGCTTTACTCTGTATCTAACCCGTGCTGTACCTGCCCTGGGAGTGTTTGTTGGGACAGTGTAGAGGAAGCTTTACTCTGTATCTAACCTGTGCTGTACCTGCCCTGGGAGTGTTTGATGGGACAGTGTAGAGGGAGCTTTACTCTGTATCTAACCTGTGCTGTACCTGCCCTGGGAGTGTTTGATGGGACAGTGTAGAGGGAGCTTTACTCTGTATCTAACCGGTGCTGTACCTGCCCTGGGAGTGTTTGATGGGACAGTGTAGAGGGAGCTTTGCTCTGTATCTAACCCGTGCTGTACCTGCCCTAGGAGTGTTTGATGGGACAGTGTAGAGGGAGCTTTACTCTGTATCTAACCCGTTCTGTACCTGCCCTGGGAGTGTTTGATGGGACAGTGTAGAGGGAGCTTTACTCTGTATCTAACCCCGTGCTGTACCTGCCCTGGGACTGTGATGGGACAGTGTAGAGGGAGCTTTACTCTGTATCTAACCCGTGCTGTACCTGCCCTGGGAGTGTTTGATGGGACAGTGTAGAGGGAGCTTTACTCTGTATCTAACCCGTGCTGTACCTGCCCTGGGAGTGTTTGATGGGGACAGTGTAGAGAGAGCTTTACTCTGTATCTAACCCGTGCTGTACCTGCCCTGGGAGTGTTTGATGGGACAGTGTAGAGGGAGCTTTACTCTGTATCTAACCTGTGCTGTACTTGCCCTGGGAGTGTTTGATGGGACAGTGCAGAGGGAGCTGTACTCTGTATCTAACCCGTGCTGTACCTGCCCTGGGAGTGTTTGATGGGACAGTGTAGAGGGAGCTTTACTCTGTATCTAACCCCGTGCTGTACCTGCCCTGGGAGTGTTTGATGGGGCAGTGTAGATGGAGCTTTTCTCTGTATCTAACCCGTGCTGTACCTGCCCTGGGAGTGTTTGATGGGACAGTGTAGAGGGAGCTTTACTCTGTATCTGACCCGTGCTGTACCTGCCCTGGGAGTGTTTGATGGGACAGTGTAGAGGGAGCTTTACTCTGTATCTAACCCGTGCTGTACCTGCCCTGGGAGTGTTTGATGGGGACAGTGTAGAGGGAGCTTTACTCTGTATCTAACCCGTGCTGTACCTGCCCTGGGAGTGTTTGATGGGACAGTGTACAGGGAGCTTTACTCTGTATCTAACCCGTGCTGTACCTGCCCTGGGAGTGTTTGATGGGACAGTGTAGAGGGAGCTTTACTCTGTATCTAACCCATGCTGTACCTGCCCTGGGAGTGTTTGATGGGACAGTGTAGAGGGAGCTTTACTCTGTATCTAACCCGTGCTGTACTTGCCCTGGGAGTGAGGGGGCAGTGTAGAGGGAGCTTTACTCTGTATCTAACCCGTGCTATACCTGGCCTGGGCGTGTTTGATGGGACAGTGAGGGGGAGTGTGGGATTAGACTGGGTGGGATATTAAAGGGTACGGGGAGTGAGCAGGAGAGTGGGATTAGGCTGGCTGGGATATTAAAGGGTATGGGGAGCGAGGGGGGAGAGTGGGATTAGACTGGCTGTGAGATTAAAGGGTGCGGGGAGTGAGTGGGAGAGTGGTATTAGACTGGGTGGGATATTAAAGGGTACGGGGAGAGAGGGTGAGAGTGGGATTAGACTGGGTGGGATATTAAAGGGTACGGGGAGAGAGGGTGAGAGTGGGATTAGACTGGGTGGGATATTAAAGGGTACGGGGAGTGATGGGGAGAGTGGGATTAGACTGGGTGGGATATTGAAGGGTGTGGGGAGTGAGGGGGAGAGTGGGATTAGACTGGGTGGGATACTGAAGGGTGTGGGGAGTGAGGGGGAGAGTGGGATTAGACTGGGGGTGTGCTGAAGAATTCTATGGCTCCAGTTTACCTCAAGGTGTTTGGGATGTTTCTGGGATGTGATAAGTCGTTGTACAATTGCAGGTCTGTGTCTTTCTTTCCCATTTACTTACCGGCGTTCCTGATGGACCCAGCGATACAGAGGAGCAGGAGTGAGGGTCTGATGAATGGTCGCAGGCCCCGCAACACTTTCTGTCCAAGGCTGAGCCTGTGGGTTACGGCGCTTTTCGGATCTTCATCGCTTTGCTTCCCCCGCGGAGTTTCGCGAACGGTCAGCAGCAGGACGGCGCTCACGATGAACCCTGGGATAGCGCTGAGGAAGAAGGCCCATCTCCAGCCCTGAGGCAAGCACAGAGTCAGAAAATCACAGGCTTTCGCCCCCCTTAATCTGCCTGCTCACATACAATCAGAAAATGCCACAGTCACCTGGACTATTCGCCCGTCCTCCCCTCACTGTTGCTGCTTCTTGTTCCTATTTTATTTTTTCCCTTCCTCTCAGTAGTGACCTTTGCACCTCACACCATCCCTCGCTTGGACAAGTGATGACCCCACTGGTGCAGCAATGACCACTTTGGCCTCGGACATTGTCTCTCTGAATCCAGGCTCTGGACTACCTCAGTGTCCCCCCTGCTCAATGGGGTATCCAACCTCAGGACGTTCCAAAGCACTTTACAGCCAATGAAGTACGTTAGAAGTGTGGTCACTGGTGTAATGTAGGAAACGCGGCAGCCAATTTGCGCACAGAAAGCTCCCACAAACAGCAATGAGATAATGACCAGATAATCGTTTTTTAGTGATGTTGGTTGAGGGATAAATATTGTCCTGGACACCGGGAAGAACGCCCCTGCTCTTCTTCCAATAGTGCCCGTGGGATCTTTACATCCACTTGAGAGCAGACGGGGCCTCGGTTTAATGTCTAGGGAGACAATCCCAGGAGCTTGTTTTATCCATTTGCTGGTCATTTCGGATATTCGTGCCTTAATCTTTCTGCGCTTGACTCACAAGGAGACGCCATTTGAGGGAGGGGCACCTGAGACGACGGAATAGTTCAGCAGGAGGGGCTGGTGGGGTTTGCAGTGGGGTTTGCGGTCGGGAGGGGGGGCGGGGGTCCTACAGGACTTGAGCTGAAGCTTACCTGCCCCAGGATGTTGGCCCTGGTAATGTAGTTCCCGACAGCGTAGGAGAGGCTGTAGCCAGCGTAGATCCCCCAGTTATAGAAGCCCATGGCTGAGCCACGGACAACCTTGGGGAAATAGTCCATGATCAGACTGACTGCGAACGGTGTGCACCCGGCCTCGCTGTGAAACAGGACACAAGACGTGTAAACCAACAGCAAAACTCTTACCGGCCACAATTTCAGAGAATCTTACAGAACAGAAGGAGGCCATTCGGCCCATCGTACCTGTGCTGGCTCTTTGGTCGAGCTCTCCCATTAGTCCCACTCCCCCTGCTCTCTCCCCAGAGCCCTGTGAATTTAACTCCTTCAAATATTTATCCAATTCCCTTTTGAAAGTTACTATTGAATCTGCTTCCACCGCCCTTTCAGGCAGCGTGTTCCAGATCACAACAACTCGCTGCGGAAAAAAATTCTCCTCATCTCCCCTCTGGTTCTTTTGCCGATTATCTTCAATCTGTGTCCTCTGGTTACCGACCCTCCTGCCACTGGGAACAGTTTCTCCTTATTTATTCGATCAAAACCCATCAAATCTCCTCTTAACCTTCCCTGTTCTAAGGAGAAAAATCCCAGCTTCTCCAGTCTCTGCACATCACTGAAGTCTGTCATCCCTGGCACCATTCTAGTAAATCTCCTCTGCACCCTCTCCAAGGCCCTGGGGTCAGAACCAAACCCAATGCTGTTCCCATCTGACATCCACACGCGTACTGTCCCGCACGACATCGGGCGAGAGTCCAGGCTGAGCTTTCTTCTCCCTAACTCGGGGACATGTAACACTCCAACTGCTGAGGCCAGCTAATCCAGCACAGGCCAGGTCCCATTCCCTGCTCCGCACGCAACTCATCCCGCTTTCCAAACCCAATGACCCATTCACCACACCCAACACTTGTTACACCCAACTCAATGTAGTCTGCAGCCCCCCACCCAACTCCCCCGTACCCTCACACCCAACTCCCCCGCACCCACCCACCCAACTCCCCCCACCCACTTCCCCCCACACCCCCACTCAACTACCCCCCCCAACTCCCCCCTCACCCTCCACCCAACTCCCCCCGCCCAACTCCCCCACCCCCCGATTTTCTTTCGTCCTTACACAAGGTACAAACACTGAACACGGTTAAATTCCAGTCCCCTGTTTCTACATGTGGTGCAGGAGAGGTTCGGATAAACTCCTGGCCTCGGCTCCTAGCTGTATTCCCCTGGGACACGGAGCTGAGCTGGTACCTTGAGCGGGACTCACCCAATGTGTGGGGAATCATTGTCCCTTTGCACCTCATTCCAAACACCACATCTCAACAAAGTAACGAGGGTTGTGTGGTGGGGAAACGGCAGAAGGTTGGTGATCATTGACCGGGGCCCAGGAACCGCAATCACCGGGACAGGGACTGGCAAACAGTCGGTGAGGGTAAAGCAAGACGGAGGGTGCGGACATCACCTGATCCCTTGCCCAAAGCGCAGTAACACCAGGTGCCAGTAACGCTTGGTGAATCCCATCAGCAGCGTCATGAGGCTCCAGAGAAAGAGGCTGGCAGACAGGAAATTCTTCCGATTGACAGAATCAGCCACGAATCCAATAAAAACCCCTGAGGCAAAATAAAACACAGAAAGCTGGCATTAACACGCTGCACCAGGACCTGGCGGGGGCGAAGGTCTGACTCCAACACCACAACTCCTACAGACACACTGAGCTTAACTCGGGCTGTGTGGCACCAGGCGAGACAGACGAGCGAGCGGGGCCCAGGCCCAATCCCTGCTCCGTGCTGACTGAGCCACATCATTGGTCGGGCCCAAAGTTGCCCTCAGTGCCTGTAGGATCGAGAGGGCCAATTCAGTCAGGGTTCCGGTTCCTGTTCCTGATCGCTCAGTGACAACTAGAAACTCTGTGTTGGGTGAGGACAGGATAGGCTGGAATGCACCCTTGATTCTTAGAGTCAGAGAATCTCACAGCACAGGAGGCCATTCGGCCCATCGTGCCTGTGCCGGCTCTTTGGTCGAGCTCTCCAATTAGTCCCACTCCCCCTGCTCTTTCCCCATAGCCCAGCATAGTTCTCTTTTTCAAGTATTTATCCAATTCCCTTTTGAAAGTTACTATTGAATCTGCTTCCACCGCCCTTTCAGGCAGCGCGTTCCAGATCACAACAACTCGCTGTAAAAACATGTTTCCTCATCTCCCCTCTGGTTCTTTTGCTGATTATCTTCAATCTGTGTCCTCTGGTTACCGACCCTCCTGCCACTGGAAACAGTTTTTCCTTATTTAATCTATTAAAACCCCTCGTGATTTTGAACACCTCAATCAAATCTCCCCTTAACCTTCTCTGCTCTAAGGAGAACAACCCCAGCTTCTCCAGTCTATCCACGTCACTGAAGTCTCTCATCCCTGGGACCATTCTAGTAAATCTCTTCTGCACCCTCTCCAAGGCCTGGACATCCTTCCTAAAGTGTGGTGACCAGAACTGGACACAATACTCTAGTTGTGGCCTAACCAGTGCTTTATAAAGGTTCAGCATAACTTCGCTACTTTTGTACTCAATACCTCTATTTATGAAGCCCAAGATCCCATATGCTTTGTTAACCACTCTCTCAATATGTCCTGCCACCTTCAGGGACCTATGCACATTAACTCCCAGGTCCCTCTGTCCCTGCACACTCTTTAAAACTGTGCCATTAAGTGTATATTGCCTTTCCCTGTTCCTTCTGCCAAAATGCATCACCTCACACTTCTCTGTATTAAATTCCATCTGCCACTTGTCTGCCCATTCTGCTGGCCTTTCTATGTCCTGTTGCAGTCGATTGGTATCATCCTCACTGTTTGCCACACCCCCAAGTTTGGTGTCATTGGCAAATTTAGAAATTCTACTCTGTATTCCAATATCCAGGTCATTTATATACTGTATATCAAAAAAAGCAGTGGCCCCAGCACTGACCCTTGGGGAACACCACTGTCTACCATCCTCCAGTCTGAAAAACAGCCATTTACCACAACTCGCTGTTTTCTGTCCTTAAGCCAATTCCTTATCCAAGCTGCCACTGACCCACCTATTCCATGAGCCTCAATTTTGTTAACCAGCCTTCTATGTGGTACTTTGTCAAACGCCTTCCGAAAATCCATGTAGACAACATCCATTGCATTCCCTTCATCAATCCTCTCTGTTACTTCATCAAAAAATTCAATTAGATTAGTCAAACACGATCTGCCTTTTAAAAATCCGTGTTGGCTCGCCTTAATTAGCTTAAACCTCTCCAAGTGCCCATTAATTTTTTCCTTGATTATTGTTTCTAAAACTTTTCCCACCATTGATGTTAAACTGACCGGCCTGTAGTTACAGGAAACCTTTTGGTATCCGGCACTGACGGGACCGGCGTGTTGCCGGTTGATCAAAAATTCCAGATGACGGACAGGGTTATCTACTGAGGCTATTTTTAACAAAAAAAAATAAAAAATCAAGAAATGTGCAGTATACAGTAATTGGGTACTCACCTACAGAATGTTGTGTTAAATGGATGGTGGGAGATGCTTGATTAAGTACAGTACTGCCAGTTGAGGGTAATGCAATGCAATGACGACCAGCAGCGTGGGAGACACACAGTACCCCTGTAAAATGGCGGATCAGGAGAGACTACCGGCAGTGTGGGAGACACACAGTACCCCTGTAAAATGGCGGATCAGGAGAGACTACCGGCAGCGCGGGAGAGTCAGACTCCTGTTATTGAAGTGTTCCGATTTCCGACAGCGCCAAGAAGCCGAGTAGTGGCAGTTTGGGGAACTACCCCCACTGACTAACTCGGTCACCGCGGGAGACTCGCCCTCGGACTCGGCAACATTGCCGGTTATTGAGGTGTTGTTTTCGGAGTGAGAATTTTGCCGGTTAATAGAGAATTTCGGATATTTAGGTGCCGTTTAAATGAGAGTTTCCTTACTAGGATTGTCCTGACACCCTTTCTTGAACAATGGTGTCACATTTGTTATCTTCTATGTTCTTAATCCCCCCACAGTGGGAATCCCCCTCAGCGTGAGAACCTACTTTACGTCATACAATGCTGCTGAATCACAAAGATTTAAAAAATGAGAAAACACTTAAAGTAATAAAAGAACATCACAGCCAAGTCCAAGTCTGCCCTCGATGTGCACACACACTTCCCCACAGGAGCAGGAGCCCTGGCTGGATTCCCCCTGCCTAACCTGGGGTAGTGAGGACACCTGTAGCACCTCACCTACTGCCCAGGACTGGGAGCTACTGGCTGTGTGTGGCTCAGTACCGCCACCAGGTGGTGCATTTACTTCCTGAGCCAGAAGGTGAGCTGCTGTTTTTAGGATTAACACAGTCATGGTACAGCAGCAAAGGCCTGTTCAAACGGCACCTGTTGGAGCAATGCAGTGTTTCGGTGAGATAGGTTAGACAACATTGCTCAATTGAGCCACTGACCTGTGAAGGTGTAAATGAGGATGAAGACAGGACCGGCCATGATCTGATACTCCCATCCGGTTCCATCATAGTCCCACTGACAATATCCAGTCTCGTTCTCATTCAGGAGGGACAGGCAGCTGGGAATCAACACCAGGTTTCATTATAAAAAGAGTAAAACTCACAGAATTCGCAGCCTCTCCGACGACTCTCTGTTTCATTCGCTTCAATTTAACTTTCTTCCTCTCCACGACGCTCCCTGCATCCGAACAACATTCCGTGAGTGGCAGCTGAGTTTATAAACTTCACCCTTCGTCGGTCCAGCCCCATTCACACTCTGCGGTCATTAACTGAATTTCATCTGCCACTGTCCTGCCCTTTTTATTTTACTCTTTTCCCTGAGCTTCCTCTCAGGAAATAGCTGCCAAAAAAACCTGCAAGTAATATAAGAGCTAATAGTAAAAGGTTTTATACATATATTAAGAGTAAGAGAGTGACTAAGGGAGATGTGGGCCGTTAAAGACAGGCGCAGGTGATACTGTAATGGACAACATGGTAGTGGCAGATTTATTAAACAAGTACTTTGTATCTTTTCAGTCGAGGAAGAGGATAAAATACCAAGTGATATAAACAGGTGATATAAAGGAAATTAAAAATAAATCAAGGGGAGCAACTTACTGGATTCAATATTAGTTTCAAAATGATAATGGAGAAAATAATGGGACTTAGGATACATAAATCTCCGGGACCTGATGGTTTCCACCCCAGGGTATTAAAAGAAGTAGGTGAGGAAATTATAGAAGTATTCGTTATTGGCAGGGGTAGTCTGGCATAGGCCAGCATTTTGAGTTGTGAAAACATGGAGTCAAAAGATAGGGACACACACTCGCACACTCTCACACAGGCACACTCACACAGACAGACACACTGACACTCACACACTCGCACAGGCACACTCACACAGACAGACACACTGACACACACTCAGAAACACACACTCGCACAGGCACACTCACACAGACAGACACACTGACACACACTCACACACTCGCACAGGCACACTCACACAGACAGACACACTGACACACACTCGCACAGGCACACTCACACAGACAGACACACTGACACACACTCACACACTCGCACAGGCACACTCACACAGACTGACACACACTCAGAAACACACACTTGCACAGGCACACTCACACAGACAGACACACTGACACACACTCACACACTCACACAGGCACACTCACACAGACAGACACACTGACACACACTCACACACTCGCACAGGCACACTCACACAGACAGACACACTGACACACACTCACACACTCGCACAGGCACACTCACACAGACAGACACACTGACACACACTCAGAAACACACACTCACACAGGCACACTCACAGAGACAGACACACTGACACACACTCAGAAACACACACTTGCACTGGCACACTCACAGAGACAGACACACTGACACACACTCAGAAACACACACTCGCACTGGCACACTCACACAGACAGACACACTGACACACACTCAGAAACACACACTCGCACTGGCACACTCACACAGACAGACACACTGACACACACTCAGAAACACACACTCACACACTCGCACAGGCACACACACACTGACACACACTCAGAAACACACACTCAGAAACACACACTCACACAGGCACACACGCACACTGTCAGGTCTAGAAAGCAGCGAGGCGAAGTTTTGACCAGGCTCTGAAGGAGATTGCAGGAGGATAGTTAGGAATTATTTTGTTTCAGTCAAGCACCCTGACCTGCTGATGTGGGAAACTGTGACGTGTTCATTATTTTGTACTATTACAGAAAAACAAATTGTATTGATCAAACTAAGTGAGTCCGATCATAACTGCATGTCCACTGGCTATGAATAAAGCAGTTTAATGATTCGTATCTGGACTTACCTTATCGAGCGTTTCACAGTCAATCTTTGAAAGGGCTGAAGAAGCAAACGTGCAAAAGACACAAATATCCAGTTGAGATCACAGGGAGGTCCTGTTGCTACACCCTGGGTTATGTTCACACATAGTTAGATATGGGGCAGCGTGGCTGCAACCCTCAGACCACTTATCAGAGTGAGCAGCACTGTGCTACCCGAGGGAAGGTGTACGGCTAGAATCAGAGAATGGTTACAGCACAGAAGGAGGCCATTCGGTCCGTAAAGCCCGTGCCGGCTCTCTGCAAGAACACTTCAGTTAGTCCCACTCCCCCGCCCTTTCCCCGTAGCCCTGCAAAAAAAATTTCTTCAGGTACTTATCCAATTCCCTTTTGAAAGCCACGATTGAATCTGCCTCCGCCACCCTCTCAGGCAGCGCATTCCAGATCCTAACCACTCGCTGCGTAAAAAAGGTTTCCCTCATGTCGCCTTTGGTTCTTCTGCCAATCACCTTAAATCTGTGTCCTCTGGTTCTCGACCCTTCTGCCAATGGTAACAGTTTCTATCTACTCTGTCTAGACCCCTCATGATTTTGAACACCTCTATCAAATCTCCTCTCAACCTTCTCTGCTCTAAGGAGAACAACCCCAGCTTCTCCAGTCTATCCACGTAACTGAAGTCCCTCATCCCTGGAACCATTCTCGTAAATCTTTTCTGCCCCCTCTCTAAGGCCTTCACATCCTTCCTAAAGTGCGGTGCCCAGAATTGGACACAATACTCCAGGTGAGGCCGAACCAGTGTTTTATAAAGGTTCATCATAACTTCCTTGCTTTGTACTCTATGCCTCTATTTATGAAGCCCAGGATCCCGTATGCTTTAGTAACCTCTTTCTCAACCTGCCCTGCCACCTTCAATGATTTGTTAACATATACCCCCAGGTCTCTCTGTTCATGCACCCCCTTTAGGATTGTACCCTTTAGTTTATATTGTCTCTCCTCATTCTTCCACCAAAATGTATCACTTCACACTTTTCTGCGTTAAATTTCATCTGCCACGTGTCCACCCATTCCACCAGCCTGTCTATATCCTCTTGAAGTCTATCACTATCCTCCCCACTGTTCACTATACTTCCAAGTTTTGTGGCATCTGCAAATTTTGAAATTGTGCCCTGTATACCCAAGTCTAAGTCATTAGCTGCGCGGGGCGAGCGGTGAGCTCCTGCCTGGAACCAGCGCTCGTTGGCTCAGGAGAAGGAGGAGGAGGAGGCGGCGGCGGCGCAGGCCCGCAGGCCCGCAAGGATGATGGCGGCCATGACGGTCCGATGCTGAGATCGCTCTCCCTGTTTCGGGCGGCCAGCTCTCGCCGCTCGCTCCCGCAACCGGAGCGAGGTGCTCGGCGAGTCGGGCAGAGGCAGCGCAGCGCGATGAGCAGCAGCAGCAGCCAAGCCGACCCGCTGGAGCACATCGGCCGGCAGCTCCTCGGCGGGAAGGAATTCCGACTGGGAGGAGGGGAGCCGAGCATGGCGGCCAGAGGCCGACCCGCGAAGAGAGAGAAGTAGGCCCCGGGCCGTGGAGTGTGGAGCCGGCGACGGTGAAGAGGAGGCTGAATTGGAGCATTCACATCCCGACGATGTGTTCGGCGAGTCGGGCAGAGGAGCGCAGCGCAACGAGCAGCAGCAGCAGACTCACGACACGCTGCAGCACGTCGGCTGGCAGCTCCATTTTGGGTAACTCGCAGTCCGGATGGGAGGAGGGGAGCCGGGCATGGTGGCCAGAGCGGGAGAAGCAGGCCACCACACGTGGAGCCGGCAACAGTGAGGAGGAGGCCGCGGTGACGAGGAGGACGGAGCGGCTGAGGGACATCGTGCTCCCACTGCCACGGGAAGCCATTGTATTGACTCTGAACGCGGCGCTGTATGTATAGCTGACGCGTCCCCACGGGGAACAAGCATTCCATTGTACTTGTTACATATGGCAAATAAATCTAATCTGAATCTGATCTGAATCTTAATATATATCCAGAAAAGCAGTGGTCCTAGTACCGACCCCTGGGGAACACCACTGTATACCTTCCTCCAGTCTGATAAACAACCGTTCCCCACTACTCTCTGTTTCCTGTCACTTAACCAGTTCCATATCCATGCAGCCACTGTTCCATGAACAACAAGCCTATTATGTGGCATTTTATCAAACGCTTTTTGGAAGTCCATGTACACCACATCAACCGCACTGCCCTCATCAACCCGCTCTGTTACCTCATCAAAAAATTCAATCAAGTTGGTGTAGTAATTAAGATTAACCATTTTTATATAACTATAGTATGTGAAACTGTGTGCTAAAATCCTAAAAAGTCTGTATAAAATGGCGACTGGCTGAGACCAAAGCAGGACGGGAAATTATGCCAACCTGACTAAAAACCTCTGTTTTAAATGACTGAAGTAATGTTATGGAAAAGAGAGAAGAGCTCGAGAGAGATTGGAATTGGAGCCTTCATTTTAGAAACTGCAGAATAGACAAACTGTTTAGAAAACACCTCAAGGATGTGCTGTAAAGTGAAATTCTTAGATAAGGGTATTTTGTTATGCACAGATAAAGGCCTAGTGGAACTAATGAGGTCATAAGATGATTGGCAAGGAGAGGAGGGACATTTACCAGGTGTTAGAAAAGCTAATTACTGCCACGTAGGCAAAATGGGAGAAAAAGGGTATAAAAATACAGATATTGAACACCGAAAGCAGCATGAAGCTCGAGAATAAGAAGCTTCAGTCAACAGAACACAGCAAGAGAATAAAGAGACCACACCACAGTCACTCGGAAGGAACGCCGGGGTTCGATGAACAGACTGCAACTAAAACCTGTTTTACTGATACACAATATACCTGTACCCAGAGTGGTTTGTATAGTCACGGACAAATTATTCTAAAGAGCTTTTAAAAGCTACAGGCTACATTTGTTACCTTGCAATCTGCAATCTGCGGGAACCGTTCTAGAATCTATGGAATTTTGGAAAATGACAACCAATGCATCCACTATCTCTATAGCCAACTCTTTCAAAACCCTAGGATGTAGGCCATCAGGTCCAGGGGATTTATTGGCTTTCAGTCCCATTAATTTCTCCAGTACTACTTTTTTACTAATACTGATATCTTTCAATTCCTCATTCTCGCTAGACGCTTGGTTCTCCACTATATCCGGGAAGTTTTTTGCGTCTTCTTCCATGAAGGCAGACACATTTACCTTAATTTTATTGAGTCCCTGTCCCCGATTCAATATTAGTTTCCTTGGGATTTCTGGCATGCTATCCTCTTCCTCCACTGTAAATACTGACACAAAGTAATTATTCAACATGTCCGCCATTTCCTCATCATTGACAATATCACCACTTTCAGTTTTTAAGGGGCCAACATTGCTCCTGACCACCCTCTTTTTCCAAATGTAACTAAAAATTCTTTGTATTGATTTTGATATCCCTTACAAATTTCTTTCATACTCCCTTTTTGTAGATCTTACTATCTGTTTTGTCACCCTTTGCTGTTTTTTTTATTCGTTCATGGATGTGGGTGTCGCTGGCAAGGCCGGCATTTATTGCCCATCCCTAGTTGCCCTCGAGAAGGTGGTGGTGAGCCGCCTTCTTGAACCGCTGCAGTCCGTGTGGTGAAGGTACTCCCACAGTGCTGTTTGGGAGGGAGTTCCAGGATTTTGACCCAGCGACAATGAACCCTAACCCTAATCCTAAATGCAATGTTCTTTGTATCTTTCCCATTCGCCAGGATCTGTGCTATTTTTTGTATTTTTGTATGCTTTTTCTTTTAGTTTTGTGCTGTCCCTTACCTCTTTAGTCGTCCATGGCTGGGGGGGTTTGGTAAGTAGGGCTCTTGCCCCTCAGAGGTATAAACTGGTTCTGTATCACATTAAATTATTTTTTGAACATCTCCCACTGATCGTCTGTTGTTTTACCCATTACACAGTACTCTAGGAGTGGTCTCACCAAAGCCCTGTACAATTGTAGCAAGACTTCCTCACTCTTATACTCCAACCCCCTTGCAATAAAGGCTAACATACCATTTGCCTTCATAATTGCTTGCTGTACCAGTTTGTTAACTTTCCGTGTTTCATGTTCAAGGACATCCAAATTCGCTGAATACCAACATTTACTAGTCTTTCATCTTTTAAAAAATATTCTGCTTTTCTATTCTTCCTACCAAAGTGGATAATTTCAAACTTCCCATAATTATACTCTATCTGCCACCTTCTTGCCTAATCACTTAACCTGCCTTTATCCCTTTGCAGCCTCTTTAAGTCCTCCTCACAGCTTACTTTCCCACCTAACTTTGTATCATCAGCAAACTTAGATACATTACATTCGGTCCCCTCATCTAAGTCACTGATATAGATTGTGAATAGCTGAGGCCCAAGCACTGACCCTTGCGGTATCCCACTAGTTACAGCCTGCCAACCCGAAAATGACCGTTTATTCTTACTCTCTGTTTTCTGTCCGTTAACCAATCCTCAATCCATGCTAATATATTACCCCCAATCTTATGATCCCTAATCTTGTGTAACAGCCTCTTGTGTGGCACCTTATCGAATGCCTTCTGAAAATCCAAATATACTACATCCACTGGTTCCCCCTTATCTACCCTACTACTTACATACTGAAAAAACTCTATCAGATTTGTCAAACACGATTTCCCTTTCATAAAACTATGTTGACTCTGCCTAATCATATTATGGTTTTCCAAGTGCCCTGTTTCCACTTCTTTAACAATGGATTCCAGGATTTTCCCGACGACTGATGTCATGCTAACTGGCCTGCAGTTCCCTATTTTCTCTCTCCCTCCTTTCTTGAATAGCAGGGTTACATTTGCAACCTTCCAATCCGTGGGGACCGTTCCAGAATCTATGGAATTTTGGAAGATCAAAACCAATGCATCCACTATCTCTGTAGCCAGCTCTTTAAGAACCCTAGGATGTAGGCCGTCAGGTCCAGGGCATTTGTCACTTTTTAGTCCCATTAATTTCTCCAGTACGATTTCTTTACTAATAATAATTACTTTAAGTCCCTGGCTCTCATTAGACCCTTGGTTCCCCATTATTTCTTGTATGTATTCAAATCCGACTCCAGAGACTTGAGCACAAAATCCAAGCTGACACTGCAGTGCCGTACTGAGGGAGCGCCGCACTGTCGGAGGGGCGGTACTGAGGGAGCGCCGCACTGTCGGAGGGACGTACTGAGGGAGCGCTGCACTGTCGGAGGGACAGTACTGAGGGAGCGCTGCACTGTCGGAGGGGCAGTACTGAGGGAGCGCCGCACTGTCGGAGGGGCAGTACTGAGGGAGTGCCGCACTGTCGGAGGGGCAGTACTGAGGGAGCGCCGCACTGTCGGAGGGGCAGTACTGAGGGAGCGCCGCACTGTCGGAGGGGCAGTACTGAGGGAGCGCCGCACTGTCGGAGGGGCAGTACTGAGGGAGCGCTGCACTGTCGGAGGGGCAGTACTGAGGGAGCGCCGCACTGTCGGAGGGGCAGTACTGAGGGAGCGCCGCACTGTCGGAGGGACAGTACTGAGGGAGCGCTGCACTGTCGGAGGGGCAGTACTGAGGGAGTGCTGCACTGTCGGAGGAGCAGTACTGAGGGAGTGCTGCACTGTCGGAGGGGCAGTACTGAGGGAGCGCTGCACTGTCGGAGGGGCAGTACTGAGGGAGCGCTGCACTGTCAGAGGGGCAGTACTGAGGGAGCGCCGCACTGTCGGAGGGGCAGTACTGAGGGAGCGCTGCACTGTCGGAGGGGCAGTACTGAGGGAGCGCTGCACTGTCGGAGGGGCAGTACTGAGGGACTGCTGCACTGTCGGAGGGACAGTACTGAGGGAGCGCCGCACTGTCGGAGGGGCAGTACTGAGGGAGCGCTGCACTGTTGGAGGAGCAGTACTGAGGGAGCGCCGCACTGTCGGAGGGGCAGTACTGAGGGAGTGCTGCACTGTCGGAGGGACAGTACTGAGGGAGTGCCGCACTGTCAGAGGGGCAGTACTGAGGGAGCGCCGCACTGTCGGAGGGAGAGTACTAATGCCGCCATTAGCGCCCTGCTAAATTTCGCGGGAGGCGTGGCCAGTGGCGCTAAACCCACTAAATGCCCTCTTTGGGCATTAACTGGTGGCGCAGCCCACCGAATTTCTAGGCCCAAGTCTTTATTTCTTTTTCCTTCTGGCTGGTACTGAATCCCAGACACTCATTCCATGGTCACTGGCGTTTCAGGCTCCAGACACACGGAATCAAACAGCACCCGCCACATTCACTGGCTCAGACTCAGGCTCAAACCACCTGGGGATTTCCACTTTCTATTTAAGTCGGTTGAAAATCCCCATTAAAATAATCTTTCTATTATTACAAATCGTGCCTCTTGCTGGAGTAAACTGCTTCCTTTTTTCTCCAGCCTATTCATTCTGCACCTGCCGTGAACTTTGCTATTCTCGTGCAGCGACTGTGTCTGGACCCACCCCCGGGCCCCGCTTTATATCTGACCCCAGGTCGGTCACCGCCACTGACCATCACCATGAATGACCATCACCGCCACTGACCGTCACCGCGAATGACCGTCACTACCACTGACCGTCACCACCACTGACCATCACCGCGAATGACCATCACTGCCACTGACCATCACCGTGAATGACCATCACCGCCACTGATAGTCACCGCGAATGACCGTCACTACCACTGATCGTCACCGCCACTGACCGTCACTGACCATCACCACCACTGACCGTCACTGCGAATGACCGTCACTACCACTGACTGTCACCGCCACTGACCGTCACCGAGACTGACCGTCACCGCGAATGACCGTCACCGCCACTGACCGTCACCGCCACTGTCCGTCACCGAGACTGGCCCTCACCGCGACTGACCATCACCGAGACTGACCGCCACTGACCGTCACCGCGACTGACCGTCACCACGACTGGCCGTCACCGAGACTGACCATCACCACCACTGACCATCACCGCGAATGACTGTCACTGCCACTGACCGTCACCGCCACTGACCGTCACCGCCACTGACCATCACCGCAAATGACCGTCACTGCCACTGACCGTCACCACAAATGACTGTCACCGCCACTGACCGTCACCGCAAATGACCGTCACTGCCACTGACCGTCACCACAAATGACTGTCACCGCCACTGACCGTCACCGCCACTGACTGTCACCACCACTGACCATCACTGCCACTGACCGTCACCACCACTGACTGTCACCAAGACTGACCGTCACTGCCACTGACCATTACCATCACTGACCATCACCATCACTGACCATCACCGCCCCTGACCATCACCGCCACTGACCATCACCGAGACTGACCATCACCGAGACTGACCATCACCGTGACTGACCATCACAGTGACTGACCATCACCGCCACTGACCATCACCGCCACTAACCATCACTGAGACTGACCATCACCGTGACTGACCATCACAGTGACTGATCATCACCGCCACTGACCATCACCGCCACTAACCATCACTGAGACTGACTATCACCGTGACTGACCATCACCGTGAGACCATCACCACCACTGACCATCACCGCCACTGACCATCACCAACACCGACCATCACCGTGACTGACCATCACACTGACTGACCATCACCGCCACTGACCATAACTGCCACTGACCATCACCGCCACTGACCATCACTGCCACTGACCATCACCACCACTGACCATCACCGTGACTGACCATCACCGTGACTGACCATCACCGTGACTGACCATCACCATCACTGACCATCTCCGTGACTGACCATCACCACTCTGGATTACCAACTCTCGCCGACTCACTCCAGCGCTGCTCAAACCTCATTCACCTCCAGGCTTGACCTTTCCCTCCCAGGCCTCACCAAACTCCAATATGTCCAGAATTACCCCCACCCCAGATGTTGCTGACAGCTGGATCTCCTCCAGCTCATTTCCATCAGTCCCGGAGTTGCCAACTCTGGTTGGAGACTTCCTGGAGGCTTGATCATGTGACATCCATTCACATCCCTCACCCCGGCCCCATTCCCCCTCAACTCGACCCCCATTCCCCCTCACCCTGACCCCCATTCCCCCTCACCCTGACCCCCATTCCCCATCACCCCGACCCCCATTTCCCATCTCCCTGACATCCATACCCCATCACCTGACCCCCATTCCCCCTCACCCTGACCCCCATTCCCCCTCACCCTGACCCCCATTCCCCATCACCCCGACCCCATTCCCCATCACCCCGACCCCCATTCCCCATCACCCCGACCCCCATTCCCCCTCACCCCGACCCCCATTCCCCCTCACCCCCATCCCTCAGTTGCCCCATTCCCGGGGTTATTGCCCCATTCCCGGGGTTATTGCCCCATTCCCGGTGTTAATACCCCATTCCCGGGGCTATTGCCCCATTCCCGGGGTTATTGCCCCATTCCCGGTGTTAATGCCCCATTCCCAGTGGTTATTACCCCATTCCCGGGGTTATTGCCCCATTCCTGGGGTTAATGCCCCATTCCCGGTGTTTATGCCCCATTCCCGGGGTTATTGCCCCATTCCCGGTGGTTATTACCCCATTCCCGGGGTTATTGCCCCATTCCCGGGGGTTATTGCCCCATTCCCTGATTAATGTCCCATTCCCGGGGGTTAATGCCCCATTCCCGGGGTTACTGCCCCATTCCCGGGGGTTAATGCCCCATTCCCGGGGTTAATTCCCCATTCCCGGGGTTATTGCCCCATTCCCGGGGTTATTGCCCCATTCCCGGTGTTAATACCCCATTCCCGGGGCTATTGCCCCATTCCCGGGGTTATTGCCCCATTCCCGGTGTTAATGCCCCATTCCCGGTGGTTATTACCCCATTCCCGGGGTTATTGCCCCATTCCTGGGGTTAATGCCCCATTCCCGGTGTTTATGCCCCATTCCCGGGGTTATTGCCCCATTCCCGGTGGTTATTGCCCCATTCCCGGGGTTATTGCCCCATTCCCAGGGGTTATTGCCCCATTCCCTGATTAATGTCCCATTCCCGGGGGTTAATGCCCCATTCCCGGGATAACTGCCCCATTCCCGGGGGTTATTGCCCCATTCCCGGGGTTAATGCCCCATTCCCGGGTTTAATGCCCCATTCCCAGGGTTAATGCCCCATACCTGGGGTTATTGCCCCATTCCCGGGGTTAATGCCACATTCCCGGGGGTTATTGCCCCATTCCCGGGGGTTATTGCCCCATTCCCGGGGTTAATGCCCCATTCCCGGGGGTTATTGCCCCATTCCCAGGGATATTGCCCCATTCCCGGGGTTAATGCACCATTCCCGGGGTTATTGCCCCATTCCCAGTGGTTAGTGCCCCATCCCCGGGGTTATTGCCCCATTCCCGGGGTTATTGCCCCATTCCCAGGGTTAATGCACCATTCCCGGTGTTATTGCCCCATTCCTGGGGTTATTGCCCCATTCCTGGAGTTATTGCCCCATTCCCAGTGTTATTGCCGCATTCCCGGGGTTAATGCCCCATTCCTAGTGTCATTGCCCCATTCCCAGGGTTATTGCCCAATTCCCGGGGTTAATTCCCCATTCCCGGGGTTATTGCCCCATTCCTGGGGTTATTGCCCCATTCCCGGGGTTAATGCCCCATTCCTGGGGTTATTGCCCCATTCCCGGGGTTATTGCCCCATTCCTGGGGGTTATTGCCCCATTCCCGAGTTATTGGCCCATTCCCGGGGTTATTGCCCCATTCCCAGGGTTATTGCCCCATTCCCGGGGGTTATTGCCCCATTCCCGGGGTTATTGCCCCATTCCCGGGGTTGTTGCCCCATTCCTGGGGTTAATGCCCCATTCCCGGGGTTATTGCCCCATTCCCGGGGGTTATTGCCCCATTCCCGAGTTATTGGCCCATTCCCGGGGTTATTGCCCCATACCCAGGGTTATTGCCCCATTCCCGGGGGTTATTGCCCCATTCCCGGGGTTATTGCCCCATTCCCGGGGTTAGTGCCCCATTCCCGGGGTTGTTGCCCCATTCCTGGGGTTAATGCCCCATTCCCGGGGTTGTTGCCCCATTCCTGGGGTTAATGCCCCATTCCCGGGGTTATTACCCCATTCCCGGGGTTATTGCCCCATTCCCGGGACCCCATTCCCGGGGTTAATGCCCCATTCCCGGGGGGTTAATGCCCCATTCCCGGGGTTAATGCCCCATTCCCGGGGTTATTGCCCCATTCCCAGGGTTAATGCCCCATTCCTGGGGCCCCATTCCCGGGGCCCCATTCCCGGGGTCCCATTCCCGGGGTCCCATTCCTGGGGTTATTGCCCCATTCCCAGGGTTAATGCCCCATTCCCGGGGCCCCATTCCCGGGGTTAATGCCCCATTCCCGGGGTTAATGCCCCATTCCCGGGGTTATTGCCCCATTCCTGGGGTTATTGCCCCATTCCTGGGGTTAATGCCCTATTCCTGGGGTTATTGCCCCATTCCCGGGGTTAATGCCCCATTCCCAGGGTTAATGCTCCATTCCCGGGGTTAATGCCCCATTCCCAGGGTTATTGCCCCATTCCCGGTGTTAAAGCCCCATTCCCAGTGGTTATTGCCCCATTCCCGGGGTTATTGCCCCATTCCCGGTGTTAATGCCCCACTCCTGGGGTTATTGCCCCATTTCCGGTGGTTATTGCCCCATTCCCAGGGTTATTGCCCCATTCCCGGGGGTTATTTCCCCATTCCCGGTGTTAATGCCCCATTCCCGGTGGTTATTGCCCCATTCCCGGGGTTATTGCCCCATTCCCGGTGTTAATGCTCAATTCCCGGGGTTACTGCCCCATTCCCGGGGGTTATTGCCCCATTCCCGGGGTTAATGCCCCATTCCCGGGGTTAATGCCCCATTCCCAGGGTTAATGCCCCATACCTGGGGTTATTGCCCCATTCCCGGGGTTAATGCCCCATTCCCGGGGGTTATTGCCCCATTCCCGGGGTTATTGCCCCATTCCCGGGGTTAATGCCCCATTCCCGGGGTTATTGCCCCATTCCCAGTGGTTAATGCCCCATCCCCGGGGTTATTGCCCCATTCCCGGGGTTATTGCCCCATTCCCGGGGTTAATGCACCATTCCTGGTGTTATTGCCCCATTCCCGGGGTTATTACCCCATTCCTGTGGGTTATTGCCCCATTCCCAGGGTTATTGCCCCATTCCCGGGGTTAATGCCCCATTCCCGGGGTTACCCTCCCATTCCCAGGGTTAATGCCCCATTCCCGGGGTTAATGCCCTTTTCCCGGGGATATTGCCCCATCCCCGGGGTTATTGCCCCATTCCCGGGGTTATTGCCCCATTCCCGGGGTTAATGCACCATTCCTGGTGTTATTGCCCCATTCCCGGGGTTATTGCCCCATTCCCGGGGTTATTGCCCCATTCCCGGGGTTAGTGCCCCATTCCCGGTGTTAGTGCCCCATTCCCGGGGTTATTGCCCCATTCCCGGGGTTAATGCCACATTCCCGGGGTTATTGCCCCATTCCCGGGGTTATTGCCCCATTCCCGGGGTTATTGCCCCATTCCCGGGGTTAATGCCCCATTCCTGTGGGTTATTGCCCCATTCCCAGGGTTATTGCCCCATTCCCGGGGTTATTGCCCCATTCCCGGGGTTGTTGCCCCATTCCCGGGGTTATTGCCCCATTCCCGGGGTTAATGCCCCATTCCCGGGACCCCATTCCCAGGGTTATTGCCCCATTCCCAGGGTTATTGCCCCATTCCCGGGGTTATTGCCCCATTCCCGGGGTTATTGCCCCATTCCCGGGGTTGTTGCCCCATTCCCGGTGTTAGTGCCCCATTCCCGGGGTTAATGCCACATTCCCGGGGTTATTGCCCCATTCCCGGGACCCCATTCCCAGGGTTATTGCCGTATTCCCGGGGCCCCATTCCCGGGGTTAAAGCCCCATTCCCGGGGGGTTAATGCCCCATTCCCCCCCCGTGAGCTGACCTGTGCCGGGAGCTGGTATTTCGACACTCCGCCCCACTCCGGCCCGCACTCGCCGTCGGGAGGCAGCTCCTTTCCCCGATCTGGAGGTCCCGGGCCAGGGGCTGGATGACGATGGCCAGGAGGTAGCGGTGCAGCTGGTTGAGGAGGTAAGTGAGCAAGAGGCAGCACAGCACGTAGACCGGGTAGGCACCGGCCCGGCACAAGCCCGGAGCCCGCATCGCCTCGCCTGGAGCCGGAGACCGCCTCGCCTCGCCTCGGCTCCCCAACACCGGCACAACAAGACTCGCAACTCTCGGTGTCGTTTCCCCAAAGTGATAACAGCTGCCAGTGCCGTCAAACGGTGATCCAAACACCGAGGCTTCAGAGCAGTTTCACTTCCTTTATTTTTAGAACCAAATACAGAAACTCCAGAAATAAGAGTCACAGAGAGAGAGACCCCCAGAGAGAGAGTCACAGAGAGAGAGAGAGAGAGAGAGAGAGAGACCCCCAGAGAGAGAGAGAGTCACAGAGAGAGAGAGAGAGAGACCCCCAGAGAGAGAGTCACAGAGACCCCCAGAGAGACAGACAGAGAGACAGTCACAGAGACCCCCAGAGAGAGAGACAGAGAGAGAGACCCCCAGAGAGAGAGAGTCACAGAGACCCCCAGAGAGACAGACAGAGAGACAGTCACAGAGACCCCCAGAGAGAGAGACAGAGAGAGAGAGTCACAGAGACCCCCAGAGAGACAGACAGAGAGAGAGAGTCACAGAGACCCCCAGAGAGAGAGACAGAGAGAGAGAGTCACAGAGACCCCCAGAGAGAGAGACAGAGAGAGAGAGTCACAGAGACCCCCAGAGAGAGTCACAGAGACCTGGCTGTGAATGAACTGAAAGAGAAAGCAAGAAGGGCTTTCTATGCCATCAAAAAATCAATCCAAATAGAAATCCCAATTAGCATTTGGCTCAAAATTTTCAAATCAGTAATTGAACCAATTGCACTCTATGGCAGTGAGGTCTGGGGACCACTAACTCAACAAGAATTTGCAAAATGGGACAAACACCCAATTGAGATCCTACATGCAGAATTCTGTAAAAGTATCCTCCGGACTCAAAGGAAAACAGTAAACAACGCATGCAGGGCGGAACTAGGCCAATACCCATTAATAATCACTATCCAAAAAAGAGCCACCAAATTTTGGAATCACCTACAAATGAGCAATCCCCAATGCTATCACTACGACGCCCTGAAATGCCAAGAGCTGACCATAAAGAAGAATACCCTCAGTCAACTAGTCCTGGGACTCAGTGAAGTAACTACTAACACTACTAACAATAACCAGCCCCAGGACAGTGACAGGGTAACACAAAGAATTCGACCCAACACAATCGTCGCTAAGCAAAAGGAAAAATACCTGTCATATTGGGCAGAAACAACAAAAACCCAAAGCAAACTCAATTGCTACTTGGCCCTAAACAGACAATACAACATAGCTGATTACCTGACCATGGTAAAGGATAACAAACTGAGAAGAACCTTGACAAGGTACAGACTTAGCGAACATAGCCTAGCAATCGAAAAAGGCAGACACAGGCAGACCAGGCTGCCAAGAGAAGACAGGATATGCTCTCACTGCAGTCAGGGAGTAGTGGAGACAGAGATGCACTTCCTCACAGCCTGTGGAAAATATCAGGGCATCAGGGAGAATTTCTACCAAAAATTCTCACAAATATGCCCTGAATTCAGAAATCTGACTGACAACCAAAAACTCCCATTCCTACTGGGGGAGGAGAGAAGCTGTGTAACACTGGCGGCGCACTATGTTACAGCTTGCCATGAACAGAGGGACAACCAGTAAACTAAGAAAAGAATATATATAAACAATGCGAAAATATATTTATACACTCAGGGATATACCTGTTTATACACTGTATGAATGGAACCGCGTTTATGTGGTAAACCATAAATGTATTTTGATGCTTTGGCAACATAAGATGTACCTTATCATGCCAATAAAGCGATTTGAATTTGAATTTGAGTCACAGAGACCCCCAGAGAGACAGAGAGAGAGACAGAGAGACCCCCAGAGAGACAGTCACAGAGACCCCCAGAGAGACAGAGTCACAGAGACCCCCAGAGAGAGAGACAGAGAGACCCCCAGAGAGACAGTCACAGAGACCCCCAGAGAGACAGAGTCACAGAGACCCCCAGAGAGACAGTCACAGAGACCCCCAGAGAGACAGAGTCACAGAGACCCCCAGAGAGAGAGACAGAGAGACCCCCAGAGAGACAGTCACAGAGACCCCCAGAGAGACAGTCACAGAGACCCCCAGAGAGAGACAGTCACAGAGACCCCCAGAGAGACAGAGAGACCCCCAGAGAGAGAGTCACAGGTAGACCCCCAGAGAGACAGAGAGACCCCCAGAGAGACAGAGAGACCCCCAGAGAGAGACAGTCACAGAGACCCCCAGAGAGACAGAGAGAGAGACAGAGAGACCCCCAGAGAGACAGTCACAGAGACCCCCAGAGAGACAGAGTCACAGAGACCCCCAGAGAGACAGTCACAGAGACCCCCAGAGAGACAGAGAGACCCCCAGAGAGAGACAGTCACAGAGACCCCCAGAGAGAGACAGAGAGTCACAGAGACCCCCAGAGAGAGACAGAGTCACAGAGACCCCCAGAGAGAGAGAGACAGAGTCACAGAGACCCCCAGAGAGAGACAGAGAGTCACAGAGACCCCCAGAGAGACAGAGAGACCCCCAGAGAGAGTCACAGAGACCCCCAGAGAGAGACAGAGAGTCACAGAGACCCCCAGAGAGAGAGACAGAGAGACCCCCAGAGAGAGTCACAGAGACCCCCAGAGAGACAGAGAGACCCCCAGAGAGACAGTCACAGAGACCCCCAGAGAGAGACAGAGTCACAGAGACCCCCAGAGAGAGACAGAGAGTCACAGAGACCCCCAGAGAGAGAGACAGAGAGACCCCCAGAGAGAGTCACAGAGACCCCCAGAGAGAGACAGAGAGTCACAGAGACCCCCAGAGAGAGAGACAGAGAGACCCCCAGAGAGTCACAGAGACCCCCAGAGAGACAGAGAGACCCCCAGAGAGAGACAGTCACAGAGACCCCCAGAGAGAGACAGAGTCACAGAGACCCCCAGAGAGAGAGAGAGTCACAGAGACCCCCAGAGAGAGAGACAGAGACCCCAGAGAGTCACAGAGACCCCCAGAGAGAGACAGAGAGACCCCCAGAGTCAGAGACCCCCAGAGAGAGACCCCCAGAGTCAGAGACCCCCAGAGATAGTCACAGAGAGACCCCCAGAGTCACAGAGACCCCCAGATAGTCACAGAGAGACGCCCAGAGAGACAGAGACCCCCCAGAGAGAGACAGAGAGTCACAGAGATCCCCAGAGCGTCACAGAGACAGAGAGAGAGAGAGAGAGAGAGAGACACAGAGAGAGACAGAGAGTCAGAGACCCCCAGAGAGTGTCACAGAGACAGAGAGACCCCCAGAGAGTCATACATAAGAGAGTCATAGAGTGAGTCATAGAGTTATACAGCACAGAAAGAGGCCCTTCGGCCCATCGTCTCCATGCCGGCCATCAAGCCCTGTCTATTCTAATCCCATTTTCCAGCACTTGGTCCGTAGCCTTGTATGCTATGGGATTTCAAGTGCTCATCTAAATGCTTCTTGAATGTTGTGAGGGTTCCTGCCTCTACCACCCTTTCAGGCAGTGAGTTCCAGATTCCAGCCGCCCTCTGGGTGAAAAAGTTTTTCCTCAAATCCCCTCTAAACCTCCTGCCCCTTATCTTGAAACTATGCCCCCTGGTTATTGACCCCTCTACTAAGGGGAAAAGTTCCTTTCTATCTACCCTATCTGTGCCCCTCATAATTTTGTACACCTCAATCAGGTCCCCCCTCAGCCTTCTTTGCTCTAAGGAAAACAACCCTAGCCTGTCCAGTCTCTCTTCATAGCTGAAACGCTCCAGCCCAGGTAACATCCTGGTGAATCTCCTCTGCACCCTCTCCAATGCAATCACATCCTTCCTATAGTGTGGCGACCAGAACTACACACAGTATTCCAGCTGTGGCCTAACTAGCGTTTTGTACAGCTCCATCATAACCTCCCTGCTCTTATATTCAATGCCTCGGCTAATGAAGGCAAGTATCCCATATGGCTTTTTAACCACCTTATCTACCTGTCCTGCTGCCTTCAGGGATCAATGTACATACACACCAAGATCCCTCTGATCCTCCCTAGGATCCTATCATTCATTGTGTATTCCCTTGACTTGCTAGTCCTCCCAAAATGCATCACCTCACACTTTTCAGGGTTAAATTCCATTTGCCACTGTTCTGCCCATCTAACCATCCCATCTATATCGTCCTGCAGCCTGAGGCTTCCCTCCTCGCTATTTACCACTCCACCAATTTTCGTGTCATCTGCGAACTTACTGATCATACCTCCTACATTCATATCTAAATCATTATTAATGTACACTAGAAACAGCAAAGGACCCAGCACCGATCCCTACGGTACACCACTAGACACAGGCTTCCAGTCACAAAAACAACCTTCGACCATCACCCTTTGCCTCCTGCCACTAAGCCAATTTTGGGTCCAATATGCCAAATTGCCCTGGATCCCATGGGCTCTTACCTTCTTGACCAGTCTCCCATGCGGGACTTTGTCAAACGCCTTACTGAAGTCCATGTAGACTACATCAACTGAACTACCCTCATCCACACACCTAGTCACCCCCTTGAAAAATTCATCAAATTGGTTAGACATGATCTCCCCCTGACAAAGCTATGCTGACTATCCTTGATTAATCCTTGCCTCTCCAAGTGGAGACTAATTCTGTCCCTCAGAATTTTTTCCAATAATTTCCCTACCACTGATGTTAGGCTCACTGGCCTGTAATTCCCTGGTTTATCCCTACTACCCTTCTTGAATAATGGTACTACGTTAGCTGTCCTCCAGTCCTCTGGCACCTCCCCTGTGGCCAGAGAGGTTCTGAAAATTTGTGTCAGAGCCCCTGCAATCTCCATCCTTGCCTCACACAGCAGCCTGGGATACATCTCGTCTGGGCCTGGGGATTTATCCACTTTTAAGCCCGCTAAAACCGCTAGTACCTCCTCCCTCTCAATACTAATTTGTTTAAGTAGATCACAATCCCCCTGCCTGATTTCTATGCCTACATCGTCCTTCTCCAAAGTGAACACAGATGCAAAATATTCATTTAAAACCTCACCCACATCTTCTGGCTCTACACAGATTGCCACTTTGGTCCCTAATGGGCCCTACTCTTTCCCTGGTTATCCTCTTGCCCTTAATATACTTATAAAACACCTTGGGATTTTCCTTTATTTTGCCTGCCAGTGTTTTTTCATGCCCCCTCTTCGCTCTCCTAATTTCTTTTTTTAAGTACCCCCCTGCACTTTCTATACTCCTCTAGGGCTTCCACTGTTTTTAGTCCTTTGTATCTGCCAAAAGTCTCCTTTTTCCTAATCCATTCTTGCATATCCCTTGACATCCAGGCTTCCCTGGACTTGTTGATCCCACCCTTGACCTTTACGAGAACATGTTGGCATTGTACTTTCTCTATTTCCTTTCTGAAAGACTCCCATTGCTCCGATGCGGATTTTCCTACAAGTAGCTGATCCCAGTCGACTTTGGCCAGATCCTGCCTTATCATATTAAAATTGGCCTTCCCCCCCAATTTAGAACCTTTATTTCCGGTCCCTCTTTGTCCTTTTCCATGACTACCTTAAATCTCACCGAATTATGGTCACCGTCAACAAAATGCTCTCCGACTGACACTTCTACCACTTGCCCGGGTACATTCTCTAGAATTTGGTCCAGTACCGCTACCTCTCTTGTGGGACTTTCTACATGCTGGCTCAAAAAAGCTCTCCTGGATGCACTTTAAGAATTCCGCACCCTCTAAGCCATTGATGAAGCAGCTGAAGAGGGTTGGGTCTGGGACATTGCCCTGAGGAACTCCTGCAGCGATGTCCTGGGGCTGAGATTATTGGCCAGCAACCACCTTCCTTTGTGCTAGGTATGACTGCAGCCAATGGAAAGTTTTCCTGCCGCTGAGGCCCATTGACTCCCAATTTTACCAGGGCTCCTTGATGCCACACGTGGTCGAATGCTGCCTTGATGTTAACGGCAGTCACTCTCACCTCACCTCTGGAATTCACATTGCATCTGTGTTTGCGCCAAGGATGTAATGGAGTCTGTAGCAGAGGGGTCCGGGCGCAACCCAAACTGGGTGGGGAATCAGCTCTGGCTCCTGATCACTATCTAGTCACTCCTCACATGAGGATATGATCAAGCTTACCTCGGATACCCACATGGTCAATTATACATGAAACACACTGTCCAGGCTTGCACACGAATAATGGGGAGGTATCAGAGAATGATCAGTGTCTGTGGAACCCCTACCCCAGTGAGAGTCAGTGTCTGTGGAACCCGTACCCCAGTGAGAGTCAGTGTCTGTGGACCCCGTACCCCAGTGAGAGTCAGTGTCTGTGGACCCCGTACCCCAGTGAGAGTCAGTGTCTGTGGAACCTGTACCCCAGTGAAAGTCAGTGTCTGTGGAACCCGTACCCGTTAATGACAGACCTGTACCCACCAGTACTGTACCCGTTATACAGCAACAGACCTGTACCCACCAGTACTGTACCCCAGTGTTATACAGCGACAGACCTGTACCCACCAGTACTGTACCCGTTACAGCGACAGACCTGTACCCACCAGTACTGTACCCGTTATACAGCGACAGACCTGTACCCACCAGTACTGTACCCCAGTTCAAAATGCTCTGTGCAGACAATATGTGGGTTTTGATAGTAACTTGAGCCGTTCTTGGAGTTTGGCTCTATTATGTAATGTCCTGTGTATTCAACAGAAATTGATTGCAGCCTGAAATCGGTTTCCAGTTGACGTATCACGTCCCGCCACCCCTCCTGCCAGCAAAAAATACAGAGACACGGGGTTTTTATTCTGTTCAAACCTCTTGTATTAACAGGGAATTGAGGGGGAAATGACACCAAAACCTCAGACAGCTGAAAGGTCTGACTCCAGGAGAGATCATCACAACTATTACACTGTTCACAGGTAATGGGAAGTATTTCCTCAGTGTCTATTTATTACACAGTACTGTCAGCAACTCAAACTAACTGAAATACTAAAAGATACTGGCTCCACAGTCACGAGGCGCTGTACAAAGCATGTTCAGGGAAAGAGGTCAGCACTTGACATCAAAGGAAAAGGGTTGGGAAAACAACATTTCAGCACGATTTCAATCTCCCAATTTACTCCCGATATCTTCCTGTGTACAAACTCCCTCAACTGTCACCAATTGGGAAGCTGCGATAAATCTCGCCCAATGGCTTGGCCCATGTCCTCGTCGAATTGGATGGACCAGCAAGAGCCAGGTCCCACCCTGGTCTATGACGCCGGCTGATTTCAAACGGTCCTTTCAGTGGAACCCGTGCCCCACTGTCCACGACTTAAAGCTTCAGGGGCACGGAGATCAATCACAGCCACGACTCACCGACGATCAGCCAACAGAGCAGTGGGTGAACCTGGGACCTGCTGTTACTGTCCCACAGCGAGAGCTGCACCTACCCACCCAACCATCCATGGATTGGAATGCTCAAATTAGCCCGTCACTGAATTAAAAATGCAAAGACCTCTCCCTTCCTGCACGCCTCCGGGAGCACAGCTTTGCTGACGCGATCCAATCACAATTATTCCCGTACACTTCGAAAACGGGGCTCGGAGCAGAATGTCCAGCACCATAGGTCTGACCCCTGGTGACACCGGTCACTGTAACAGCAACCCCCTCACCCGCCCCCATGAAACCAATCACACGGGAGGTGGAGACAGAGCCACGAGGTCACGTGCCCAAGGTTACAAGGATTAATCATCACCTGGGACACAGCCAAGAGATCTGGCGAGATCGGAGGTGCTACCACTGGCGGTTTAGGTCCACTCGTTAGCGCAGCGTCTCCCCTCCCCCAGGAACATGCACTGTGCAGCCCACCAGCTGACCGTCTATCGATACTGTATAAAGGGGGCAGCAATGAGACCAACACGCCCTCCGGGCAGCTCAGTTTTGCTTTGAGTAGGGACCCTCGATAGTAACCAGTCTGTAGCACCGACTCCCGAAACAGCTCCCCCACAGGCCCAGGATGGCAGGGAGCGCTGCTGATAATGCTGCGAGGGCTGAATACTGTTGGGAGAGATCTGTACACAAGCAGCAGCGAGGGTACGATTACCAGACTGAATCTGTCCGCACGGCACACTCGATCTTAGCCTGGGCGGCCATGGCAGGACTGTCCACTCGATCTTAGCCTGGGCGGCCATGGCAGGACTGTCGAAGGTCCCAGGGGTCAGTGGCAGTTACCGGTCAGTACAGCTGGTCAGTAACCTGGAGCCACTGGGGGAAGGGGCAGGGAGGGGGGCATCTGGAGACAAAGAGACACAAAAAAAAGGAATTTAAAAGACAAAAGATGGTTGACTGACTAATTTAAACTCGCAGCCAACTATCAACACCAAGTTTACAAAAACACTCCACTACCAACAACTAACCCTGCTTTTAAAAAAATGAGAGTTTTCACAAGAATCGAGATGGGGAAAAACCACAAGTGATTTGGTCACTTAAAAAGAAACTTTTAGTCAGATGTGTGCGCGCGTGAGCATGTGTGTTGGTGTGTGCACGAGTATGTCAGTGTGCGAGCGTGTGCGCGTCAGTCTGCGAGTGTGCGTGTGTCTGCGAGTGTGTGCGTGAGTGTGAGTGCGTGAGTGTTTTAAGCGTACAATAATTTGCTAAGTGTTATGAATCCGCAGTAAAAACGGGATTTGTTCCGATGCTCCCACTGGGTCTGTAATCCGGTGTCACCGGTTCGGGCAGGGTCCGCACAGTCTCAGACGTCAGGAGTTCGAGGGGCCTGTCCCGGTGTCGGGGAGGCTGGGACAGGGCACAGTTCTCAAAGCGGAGACGCTGCTCTCTAACAGTCACTCCTCCACAGTTTGATTGTCTTGTCGTTCTCCAGTGCTGCCGACGCGATGATGTTTTCTGTTGGGTGACAGGCTGTGGAGATCACAACGTCTGCAACAGAACAGGCAGAGAGTTGATGATACAAACCCTGGCACAGGGAGAGAGAAACCCTCCAATCACGACCCCCTGCACTGAGTCCAAACAGACTAATGGGCAGAGATCAGGGACACAGAACTGCTCCAAATTCATCATTAAACCGCTGCTCTCATTCAGAGGTCACAGGGCAGCTGGTGCAGGATGTCTGCTGCAGTCAGGGACTGTGGTTTGACAATATCAGCTGCTTCACCTGAGAGAGGACAACACTGTCCAGAACATGGGCATAACCGTAGAATTCGCGCTAGGCCGTTCTGGGATGATGCCAGGAAGCACCTCTTTACACGAGAGGCTGAATGGCCTCCTTCTGTTACTCATACTTCCGGGAGTGGACTGCAAAGCCCAAGAGAATTAAGCAAAATTGTAACAAGCTCTGACTAAAATTATACACAGTGCAACTGAGAGCAGTAAAGTAGCACAGCCTGTGAGAGATCCAGTTAATGGGAGAGACAATGTACAAGATCCAGAAACCTCCACAGCACCGATAATGCAGCAAAAGAACGATATGCATTTATAGGCACCTTATAACATCCTCGGGATGTCGCAAAGCGCTTCACATTCAATGAAGTGCTTTTGAAGTGTAATGAGTTATTCTGCAGGGAGGTTCAGCAGCAAAGCTTTCAAACAAGCCCCGGACTTTGGAACACTCTCTCTAAATCCCACTTCCCCATTACATCGCCCGCACTTTCTAAACCTCCACAAGATCCTCTTTAACTTTCCCCCTCCCTTCAGTCACCTCCCCAACATCTGATTTTATTCCTTCCCTACACCATGGCAGGATGTGGCTAGTGGTGTCCCCCAGGGATCTGCACGGGGCGGGGTCTCAGATTTTCACAAAAAGACTTGCATTTCTAAAGGACCACCGGGCGTCCCAAAGAGCTGTACAGCCAATGGAGTACTGTATGAAGTGTAGTCACTGTTGTAATGTGGGAAACACGGCAGCCAATTTGTGCACAGCAAGCTCCCACAAACAGCAATGTGAAAATGACCAGAGAATAGGTTTCAGTGATGTTGATTGAGGGATAAATGTTGGCCAGGATACCAGGGAGAACTCCCCTGCTCTTCTTCAAAATAGTGTCGCGGGATCTTTTACGTCCACCTGGGAGAGCAGACAGGCCTCGGATTAACGTTTCATCTGAAAGACGGCACCTCAGACAGTGCAGCACTCCCTCAGTACTGCACTGGAGTGTTGGCCTGGATTTGTGTGCTCAAGTCTCTGGAGTGGGGCTTCAGCCCACGACCTTCCGACTCAGAGGCAAAGGTGCTGCCCAGTGAGCCCCGGTTATACTTCGCAATGACTTGGATGAAGGAATAGAGCCGAATATCCAAGTTTGCTGACAACACTAAGTTAGGTGGCACAGTGAATAGTGGAGATGGGAGCAGAAAGTTGCAAAGCGACATTCAGTGAGTGGGCAAAACTGCCCGATGGAGTTCAATGTGGGGAAGTGTGAGGTCACTCACTTTGGACCCAAGAATTTTCTAAATGGTGAGAAGCTGGGAACTGTGGGGGAGCAGAAAGATTTAAGGGTCCAAGTACAAAATCAGTAAAAGCTGGTACAAAAAATAATTTAAAAGACCAATGGAATGTTGGAAATAACAACAGAAAACGCTGGAAAAACTCAGCAGGCCAGGCAACGCCGGGGAGAGAGAAACCGAGTCAACGTTTCAGCTCCAAGACCCTTCGGCAGAACGGAATGTTGGGCTTTATCTCGAGGGCTGGATTACAAAGGGGAGGAATTGATGCTTCAGTTGTACGGAGCTCTGGTCAGACCCCACCCGGAGCGACTGCGCTCAGTCCTGGGCCCCGCCCTTCAGGAAGGATATATCGGCCTCGGAGGGGGGGGCAGCGCAGATTCACCAGAATGATACCGGGGCTGAAAGGGTTAAATTCCGAGGACAGGTTGCACAGACTGGGCTTGTATTCCCTGGAGTTTAGAAGATTAAGGGGTGATCTAATCGAGGTGTTTAAGATGATTAAAGGAGTTGATGGGGTCGAAAGAGAGAAACTATTTCCTCTGGTGGGGGGAGTCCAGAACAAGGGGGCAGAACCTTAAAATTAGAGCCAGGCCGTTCAGGGGTGATGTCAGGAAGCACTTCTTCACACAAAGGGTGGTGGGAATCTGGAACTCACTCCCCCAGAAAGCTGTTGAGGCTGGGGGTCAATTGGAAATTTCAAAACTGGTTGTTGGATTTTTGTTGGGCGAGGGTATTAAGGGTTACGGAACCAAGGTGGGGAGATGGGGTTAAGATACAGATCAGCCCTGATCTAACTGAATGGTGGAACAGGCTCGAGGGGCTGAATGGCCTCTTCCTGTTCCCGTGTAATAGGCTCGAGGGGCTGAATGGCCTCCTCCTGTTCCTGTGTAATAGGCTCGAGGGGTTGAATGGCCTCCTCCTGTTCCCGTGTAATAGGCTCGAGGGGCTGAATGGCCTCTTCCTGTTCCCGTGTAATAGGCTCGAGGGGCTGAATGGCCTCCTCCTGTTCCCGTGTAATAGGCTCGAGGGGCTGAATGGCCTCCTCCTGTTCCCGTGTAATAGGCTCGAGGGGCTGAATGGCCTCCTCCTGTTCCCGTGTAACAGGCTCGAGGGGCTGAATGGCCTCCTCCTGTTCCTGTGTAACAGGCTCGAGGGGCTGAATGGCCTCCTCCTGTTCCAGTGTAACAGGCTCAAGGGGCTGAATGGCCTCCTCCTGTTCCTGTGTAACAGGCTCGAGGGGCTGAATGGCCTCCTCCTGTTCCTACGTTCCTTCATCTGTAAAGCTGAGGGTTTGAAGTTTTATTTGGTGCAGTTGGTAACACTTGCGCCTCTGAGCCAGAAAGTAAAGGTTGAAGCCACATTCCACACTTCAAAAGTACTTCATTGAATGTGGGGAGTGTTCGTGTTGTAGCCCTAACGTGCGCGATCCTGAGCGCTGTGTAGAGGCCTAACATGCGTGACCCCGAGCGCTGTGTACAGCCCTAACGTGCCCGATTCCCAAGCGCTGTGTACAGGCCTAACGTGCGCGATCCCGAGCGCTGTGTACAGGCCTAACGTGCGCGACCCCGAGCGCTGTGTACAGGCCTAACGTGCCCGATTCCCGAGCGCTGTGTACAGCCCTAACGTGCCCGATTCCCGAGCGCTGTGTACAGGCCTAACGTGCGCGACCCTGAGCGCTGTGTACAGCCCTAACGTGCCCGATTCCCGAGCGCTGTGTACAGGCCTAACGTGCGCGACCCCGAGTGCTGTGTACAGCCCTAACGTGCGCGATCCTGAGCGCTGTGTACAAGCCTAGCGTGCGCGATCCCGAGTGCTATGTACAGGCCTAACGTGTGCAATTCCGAGCGCTGTGTACAGACCTGATGTGCTCGATCCCGAGCGCTGTGTACAGGCCTAACGTGCGCGATCCCGAGCGCTGTTTACAGGCAGGGGCCTCGGCCGCTCACCTGTGTGTCCCTGTAATTTCTGCACGATCTCCTTTGTCTGGAGGTTCCAAATGTACACAAAGTTGTCCTCAGACCCCGAGACGATCCACTTCAAAAAGGAAAATCACAATTGTTCATCACAAAAAGCAAACACAGAATTATACAGAATTTACAGCACAGAAATAGGACATCCGGCCCGTGCCGGTGTTTATACTTCACACGAGTCTCCTCCCACCCTCTTCATCTCACCCCATCAGCTTCTATTCCTTTCTTCCCCATGTGTTTATCTAGATTCCCCATAAATGTATCTCTGCTATTCACCTCAACCACTCCCTGTGGGGGCGAGTTCCACATTCTCACCACTCTCTGGGTAAAGAAGTTCCTCCTGAATTCCCGACTGGATTTATTAGTGACTCTCTTATATTTATGGCCCCCAGTTCTGGTCTCCCCCACAAGTGGAAACACCTTCGCTATACCTACCCTATCAAACCCCTTCCATAATTTTAAAGATCTCGATCAGGTCACCCCTCAGTCTTCTCTTTTCTAGAAAAAAGAGCCCCAGCCCGTTCAATCTTTCCTGATAGTTATAACCTCTCAGTTCTGCTATCATCTTTGTAAATATTTCTCCAGTGCCTCGATATCCATTTTGTAATATGGAGACCTGAATTGTCCACGGTTAAGTGTGGTTAAATCCACACAGATGGACTTGCAACCTAAAATCTCTTACTCAGATCACGTGACAGTGTTGAGCGAGATGAAGACCAGACCCCCCAGCCCTGGTCCGTGCCGAGTGAGGGCGTGGGCTGGGCGACAATGGCCCTCAGGGTTCCTGCCCCTCATCGCTGTCCAGTGACCCCTGCTGCAAAATGACAGGGTGGGCCCAATGCAATACCCTCCACAGTTCAATAGCTCTCCAAGGCTCACGCAGAAAGAACGCCGACTTGGGGAGAGGCACCTTGAGGGAGGCTGTGACCCAAGGATCCCAGCCAACAGCTTCAGGACAGGAGAGACAGATGGGGAACCCCATTACACTGCAGTCCTGCAATAAAAGCTGGACTTACCTTGCCACCAGTAACAGAGAAGTTGGCGAATATGCAGTACTTCTCGTTCTTGTGCCCTGTGTAGGTCTTTAAACACTGTAACACACAAAGTGAGCATCAGCATGGCTTCTCAGCCATACAGTGATGGACATGATCCACAAACAACGTCGGCTGAAGCCCTCAGGGCAACACAGGCAAATGAACAACTACTGTGTGTACGACGGTGTAGGTGAAATGTTTAAATATGAAATCTCTCACCAAGTCTGACTCCGGTAATGCTGCGCCAATGTTCCCCCCAAGCTGCGTGGCCGTGCATCCACTGGGAATTTCCACGCAGGCCACTCACCAGCTGTTCCGCTGGAAAAGATACCGCGGCCATGCAGCAAATTTAAAGGGACTGCGCACCAAAAATAAAAATTAGAGGGAACATTGTCCTGCGCCTGTTTGACACAGGATGTCTCGCAGGGAGGTGCCGGCAGTCACTCACACGCCTGTTTGGTGCTGGGGCAGGAATGGAAGCTCTGACTGCCTTAGACTCGAGGAAGGAGCGGCGCACAGGAGGGGTTACATTTTCAAACTGCATTTAAAGGAAATGGGTAAGTGGCTCCTCCCTGTGGCCCATTCACTGAATGAATCCTCAGAATCTTACAGCACAGAAGGAGGCCATTCTGCCCATCGTGCCTGTACTGGCTCTTTGAAAGAGCTCTCCAATTAGTCCCACTCCTCCGCTAGAACAAGTATGTGACTGAATGTTGGATGGGATGTAGGCCAGGCTCTGCTATGATTCGCTCATTCCATGCTGAGACTCTAACTAGGCTCAAACATGAAGAACGCCCACCTGAGTCACGTACTAGAGGGCACCCGTACCCCAGTGAGAGTCAGTGTGTGTGGAACCCGTACCCCAGTGAGAGTCAGTGTGTGTGGAACCCGTACCCCAGTGAGAGTCAGTGTGTGTGGAACCCGTACCCCAGTGAGAGTCAGTGTGTGTGGAACCCGTACCCCAGTGAAAGTCAGTGTCTGTGGAACCCGTACCCCAGTGAGAGTCAGTGTGTATGGAACCTAATTAGTGGGGGGGAGGTTTTAAGAGAGCGAAAAATAAAAATGACAGCGGAGAAGGCAATAGAGCAAGGTAGCAGTGGGGGAATTAAAAACCAGAACGTGTCAGGAAGGGACAGAATGTATAATGGTAAAGTAGTAAAGGGGGTAAAAGCAGGAATAAATTGTCAGAAAACATATTTGAAAGTTCTTTATCTGAATGCACGCAGCATTCATAACAAAATAGACGAGTTGACGGTACAAATAACTACACATGGGTATGATCTGGTGGCCATTACGGAAACATGGCTGCAAGATGATCATGACTGGGAATTAAACATACAAGGGTATTTGACAATTAGGAAGGACAGACAGGAAGGAAACGGAGGTGGGGTTGCTATGTTAATCAAGGATGGAATCACTGCAATAGTCAGAAATGATATTGGGTCAAAGGATCAGGATAGTGAAACAGTTTGGGTGGAGATAAGGAATAAGGGGAAAAAGTCACCAGTGGGTGTAGTCTATAGGCCTCCTAACAGTTGCAACTCTGTTGGTCGGTGTATAAATCAGGAAATAGTTGGGGCTTGTAATAAGGGAACAGCTATAATCATGGGGGATTTTAACTTTCATATTGACTGGACTAATCAAATTGGGCATGGCAGCCTTGAGGAAGAGTTCATAGAGTGTATTAGGGACGGGTTCCTTGAGCAGTATGTTACTGAACCAACCAGGGGGCAGGCAATCTTAGATCTGGTCCTGTGTAATGAGACAGGATTAATAAAAAATGTCCTAGTAAAGGATCCCCTTGGGATGAGTGACCATAATATGGTTGAATTCCAAATTCAGTTTGACGGTGAGAGAGTTGGATCTCAAACCAGCGTACCGAGCTTAAATAAAGGAGACTATGAAGGTATGAGAGTAGAATTGACTAAAGTGGACTGGGAAAACAGATTAAAGTGTAAGACGGTACAAGAGCAGTGGTCTACATTCAAGGAGATATTTCACATCTTTCAAGATAAATATATTCCACTGAGGAAAAAGGGGAGTAAAAGAAAAGACAGTCATCTGTGGCTTAGTAAAGTAATAAAGGATAGTATCCGACTGAAAACAAGGGCATATAAAGTAGCCAAATCTAGTGGGAGGATAGCAGATTGGGAAGCATTTAAAAGCCAGCAAACAATAACAAAGATTAATTAAGAAAGGGAAGATAGATTATGAAAGTAAACTAGCAGAAAATATAAAAACAGATAGCAAGAGGTTCTACAGCTACATAAAAAGAAAAAGGGTGGCTAAAGTGAACGTTGGTCCCTTAGAGGATGGGACCGGGAAACTAGTGGTGGGGAACATAAAGATGGCAAAGACGCTGAACAAATATTTTGTATCAGTCTTTACAGTAGAGGACACTAAAAATATCCCAACACTGGACAAACAGGGGGCAATGGGGGGGGGGGAGGAGCTAAAGACGATTAAAATCACTAAGGAGATGGTACTCGGTAAAATAATGGGACTTAAGGCGGATAAATCCCCCGGACCTGATGGCCTACATCCTAGGGTCTTGAGAGAAGGGGCGGTAGGGATTGTGGATGCATTGGTGATTATTTTCCAAAACTACCTGGACTCAGGAAAGGTCCCGGCAGATTGGAAAACTGCTAATGTAACACCCTTATTTAAGAAGGGAAGTAGACAAAAAGCCGGAAACTACAGACCAGTTAGCCTAACATCTGTGGTTGGCAAAATGTTGGAGTCCATTATTAAGGAAACAGTAACAGAGCATTTGGATAAACATAATTTAATAGGACAGAGTCAGCATGGTTTCATGAAGGGGAAGTCATGTTTGACAAATTTGCTCGAATTCTTTGAGGACGTAACATACAGGGTGGATAAAGGGGAACCAGTGGATGTAGTGTATTTGGACTTCCAAAAGGCATTTGACAAGGTTCCACACAAAAGATTACCGATCAAGATAAAAAATCACGGGATTGGGGGTAATATACTGGCATGGGTGGAAGATTGGCTCTCTAACAGAAAACAAAGAGTTGGGATAAATGGTTCGTTCTCGGGCTGGCAATCAGTAACCAGTGGTGTTCCGCAGGGGTCAGTGCTGGGACCCCAACTCTTTACAATCTATATTAACGATTTGGGGGAAGTGACCGAGTGCAACATATCCAAGTTTGCCGACGATACAAAGATGGGAGGGAAAGCAGTGAGTGAGGAGGACATAAAAAACCTGCAAAAGAACATAGACAGGCTAAGTGAGTGGGCAGAGATTTGGCAGATGCAATATAATGTTGGAAAGTGTGAGGTTATGCACTTTGGCAGAAAAAATCAAGAGCAAGTTATTATCTAAATGGAGAGAAACTGCAAAATGCTACAGTACAAAGGGATCTGGGGGTCTTGGTGCATGAAACACAAAAAGTTAGTATGCAGGTGCAGCAGGCGATCAGGAAGGCCAATGGAATCTTGGCTTTTATTGCAAGGGGGATGGAGTATAAAAACAGGAAAGTCTTGCTGCAGTTATACAGGGTATTGGTGAGGCCACACCTGGAATACTGCGTGCAGTTTTGGTTTCCATATTTAAGAAAAGATATACTTGCTCTCGAGGCGGTTCAGAGAAGGTGCACTCGGTTGATTCCGGAGATGAGGGGGTTGACGTATGAGGAAAGGTTGAGTAGGTTGGGACTCTACTCATTGGAGTTCAGAAGAATGAGAGGCGATCTTATCGAAACATATAAGATTGTGAGGGGGCTTGATCGGGTGGATGCGGTGAGGATGTTTCCACTGATGGGTGAGACTAGAACTAGGTGGCATAATCTTATAATAAGGGGCTGCCCTTTCAAAACTGAGATGAGGAGAAACTTCTTCACTCAGAGGGTGGTAAATCTATGGAATTTGCTACCCCAGAGAGCTGTGGAAGCTGCAACATTAAATAAATTTAAAATGGAGATAGACAGTTTCCTAGCAGATAAGGGAATTAGGGGTTACGGGGAGAGGGCAGGGAAGTGGACGTGAGTCTAGATTCGGATCAGCCATGATCCTATTGAATGGCGGAGCAGGCCCGAGGGGCCGTATGGCCTACTCCTGCTCCTACTTCTTATGTTCTTATGTTCTAATGTAACCCGTACCCCAGTGAGTCAGTGTCTGTGGAACCCGTACCCCAGTGAGTCAGTGTCTGTGGAACCCGTACCCCAGTGAGAGTCAGTGTCTGTGGAACCCGTACCCCAGTGAGAGTCAGTGTCTGTGGAACCCGTACCCCAGTGAGAGTCAGTGTCTGTGGAACCCGTACCCCAGTGAGAGTCAGTGTCTGTGGAACCCGTACCCCAGTGAGAGTCAGTGTCTGTGGAACCCGTACCCCAGTGAGAGTCAGTGTCTGTGGAACCCGTACCCCAGTGAGAGTCAGTGTCTGTGAAACCCGTACCCCAGTGAGAGTCAGTGTCTGTGGAACCCGTACCCCAGTGAGAGTCAGTGTCTGTGGAACCCGTACCCCAGTGAGAGTCAGTGTCTGTGAAACCCGTACCCCAGTGAGAGTCAGTGTCTGTGGAACCCGTACCCCAGTGAGAGTCAGTGTCTGTGGAACCCGTACCCCAGTGAGAGTCAGTGTCTGTGGAACCCGTACCCCAGTGAGAGTCAGTGTCTGTGGAACCCGTACCCCAGTGAGAGTCAGTGTCTGTGGAACCCGTACCCCAGTGAGAGTCAGTGTCTGTGGAACCCGTACCCCAGTGAGAGTCTGTGTCTGTGGAACCCGTACCCCAGTGAGAGTCAGTGTCTGTGGAACCCGTACCCCAGTGAGAGTCAGTGTCTGTGGAACCCGTACCCCGGTGAGAGTCAGTGTCTGTGGAACCCGTACCCCAGTGAGAGTCAGTGTCTGTTGAACGCGTACCCCGGTGAGAGTCAGTGTCTGTGGAACCCGTACCCCAGTGAGAGTCAGTGTCTGTGGAACCCGTACCCCGGTGAGAGTCAGTGTCTGTGGAACCCGTACCCCGGTGAGAGTCAGTGTCTGTGGAACCCGTACCCCAGTGAGAGTCAGTGTCTGTGGAACCCGTACCCCGGTGAGAGTCAGTGTCTGTGGAACCCGTACCCCAGTGAGAGTCAGTGTCTGTTGAACCCGTACCCCAGTGAGGGTCGGTGTGTGTGGAACCCGTACCCCAGTGAGAGTCAGTGTGTGTGGAACCCGTACCCCAGTGAGAGTCAGTGCCTGTGGAACCCGTACCCCAGTGAGAGTCAGTGTCTGTGGAACCCGTACCCCAGTGAGAGTCAGTGTCTGTGGAACCCGTACCCCAGTGAGAGTCAGTGTCTGTTGAACCCGTACCCCAGTGAGGGTCGGTGTGTGTGGAACCCGTACCCCAGTGAGAGTCAGTGCCTGTGGAACCCGTACCCCAGTGAGACACAGTGTCTGGGGAACTTGCTATACGTACCTTTCCTTTACTGTAGTCCCAAAGTTTCAGAGTGCTGGAAAAGACAGAAATATTTATTTTAGAAAATAAATTTCAAGAATGTTACAAGTAGGGCCATGATCCAAATTCCAGGTTATAGCCATTCCCCGCAGCCCCCCAGCTCATTCTCTCCCCACCCCCTCCCAGCTCGTCCACCCTCCACTACCCCCCAGGCATGGGGTCTCCCGATACAGTGTGCTGCCAGGCCGAGGGGCCCCTTTCACCCCCCCAAACCACACTGCAGAATTCCCGCGTGGGGCCAGGGTCAATGTTACTGGGTGCTGGGGTTAATCATGGGGAGGGGACGAGGGGAACGCGCTGGGGGGAGGGGGGATGAGGGGGACGCGCTGGGGGGAGGGGGGGGGACGAGGGGGACGCGCTGGGGGGGAGGGGGGGACGCGCTGGGGGGGAGTGGGGGGACGAGGGGGATGCGCTGGGGGGAGGCGCTGGCGGGAGGGGGGGACGAGGGGGACGCGCTGGGGGGAGGGGGGGGGACGAGGGGGACGCGCTGGGGGGGAGGGGGGGACGCGCGGGGGGGGAGTGGGGGGACGAAGGGGATGCGCTGGGGGGAGGCGCTGGCGGGAGGGGGGGACGAGGGGGACGCGCTGGGGGGAGGAGGGGGGGAGGGGGACGTGCTGGGGGGTCGAGGGGGACGCGCTGAGAGGGGGAGGGTAGGCGCTGCTCTCTTGACCTCCCGCGCAGACGGCTCGCTAGCTTTTCAATTGGAAAAGCCACGCAGGCTCTGTATTTTGAATGGGCCGCACCCAAAACAATTAACGGGAACATTGTTGCTGGGCGAGGGGGTCGGGTTGCACACCCGCTGTGATCAGGCGGAGCTTTGTGTTGGGACACACCAGGGCCCAGGGCCGCTCCGCAGCCTGCAGCCAGCGAGCAGGTGTGCGGCAGGAGCCTCCTTACTTGTCAAGTGTTGCTGCCAGAATGTATTTCCCGTTCGGGGAGAATTTCACGAAGGACACGGGAGGATTATCATCGTCTGTGGAGAGAAACACATCGTTAGTGCGGAGCCGACACTGCACAGAGAGCTGAACTGGACCATAAGCAGCCCCCAGGGAACATGAACAAACAGCAATGTTCGGCACTGTGCATACTGATGGAATCAGCCTAGCCCCCGGCTTGTGGCTGTCCCACCCGGTTTGGATCTCAATCCCGCAGACCAGAAAGTTTCCAGACATCTCTGCTCGATCCCTCCCGATCTCAGCCAGAGCAGGATTCCTGCTCCTGATCACTGTCCAGTGACCCTGGGTTAGAGAGAGGGGAAATCAGCCCTGGTTCCTGCTCCTGATCACTGTCCAGTGACCCCTGGGTTAGAGAGAGGGGAAATCAGCCAGGGTTCCTGCTCCTGATCACTGCCCAGTGACCCCTGGGTTAGAGAGAGGGGAAATCAGCCAGTGTTCCTGCTCCTGATCACTGCCCAGTGACCCCTGGGTTAGAGAGGGAAATCAGCCCGGGTTCCTGCTCCTGATCACTGCCCAGTGACCCCTGGGTTAGAGAGAGGGGAAATCAGCCCGGGTCCTGATCATTGCTGGAAAATGTGTGGACAGGATCAGGCAAAGCTACGATGCCTGCCCCAGGTGAATAGCTTGCCAACACTCACTAATTAGGCTCACTTGTAACGACTGGCCGTGAGGGGGAGATACCAGGGAGAGGGAGACAGCCAGCTGTTAGGCTGCGCCAGCATTTTATATTTTGGTTTACCGAGCAGGGCCGGACTCACCCACCCACCCCCCCCACCCCGCCGCCCCTGCCCCCCAGTCCATGCCCAGGCTCTCGGGATCACTTACCGATCAGTGTTTTAAGGCATTGCCCCGACGCAGTGTCCCAGATTCGGCTGCAAAAACAGAGAAAGAAGCTGTTTAAAAAGGATCTGTGCCCAAAACAGCATTCCTCCTTCAGATAGCAACCAACATGGCGTGTAGCCCCAACACATTCTGCTTCTGGCCAGTTAACAAGGCTCGAACAGGGAAGAGGGACTTCAGTGATGTGGAGAGACTGGAGAAGCTGGGATTGTTCTCCTTAGAGCAGAGAAGGTTATGGGGAAATTTGATCGAGGGGTTTTGATCGAGTAAATAAGGAGAAACTGTTTCCAGTGGCAGGAGGGTCGGTAACCAGAGGACACAGATTTAAGGTGATTGGCAAAAGAACCAGAGGGGAGATGAGGAGAATGTTTTTCCGCAGCGAGTTGTTGTGATCTGGAACGCGCTGCCTGAAAGGGAAGCAGATTCAATAGTAACTTTCAAAAGGGAATTGGATAAATACTTGAAAAGCAGAAATTGGCCAGGCTCTGGGGAAAGAGCAGGGGGAGTGGGACTAATTGGAGAGCTCCTTCACAGAGCCGGCACAGGCACGATGGGCCGAATGGCCTCCTTCTGTGCTGTAAGATTCTATGATTTTTTGCTAAAATTCTTTTAAATTAGAAAGTTGGGTGTTCTGCATTACACACAAGGTACAATCGGAGGCTTCAATACTGAGACTCAGAACTAAAGAAGCTCCCCAACCGGGCACAGCACGCTGTCTTGTTTATACAGTCGATTCAGAATTACAGCAACAGATCTTCAAACACCTGCTGGTGGTGCTAGAGAGCTCCCTCCACCCATTGTGGTGGTATTATTCCTAGACTACAACAGTGACTACACTTCAAAAGTACTCCATTGGCTGTAAAGCGCTTTGTGACGTCCCGAGGTTAAGAAATGCGATGTATAAACGCAAGTTCGTTCTTTCCTCCTTTATTGTGGCCCAGGTTCCAGTCACTTCAGTGCGTCTTAACTTGCGAGTGAGAAAAATATGGAGCAGGCAAAATTGACAAAGTAACACTTACCACAGCCCATCGTAACTACTGGAGACAATGAGGGATCCATCTCGGTTAAAATGTACCTGGGAGGATGAATTCAACACACGTCCAGTCATATAAATAGCCAAGGCAGCAACTCATCGCAACACGAACTTCCACAAGGTGGCAGCATTTCACACCAATTCCCTCCGACAATGACCAGTTTGTTATAAAATAATCCCATGCACGAGAGGCTATAAAAAGATAACTGCAACAGTTTTACAAATAGGGGCATAGACTCCAAGGGTGAAGTTACGATGAATTTGTACAAAACATCGGCTGGTCCACAGTTAGAGACAGTGTGCAGTTTAGGCGCCCATTATTGAAAGGAGATTAAAGCCAGAGAGAGCGGACGGTGTGGATTCACCAGGTGGTGCCAGGGATGGGAGACTATGAGGAGAATTGAGATTCTGTGACTATTCCCACTGCGGCAGAGAAGGCTAAGAGCAGATATAATACAAGTTATTCACATTATGTGAAGGGCTGCGATAGGGCGAATGGGGAAAGACTATTCCCTCTGGTTGGGGTGTCTGTGAGGAGGATCAGAGTGTGGAGGGGGGTTGGGAGAAATGTCTTTACACAGAGGGTTGCTGGAGCACGGAGTCCTTTACCGCAGGCAGAGACCATCGCATCTTTAAAGGAAAAACTGGATAAATATTTGATGTAGAGGAAGGTGCAGAGCTAATGGAAGAGCGTGGGGCAATGGGATTAGTTTGGGATTGACACAGGGCTATTAGTTTGGGATTGACACAGGGCTATTAGTTTGGGATTGACACAGGGCTATTAGTTTGGGATTGACACGGCGATTAGTTTGAGATTGACACAGGGCTATTAGTTTGGGATTGGCACAGGGCTATTAGTTTGGGATTGACACAGGGCTATTAGTTTGGGATTGGCACAGGGCTATTAGTTTGGGATTGACACAGGGCTATTAGTTTGGGATTGACACAGGGCTATTAGTTTGGGATTGATACAGGGCTATTAGTTTGGGATTGGCACAGGGCTATTAGTTTGGGATTGACACAGGGCTATTAGTTTGGGATTGACACAGGGCTATTAGTTTGGGATTGACACAGGGCTATTAGTTTGGGATTGACACAGGGCTATTAGTTTGGGATTGACACAGGGCTATTAGTTTGGGATTGACACAGGGCTATTAGTTTGGGATTGACACAGGGCTATTAGTTTGGGATTGACACAGGGCTATTAGTTTGGGATTGACACAGGGCTATTAGTTTGGGACTGATACAGGGCTATTAGTTTGGGATTGACACAGGGCTATTAGTTTGGGATTGACACAGGGCTATTAGTTTGGGATTGACACAGGGCTATTAGTTTGGGATTGACACAGGGCTATTAGTTTGGGATTGACACAGGGCTATTAGTTTGGGATTGACACAGGGCTATTAGTTTGGGATTGACACAGGGCTATTAGTTTGGGATTGACACAGGGCTATTAGTTTGGGATTGACACAGGGCTATTAGTTTGGGATTGACACAGGGCTATTAGTTTGGGATTGACACAGGGCTATTAGTTTGGGATTGACACAGGGCTATTAGTTTGGGACTGATACAGGGCTATTAGTTTGGGACTGATACAGGGCTGTGGCCTTCTTCAGCACTGCAAGCGTCTCTGGTTTGAAGTACTATTTGATACACAAAGTGTTGACACAGCCTCGGGAGCGGTGTACCGCACAAACCAAAAGCCCAAACATTTCCCAGCCTCTGCTTCCTCCGCAGGAGACACGGGCAGCCAGGTACCAACACTTACGGCAGATACAGGGTCAGAATGTGCTGGCAGGGTCTTCAGGCACTTCCCAGTTTTCACATCCCAGATCCTTACACTCTCATCGAACTGTTAGAAACAAAAAAGTCAGATCTAAAATCAACCAAGGTTTGCAAACTGAGCATCACAGAGGCCTGCACTCTCCGCAGTGCAGCTGCACAGAGAGACACAATATCTACAACTAGCGGTTATAGACCACCTCAACACAGGAAAACTGCTTGGGCGACTCGGGAGCTGTAACCGGGTGAGAGGAGGAGGAAAAAATCATAAAAAAGGACAGAGAAAAATTAACAAACTCCTTCAAATTCTTTTTCACCCTAATCTGAAAACTAACCGCTTCTTTAAAAAGCAAAGTGTGTTTATTCTACAACGCTACCCTGGGCTTAACTATTGTCTGTACCCAGACCAACAGGAACAAGCGTGCTTCAGTACCAAGTGTCAGCTGTGGCTCAGTGGGCAGCACTCTCGCCTTAGACAGAAGGTCGTGGGTTCAAGCCCCACTCCAGAGACTTGAGCACAAAATCCAAGCCGACATTCCCAGTGCAGTACTGAGGGAGCGCCACACTGTAAGAGGTGCCGTTCTTCAGATGTGACTTTAAACCGAGGCCCCGTCTGCCCCTCACAGGTGGATGTAAAAGATCCCACGGCCAATGTTCGAAGAGCAGGGCTGGAGGAGGTTAGAGAGATAGGGTGGGGCGAGGCCATGGAGGGATTTGAAAGCAAGGATGAGAATTATAAAATTGAGGCACTGCCAGACCAGGAGCCAATTTAGGTCAACGAGCAATGGGGGTGATGGGTGAACGGGACTGGGTGTGAGTTAGGACACGGGGCAGTGAGCACAGGGGGTGATGGGTGAACGGGACTGGGTGAGAGTTAGGACACGGGGCAGTGAGCACAGGGGGTGATTGGTGAACGGGACTGGGTGTGAGTTAGGACACGGGGCAGTGAGCACAGGGGTGATGGGTGAACGGGACGGGGTGATGGGTGAACGGGACTGGGTGAGAGTTAGGACACGGGGCAGTGAGCACAGGGGGTGATGGGTGAACGGGACTGGGTGTGAGTTAGGACACAGGGCAGTGAGCACAGGGGGTGATGGGTGAACGGGACTGGGTGCGAATTAGGACACGGGGCAGTGAGCACAGGGGGTGATGGGTGAACGGGACTGGGTGTGAGTTAGGACACGGGGCAGTGAGCACAGGGGGTGATGGGTGAACGGGACTGGGTGTGAGTTAGGACACGGGGCAGTGAGCACAGGGGGTGATGGGTGAACGGGACTGGGTGTGAGTTAGGACACGGGGCAGTGAGCACAGGGGGTGATGGGTGAACGGGGCTGGGTGCGAGTTAGGACACGGGGCAGTGAGCACAGGGGTGATGGGTGAACGGGACTGGGTGTGAGTTAGGACACGGGGCAGTGAGCACAGGGGGTGATGGGTGAACGGGACTGGGTGTGAGTTAGGACACGGGGCAGTGAGCACAGGGGGTGATGAGTGAACGGGACTTGGTGCGAGTTAGGACACGGGGCAGTTAGCAAAGGGGGTGATGGGTGAACGGGACTGGGTGTGAGTTAGGACACGGGGCAGTGAGCACAGGGGGTGATGGGTGAACGGGACTGGGTGTGAGTTAGGACACGGGGCAGTGAGCACAGGGGGTGATGGGTGAACGGGACTGGGTGTGAGTTAGGACACGGGGCAGTGAGCACAGGGGGTGATGGGTGAACGGGACTGGGTGTGAGTTAGGACACGGGGCAGTGAGCACGGGGTGATGGGTGAACGGGACTGGGTGCGAGTTAGGACACGAGGCAGTGAGCACAGGGGGTGATGGGTGAACAGGACTGGGTGTGAGTTAGGACACGGGGCAGTGAGCACAGGGGGTGATGGGTGAACGGGACTGGGCGTGAGTTAGGACACGGGGCAGTGAGCACAGGGGTGATGGGTGAACGGGACTGGGTGTGAGTTAGGACACGGGGCAGTGAGCACAGGGGGTGATGGGTGAACGGGACTGGGCGTGAGTTAGGACACGGGGCAGTGAGCACAGGGGGTGATGGGTGAACGGGACTTGGTGTGAGTTAGGACACGGGGCAGTGAGCACAGGGGGTGATGGGTGAACGGGACTGGGTGTGAGTTAGGACACGGGGCAGTGAGCACAGGGGGTGATGGGTCAACGGGACTGGGTGCGAGTTAGGACACGGGACAGTGAGCACAGGGGGTGATGGGTGAACGGGACTGGGTGTGAGTTAGGACACGGGGCAGTGAGCACAGGGGGTGATGGGTGAACGGGACTGGGTGTGAGTTAGGACACGGGGCAGTGAGCACAGGGGGTGATTGGTGAACGGGACTGGGTGTGAGTTAGGACACGGGGCAGTGAGCACAGGGGGTGATGGGTGAACGGGACTGGGTGTGAGTTAGGACACGGGGCAGTGAGCACAGGGGGTGATGGGTGAACGGGACTGGGTGAGAGTTAGGACACGGGGCAGTGAGCACAGGGGGTGATGGGTAAACGGGCCAGACAAAGCGAATACACACGCTGAAGATGGGCTGCTGAATTTTTAGTGTTTTTAGTGTTTAAAGTGGGGAAAAAAAGGTTCATTTCAAGTTTAAAAAGGTTTTAAAGTTAAATTTAGTTCTAGTTAAGTTAGTTTAGTTTTGTTTAGTTAAGTTTAAGTTTAGTTTAGTCTAGATTAAGTAAGGAAGGAAAAGACCACCAAAGAGACCACCAAAGGAAAAAAAAAAAAACCAGAGGAAATTAGGAAAAAAAAGCCAAAGAAAAAAAAGAAATAAGGGAAAAAGAATATACAAACCAAAGAACAGCGGCCGCACGGGGCCACAGCAGCAGCAGAAGCGAGGTGACTCGGCCGCATCGGGAACCGAGGCGCGGTGACTCAGCGAAGGCCGCACGGAGACGCAGCGGCAGCCGGAGCGAGGAGACTCGGGGAGGCCGCTTCGGGAAACGAGGCGAATCGGGGAGGCCGCACGGAGACGCAGCGGCAGCCGGAACGAGGTGACTCGGGGAGCCCGAGCGGCGAACGAGACACGGCCCGATCGGCGGCCGCAGTCCAGCACCCGAGCGACGACCGCAGTCCAGCACCCGAGCGACGGCCGCAGTCCAGCACCCGAGCGACGACCGCAGTCCAGCACCCGAGCGACGGCCGCAGTCCAGCACCCGAGCGACGACCGCAGTCCAGCACCCGAACGGCGAACGAGGCACAGCCCGAGCGGCGGCTGGGATAGAAAGCCCGGGAAAGGCCCAAGGAGCCAGGCCCAGAGACCTCTGAGGAGAAGGGGAGCAACCAGAAGGCTTCCAGAAGCAAACCAAGACTGTGAGTACAGGGCCCAGGGAGGGAGACTGAAGCCAGGGAAAGGCCCGAGGAGCCAGGCCGAGACAGAGGCACAGAGACCTCTGAGGGGGAGGGGAACAGCCCGAAGGCACCGGGAAACAGCGGCTCACAGACCCAGACCTGAGAAGGGTGAACCCAGAAACCGAGGCCCAGGGACCACGGGGTCGGAGAGGGGGACCGGGAAAGTTCGCGAACAGGGAGAGGGAAACACCAAACCCGGGGCCCCAGAAAAGCTTATTCTAAGATCAACAATACTTTACCAAAAATGAGCGAATCAGAAGATCCACAACAGCCCCGCTTCCAGATTCCCGCCAACACCGCAAAAAAAGCTATAAAAGCGATCAAGCATGAGCAGATGAGAGAAAAACCAGAAACACTTTTTGCTGACTGTTACAACAATGGGACAAAAAGTAACCTCATTTTCTACTCCGATCAGCCAGCGGCTTGGATCACAGCAATAAAATCACACTATACCAATGTTAAGCTAGAAAATACCGCAAATGGGTCCATAATGAAAATTAACACACCAGGAGACAGTTCAACCACGACGGTCAACGCGGACAATACCGGAACAATATTAGTGCAAGGCAACCTCGACAAATTTGCAACGGCCTTCAGGACACTGAAAAGATTAACTAAGGGGGGGAAGGAACAGCCCCAGAGTGGCCCGCACTCCCCCCAACATTGACAACTTACCAGGAGAAAATCTGCCTGGTCAGGAGGTGAACGAGCCACACAGTTCAAACCAGACACTAACCCCGGGGAACCACAGCCACACGATACAACTGACAAACCCCAGCATAACTACCAGGGAGGAAGCCACACATAGTCCCCCTACCATTCCCAGCTCACCAAGAGAAGAGCAGCATAGCCAGGAAGTGAGTGAGCCCTCCAGGGCCGACCAGACACATACCCCGGGATCACACAGCCAGATACAACCAAAAGATAAATTTAATCAATTAGAGATAGAGATGGTTAAACTTAGAGAGGAGTTCCTCAAAATGAATGACGATCAAAATCAGGAGAGGGAGAGACACAAGAGAGAGCTGAAGCTACTTGAGAACCAGGTGAATCTACTTCGGAATCAGGTGAAAGAGCTGCAGGAAAAAGAAGAGCGCCATAGAGGAGAGATAACACCATTAGACCAGCAACCAGAGGCTAGAGATAAGACAAGACAGAGCCGGACGGAACAGCTGCACTCCCACACGGAACAAAAGCAACAGACACACAATACAAGGGGTGCCACACAGACCGACCAGCATACTGATTCGCAATCTTCCCCCACCACCGTGGAACCACAAGCGAGCCGCTCACAAGAGGTACGCACACACCAGACACCCCAGCCCAGCACACACACTATGAGTCCAAGCGAAAGCCACCAGACAGTAAACACAAACAAGGCTGACGTTGTAATACTCATAGACTCAAATGGGAAATTTCTATGGGAGGAAAAGCTATTCCCTAGAAGTAGAAAAGATCTGGTGCCCAACAACAAACAGAGCCATGGGATGGCTGACCAAAGCCAGATTAGGCTCCCCCCAACACATAATAATACACACGGGCACAAATGACCTAAAGACCCAACAGAAAGAAGTAGCAACATCGCTCAGAGCAATGATTAGGAAGGCAAGCAGTACATTTCCAAACACTAGAATCACTGTTTCCACAATATTGCCGAGAACAGACTTCAACAACAACACAATTCATGAGATAAATGCCAGCATAGCAACAGAATGCGAATCAAACCACAACGTACACCTGGCCCAACACCCCACCCTCGATGAGGAATGTCTTTACGACCACGTCCACATCCAAAGGCAAAGAATATCGATCTTTGCTAAAGCCCTGAAGGACGTCGCTTTTAACCGGGTCCATACCCAGACTCCAAGAGGACCCCCCCCCGACCACCAGAGATCAGCGGGGTACATATCAGGAACACTACAAGGACCACCAACACACCAACCGAGACCAGAGAGGATCCCCATGCAAAACAACAATATCAGACCTGCACCACTCCTGTCCCACAGGGGAATAGGACCGCTCCCAGCCAGACAGAGGGAGAGATGCACAGGACGTACGCAATACCTCAGACAGAAACAATCCATTAAGAGACAATAAGCAGATGTGCAGCAGCATCTACTTCCGCCTTATGGATCAAGGACTAATTAATAGAAAGCACTGTAACCAAATTGTATTAACTTTTATAGACAACTGAAGTGATCTTTTTTTTCCCCCACACTTAGACACAACAAACACGTACCACTCTTTAACCTATCATAGTAAAAGATCAAACTTAACATGAAATCCTTATATATTTCGACCTGGAATATCCAAGGTCTACGCTCTTCACTGCGAGAAGTGAAAAGTAGGACCCCAGAGTTCATAGATGAAACTAAAGACCTAGATATTATCATTTTACAGGAAACTTGGTATAAAGGAAAAGGACACACTGGCTGTCCCCAAGGGTACACTGAGCTGGTGGTCCCCTCCAATAAATTACCAAGTGTAACCCAAGGCAGAGACTCCGGAGGCATACTGATCTGGTTTAAAACAGAACTTAAGAATTACATCAAATTTATAAAAAAGGGCGAAAACCATATGTGGCTCAAACTTGAGAGGGAGATTATCTCAAACACCCAAGATGTTTACATTTGCGCACTTTATATCCCCCCAATCGATTCCCCGTACTTTAAAGAGGACACCTTCTCCAACATGGAGGGGGAAATTATCCAATACCAGGCCCAGGGGAACGTGTTGATCTGTGGGGACCTCAATTCAAGAACGGGCGAAGAACCAGACTTCACCAATAATCAGGGAAACAATTACGTTTTCAGGAATAACCACTTTGACATCCCTTCCCTTCCATACAGGCATAACTGCGACAAGCAGTCAAATACCAACGGAAAACAGCTACTACAGCTCTGTCGAAACCTGGGTCTGTACATTGTCAATGGTAGGTTCGTAGGAGACCTCCTAGGAAGATCGACCTATTGCTCACCTCTTGGCTGCAGCACAGTAGACTATATGATTACAGACTTAGACCCATCCTCTTTCAGAGCATTCACAGTCAAACCACAAACAACACTGTCAGATCACAGTCAAATTACTATGTTCCTCAAAAAGACAGAAACAAACAACATAGAAACACAACCCAGTAAACTGTACAACACCAAAAAATCGTACAGATGGGCCAAAAACGACACGGAAAAATACCAGAAAACAATTAGCAATGCATCAACTCAAGCTCTCTTAGACACCTTTCTGGATAACATATACACTCACAATAAAGAAGGCGTAAACCGGGCAGTTAGTAAACTAAACAATATTTTTGATAATTTGGCAACAAATGCAAACTTGAAAGCTCGCAAGAACAAACCCAAAACAAAAAACTATGAAAAATGGTTTGACCGAGATTGCCATAACATGAGGAAAAAACTTAGAAAAATATCAAACCAAAAACAGACATCCAGAAAACGAGGAACTACGCCTTACTTATTGTCAGACACTAACACAATACAGAAACACACTCAGAACCAAAAAAGAGCAATATATTAAGAATACACTCAGCTCCATGGAGGAATCCATTGATTCCAACTGTTTCTGGGAAAACTTGAAAACACTACACAAAAAACACGACGACGATTTGGCCATTCAAAATGGGGACACATGGGTAAACCACTTTGAAAAATTATACCAGAAAAACACACTAAGACCAGAGCAACACCAAATATGCAAAAAACTGGAAAAGCTAGAAATGGCCATAAAAGATAACCAAAACCCGCTAGACGCCATAATAACAGAAAAAGAACTTCTTGAAAAACTCAAGGACCTGCGACCAGGAAAAGCCTGCGGGACAGACGGCATACTAAACGAGATGATTAAACACACAGACAACAAAATGAAACTGGCTATCCTAAAACTCTTCAACTTGGTTCTGAGTGTCGGTTATTTCCCTGATATCTGGAACAAAGGACTCATAACGCCCATATACAAAAGTGGGGACAAAATCGACCCAAACAACGATCGAGGCATCTGTGTAAACAGTAACCTGGGGAAGGTATTCTGTAGCATCATAAACAAAAGACTTATAAACTTCCTTGAGGAGCACAATGGCTTGAGTAAAAGCCGAATTGGATTCCTGCCAAACTATAGAACATCCGATCATATCTTCACCCTACAGACCCTAATTGACAAACACGTTCACCATAACAAAAGCAAAATCTACGCATGCTTTGTAGATTTCCAGAAGGCTTTCGACTCCATCTGGCATGACGGTTTATTCCTAAAACTTATCGAAAGCGGGGTAGGAGGGAAAACATATGATGTAATTAAATCAATGTATACAAACAACAAATGTGCAGTTAAAATTGGAGACAAACAAACAAAATACTTCCCACAGGGGCGGGGGGTGACGCAGGGCTCGCCAATCTCACCGACACTCTTTAATATTTACATTAATGGATTGGCAAAACTACTTGAACAATCTACAGCACCCGGCCTCACCCTATATGAATCCAAGGTTAAATTCCTCCTCTATGCAGACGACCTGGTTCTGCTGTCACCAACTAAAGAGGGGCTACAGCAGAACCTGGACCTGCTGGAGTCGTACTGCCAGACTTGGGGCCCTGACAATAAATCCCCAAAAAACCAAAGTCCTTGTGTTCCAGCAAAGATCCAAACATCAGGGACCCAAAATAAATTTCACAGTAGGAACAACCAAAATTGAACAAACCACTAACTACACATACTTGGGCTTAAAAATCAGTTCTACGGGAAACTTCAAACTGGCTGTGAATGAACTGAAAGAGAAAGCAAGAAGGGCTTTCTATGCCATCAAAAAATCAATCCAAATAGAAATCCCAATTAGCATTTGGCTCAAAATTTTCAAATCAGTAATTGAACCAATTGTGCTCTATGGCAGTGAGGTCTGGGGACCGCTAACACAACAAGAATTTGCAAAATGGGACAAACACCCAATTGAGATCCTACATGCAGAATTCTGTAAAAGTATCCTCCGGACTCAAAGGAAAACAGTAAACAATGCATGCAGGGCGGAACTAGGCCAATATCCATTAATAATCACTATCCAAAAAAGAGCCACCAAATTTTGGAATCACCTACAAATGAGCAACCCCCAATGCTATCACTACGACGCCCTGAAATGCCAAGAGCTGACCATAAAGAAGAATACCCTCAGTCAACTAGTCCTGGGACTCAGTGAAGTAACTACTAACAATACTAACAATAACCAGCCCCAGGACAGTGACAGGGTAACACAAAGAATTCGACCCAACACAATCGTCGCTAAGCAAAAGGAAAAATATCTGACATATTGGGCAGAAACAACAAAAACCCAAAGCAAACTCAATTGCTACTTGGCCCTAAACAGACAATACAACATAGCTGATTACCTGACCATGGTAAAGGATAACAAACTGAGAAGAACCTTGACAAGGTACAGACTTAGCGAACATAGCCTAGCAATCGAAAAAGGCAGACACAGGCAGCCAAGAGAAGACAGCATATGCTCTCACTGCAGCCAGGGAGTAGTGGAGACAGAGATGCACTTCCTCACAGCCTGTGGAAAATATCAGGGCATCAGGGAGAATTTCTACCAAAAATTCTCACAAATATGCCCTGAATTCAGAAATCTGAATGATAACCATAAACTCCCATTCCTACTGGGAGAGGAGAGAAGCTGTGTAACACTGGCGGCACACTATGTTACAGCTTGCCATGAACAGAGGGACAACCAGTAAACTAAGAAAAGAATATATATAAACAATGCGAATGTATATTTATACACTCAGGGATATACCTGTTTATACACTGTATGAATAGAACTGCGTTTATGTGCTAAACCATAAATGTATTTTGATGCTTTGGCAACATAAGATGTAACTTATCATGCCAATAAAGCGATTTGAATTGTGAATTGTGAATTGGGTGTGAGTTAGGACACGGGGCAGTGAGCACAGGGGGTGATGGGTGAACGGGACTTGGTGCGAGTTAGGACACGGGGCAGTTAGCACAGGGGGTGATGGGTGAACGGGACTGGGTGTGAGTTAGGACACGGGGCAGTGAGCACAGGGGGTGATGGGTGAACGGGACTGGGTGTGAGTTACGACACGGGGCAGTGAGCACAGGGGGTGATGGGTGAACGGGACTGGGTGTGAGTTAGGACACGGGGCAGTGAGCACAGGGGGTGATGGGTGAACGGGACTGGGTGTGAGTTAGGACACGGGGCAGTGAGCACGGGGGGTGATGGGTGAACGGGACTGGGTGTGAGTTAGGACACGGGGCAGTGAGCACAGGGGGTGATGGATGAACGGGACTGGGTGTGAGTTAGAACACGGGGCAGTGAGCACGGGGTGATGGGTGAACGGGACTGGGTGAGAGTTAGGACACGGGGCAGTGAGCACAGGGGGTGATGGGTGAACGGGACTGGGTGAGAGTTAGGACACGGGGCAGTGAGCACAGGGGTGATGGGTGAACGGGACTGGGTGTGAGTTAGGACACGGGGCAGTGAGCACAGGGGGTGATGGGTGAACGGGGCTGGGTGTGAGTTAGGACACGGGGCAGCGAGCACAGGGGGTGATGGGTGAACGGGACTGGGTGTGAGTTAGGACACGGGGCAGTGAGCACAGGGGGTGATGGGTGAACGGGACTGGGTGTGAGTTAGGACACGGGGCAGTGAGCACAGGGGGTGATGGGTGAACGGGACTGGGTGTGAGTTAGGACACGGGGCAGTGAGCACAGGGGGTGATGGGTGAACGGGACTGGGTGTGAGTTAGGACACGGGGCAGTGAGCACAGGGGGTGATGGGTGAACGGGACTGGGTGTGAGTTAGGACACGGGGCAGTGAGCACAGGGGGTGATGGGTGAACGGGACTGGGTGTGAGTTAGGACACGGGGCAGTGAGCACAGGGGGTGATGGGTGAACGGGACTGGGTGTGAGTTAGGACACGGGGCAGTGAGCACAGGGGGTGATGGGTGAACGGGACTGGGTGTGAGTTAGGACACGGGGCAGTAGAGTTTTGGATGAGCTCAAGTTTGAGAATCTTTAGAACCCGCACCCCAGCGAGTCAGTGTCTGTGGAACCCGTACCCCAGCGAGAGTCAGTGCCCACGGACTTGAGCGGGAGCAGAGGCAGCGGGAGCGAGTAAATGTGGGTCCCTTAGAGGCTGAGACAGGAGAAATTATAATGGGGAATAAGGAAATGGCAGAGAAATTAAATACTTTGTGTCTGTCTTCACGGAAGATGCAAAAAACCTCCCGGAAATAGTGGAGAACCAAGGGTCTAGTACAAACGAGGAACTGAAAGAAATTAGTATTAGTAAAAAAATAACACTGGAGAAATTAATGAGAGTGAAAGCCGATAAATCCCCTGGACCTGATAGCCTCCATCCTAGGGTTTTGAAAGAGGTGGCTATAGAGATAGTGGATTTCTTGGTTGTCATTTAACAAAATTCCATAGATTCTCGAACGGTTCCCGCGGATTGGAAGGTGGCAAATGTAACCTCACTATTTAAGAAAGGAGGGAGAGAAAATGGGGAACTACAGACCAGTTAGCCTGACATCAACAGTAGGGAAAACGCTAGAATCTATTATTAAGGACGTGGTAACAGGGCACTTAGAAAATAACAGGATTGGGCCGAGTCAACACGGATTTATGAAAGGGAAATCGTGTTTGACAAATCTGTTAAGAGTTTTTTGAGGTTGTAACTAGCAGAATAGATAAGGGGGGACCAGTGGATGTGGTGTATTTGGATTTTCAGAAGGCATTCGATAAGGTGCCACACAAGATGTTATTAAACAAAATTAGGGCTCATGGGATTGGGGGTAATATACTAGCATGGATTGAGGATTGGTTAACGGACAGAAAACAGAGAGTAGGAATAAACGGGTCATTTTCGGGTTGGCAGGCTGTAACTAGTGGGGTACCACAAGGATCAGTGCTCGGGCCTCAGCTATTCACAATCTACATCAATGATTTGGATGAGGGGACCAAATGTAATATATCCAAGTTTGCTGATGATACAAAGCTGGGTGGGAATGTAAGTTGTGAGGAGGATGCAAGGAGTCTTCAAGGGGATATAGACAGGCTAAGTGAATGGGCAAGCACATGGCAAATGGAATATAATGAGGGGAAGTCTGAAATTATCCACTTTGGTAGGTAGAAAAGCAGAATATTTTATAAAAGATGAAAGACTAGTAAATGTTGGTATTCAGAGAATGTGGGTATAAGAGTAAAGACGTCTTACTGCAATTATATAGGGCCCTGGTGAGACCACACCTGGAGTTTTGTGTACAGTTTTGGTCTCCTTACCTAAGGAAGGATATACTTGCCATAGAGGGAGTGCAACGAAGGTTCACCAGACTGGTTCCTGGGATGGGGGGATTGTCCTATGAGGACAGATTGAGGAGACTAGGCCTATAGTCTCTAGAGTTTAGAAGAATGAGAGGTAATCTCATTGAAACATACAAAATTCTTACAGGGCTCGACAGGGTAGATGCAGGGAGGCTGTTTCCCTTGGCTGGGGAGTCTAGAACCAGGGGTCACAGTCTCAGAATAAGGGGTCGGACATTTAGGACTGAGATGAGGAGAAATGTCTTCACTCAGAGGGTGGTGAATCTTTGGAATTCTCTACCCCAGAGGGCTGTGGAGGCTCAGTCGTTGAGTATATTCAAGACAGAGATCGATAGATTTTTGAATATTAAAGGAATCAATAGATATGGGGATAGTGCAGGAAAGTGGACATGAGGTAGAAGATCAGCCATGATCTTACTGAATGGCGGAGCAAGCTCAATGGGCCAAATGGCCTACTCCTGCTCTGATTTCCTCTGTTCTTATGAACCCATACCCCAGTGAGAGTCAATGGCCATGGAACCCATACCCCAGTGAGAGTCAATGGCCATGGAACCTGTACCCCAGTGAGAGTCAATGGCCATGGAACCCGTACCCCAGTGAGAGTCAATGGCCATGGAACCCATACCCCAGTGAGAGTCAATGGCCATGGAACCCATACCCCAGTGAGAGTCAATGGCCATGGAACCCATACCCCAGTGAGAGTCAATGGCCATGGAACCCGTACCCCAGTGAGAGTCAATGGCCATGGAACCCGTACCCCAGTGAGAGTCAATGGCCATGGAACCCGTACCCCAGTGAGAGTCAATGGCCATGGAACCCGTACCCCAGTGAGAGTCAATGGCCATGGAACCCGTACCCCAGTGAGAGTCAATGGCCATGGAACCCGTACCCCAGTGAGAGTCAATGGCCATGGAACCCGTACCCCAGTGAGAGTCAATGGCCATGGAACCCGTACCCCAGTGAGAGTCAATGGCCATGGAACCCGTACCCCAGTGAGAGTCAATGGCCATGGAACCCGTACCCCAGTGAGAGTCAATGGCCATGGAACCCGTACCCCAGTGAGAGTCAATGGCCATGGAACCCGTACCCCAGTGAGAGTCAATGGCCATGGAACCCGTACCCCAGTGAGAGTCAATGGCCATGGAACCCGTACCCCAGTGAGAGTCAATGGCCATGGAACCCGTACCCCAGTGAGAGTCAATGGTCATGGAACCCGTACCCCAGTGAGAGTCAATGGCCATGGAACCCATACCCCAGTGAGAGTCAATGGCCATGGAACCCATACCCCAGTGAGAGTCAATGGCCATGGAACCCATACCCCAGTGAGAGTCAATGGCCATGGAACCCATACCCCAGTGAGAGTCAATGGCCATGGAACCCATACCCCAGTGAGAGTCAATGGCCATGGAACCCATACCCCAGTGAGAGTCAATGGCCATGGAACCCGTAAGAACATAAGAAATAGGAGCAGGAGTAGGCCATACGGCCCCTCGGGCCTTCTCCGCCATTCAATAGGATCATGGCTGATCTGAATCTAGACTAACGTCCACTTCCCTGCCCTCTCCCCTTAACCCCTAATTCCCTTATCTGCTAGGAAAATGTCTATCTCCATTTTAAATTTATTTAATGTTGCAGCTTCCACAGCTCTCTGGGGTAGCAAATTCCATAGATTTACTACCCTCTGAGTGAAGAAGTTTCTCCTCATCTCACTTTTGAAAGGGCAGCCCCTTATTCTAAGATTATGCCCCCTAGTTCTAGTCTCACCCATCAGTGGAAACATCCTCCCCGCATCCACCCGATGAAGCCCCCTCACAATCTTATATGTTTCGATAAGATCGCCTCTCATTCTTCTGAACTCCAATGAGTAGAGGCCCAACCTACTCAACCTTTCCTCATACGTCAACCCCCTCATCTCTGGAATCAACCGAGTGAACCTTCTCTGAACCGCCTCGAGAGCAAGTATATCTTTTCTTAAATATGGAAACCAAAACTGCACGCAGTATTCCAGGTGTGGCCTCACCAGTACCCTGTATAACTGCAGCAAGACTTCCCTGTTTTTATACTCCATCCCCCTTGCAATAAAAGCCAAGATTCCATTGGCCTTCCTGATCACCTGCTGCACCTGCATACTAACTTTTTGTGTTTCATGCACCAGGACCCCCAGATCCCTTTGTACTGTAGCACTTTGCAGTTTCTCTCCATTTAGATAATAACTTGCTCTTTGATTTTTACTGCCAAAGTGCATAACCTCACACTTTCCAACATTATATTGCATCTGCCAAATCTCTGCCCACTCACTTAGCCTGTCTATGTCCTTTTGCAGGTTTTTTATGTCCTCCTCACTCACTGCTTTCCCTCCCATCTTTGTATCGTCGGCAAACTTGAATATGTTGCACTCGGTCCCTTCCTCCAAATCGTTAATATAGATTGTAAAGAGTTGGGGTCCCAGCACTGACCCCTGCGGAACACCACTAGTTACTGATTGCCAGCCGGATAACGAACCATTTCTCCCAACTCTTTGTTTTCTGTTAGTGAGAGTCAGTGGCCATGGAACCCATACCCCAGTGAGAGTCAGCGGCCATGGAACCCATACCCCAGTGAGAGTCAGTGGCCATGGAACCCATACCCCAGTGAGAGTCAGCACCTTTTGGGGCGGGGGAGAATTTGAACAAAAGACTACATGTTCAACACTGGATCAATGCCCGCAGGTATGCAGTTCAACACTCAAGACAGCAAAGGATTCCCGGCCTCGAAGCAGCAACTCACCGAACCCGAAACGATCAGATTAGACTGCGGGTTGAAGTTACAGCAGAAAACGTAGTTACTGTGACCTTTCAGCGTCTTCAAGCATTTGCCCTGAAATCACAAACACAGCCAGAGCTCAATACAGTAGGGAGAATGGAAGACACACATTTCACAATCTCAGGACGTCTCGAAGCACTTCACAGCCAATTAAATAATTCTGAATTGTAGTCATTGTTGCAATGTAGGAAACGCGGCAGTCGATTTGCGCACAGCAAGCTCCCAAAAACAACAATGTGAGAATGACTAGATCATCTGTTTTAGTGATGTTGGTTGAGGGATGAATATTGGCCCCAGGACACTGGGGCGAACTCCTCTGCTCTTCTTTTACTTCCATCTGAGAGGGCAGACGGGGCCTCGGTTTAACGTCTCATCCAAAGACAGCACCTCCGACAGTGCAGCCCTCCCTCAGTACTGCGCTCCCTCAGTACTGCCCCTCCGACAGTGCGGCGCTCCCTCAGTACTGCCCCTCCGACAGTGCGGCGCTCCCTCAGTACTGCCCCTCTGACAGTGCAGCGCTCCCTCAGTACTGCCCCTCCGACAGTGCGGCGCTCCCTCAGTACTGACCCTCTGACAGTGCAGCGCTCCCTCAGTACTGCCCCTCTGACAGTGCAGCGCTCCCTCAGTACTGCCCCTCCGACAGTGCAGCGCTCCCTCAGTACTGCCCCTCTGACAGTGCAGCGCTCCCTCAGTACTGCCCCTCTGACAGTGCAGCGCTCCCTCAGTACTGCCCCTCCGACAGTGCAGCGCTCCCTCAGTACTGCCCCTCCGACAGTGCGGCGCTCCCTCAGTACTGCCCCTCTGACAGTGCAGCGCTCCCTCAGTACTGCCCCTCCGACAGTGCGGCGCTCCCTCAGTACTGCCCCTCTGACAGTGCAGCGCTCCCTCAGTACTGCCCCTCTGACAGTGCAGCGCTCCCTCAGTACTGCCCCTCCGACAGTGCGGCGCTCCCTCAGTACTGCCCCTCCGACAGTGCAGCGCTCCCTCAGTACTGCCCCTCTGACAGTGCAGCGCTCCCTCAGTACTGCCCCTCCGACAGTGCAGCGCTCCCTCAGTACTGCCCCTCTGACAGTGCAGCGCTCCCTCAGTACTGCCCCTCTGACAGTGCGGCGCTCCCTCAGTACTGCCCCTCCGACAGTGCAGCGCTCCCTCAGTACTGCCCCTCTGACAGTGCGGCGCTCCCTCAGTACTGCCCCTCCGACAGTGCAGCGCTCCCTCAGTACTGCCCCTCCGACAGTGCAGCCCTCCCTCAGTACTGCGCTCCCTCAGTACTGCCCCTCTGACAGTGCAGCGCTCCCTCAGTACTGCCCCTCTGACAGTGCAGCGCTCCCTCAGTACTGCCCCTCCGACAGTGCAGCGCTCCCTCAGTACTGCACCTGGAATGTCGGTCTGGATTATGGGATGAAGCCTCTGGAGTGGGACTTGAGTCCACGACCTTCTGACTCAGAGGTGAGAGTGCAACCCACTGAGCCATAGGTGACACCAAAGGGAGGGGGGTAGGTAGGGGAGGATCCTGTCTGACAATGGGAGAACAAACAGTCGGCCGAGCCAGCCTCGGTTCTTTCTCTATGTCCTGAAGGAGCAGCTGGGATCTGTGGTTGAACCCCTCATGGCCTCGGCATGGCACATTTCCAGGATCAGTCCCGTTACAGCAACCTGCATTTATATAGCGCCTTTAACACAGGAGATCGTCCTGAAGGCGCTTCACAGGAGCGTTATCAGACAATTGGCCTCCATGGCCTCGTCCCTCCCTATCGCTGTAACCTCCTCCAGCCTGACACCCCTCCCCATCTCTGTAGCCTCCGCCAGGCCTATAACCACCCCCACCCCACCCCTGCCCGAGATCTCGGCGCTCCTCCAATTCTGGCCTCTTGTGCATCCCCGATTCCCATCACCCGGCTGTTGGCTGCCGTACCTTCAGCTGCCTAGGCCCTAAATAGCCAGTGAAAGGAAGAGATAGTCAGACAGGTGACGAAAACCTTGGTCAAAAGAGGTGGGCTTTAGGGAGTGTCCCTAGGAGGGAAGAGACACATCCAGTTTTCTAACCAATCAGCAGGGGTGACTCATTTGGCTGTAAACAAACAAACAGTATAAAAAGACCAGTCCTAGTGCGAGCAAGCACTGAGTGCAAGTCAGCAGAGAGTGCTGTGAGTTTGGGTAAGTGGGGTGTTAGGTGCTCTTTTCAAACTTTAACTCTGCGGGTTGTAGTTAATAAGGCTTTTCTGGTGCAGAGTGACTGTTGGTAAACCATTTAACTGGGGTAATTAGAGGGACTGATTTAATTTAAATCCAATGAATTAAAGGGGATACTAGCATCTAAAATCGGGCAGAGGGTGTCCATAACTAACAATAAAAAAATTAATTAATTACATAGAATGGAGCAGGTGATGTGTTACTGTTGAGAGATGTGGGAGCCAGTGGACCCCATTGAGGCTCACGGTGATTACGTCTGTGACAAGTGTCTGCTGCTACAGGAACTCCAGCTCCATGTTGATGAGCTGGAGTCTGAGCTTCAGACACTGCAACACATCAGGGAGGGGGAGAAGTACCTGGACTCTGTATCAGGAGGTGGTCACACCTATGAAGTTAATTAATTCAGATGTAGCCCATGGTCAGGGACAGGATGGTGTGACTACGAGTGAGGCAGGTACGGGGATCCAGGAGGTAGAGCTGGAGGAGCTGCAGCCCTTGCTCTTGTCCAACAGGTTCAAGGTTCTTACTCCCTGTGGGGACAGGAGCAGGGACTGCAGGGAGTATGAGCAACCTGGCCACAGCACCGTGGGACGGGGGGCCATTCAAGAGGGGGGAGTAAATAGAAATGTTGTCGTGGTGGGGGATAGTATTATTAGGGGGATAGATAGAGTTCTCTGCAGCTGAGAGCGAGAGTCCCGAAGGCTGTGTTGCCTACCAGGGTTAAGGACATCTCCTCTGGGCTGGAAAGAAACTTGCAGTGGGAGGGGGTGGATCCAGTTGTTGTGGTCCATGTTGCTACAAACAACGTAGATAGGACAAGGAAGCCGGTTCTGTTAAAGGAGTATGAGCAGCTAGGGGTCAAATTAAAAAACAGAACCTCAAGGGTAATAATCTCTGGATTATTACCTGAGCCACGAGCGAATTTGGCTAGGACAAATAAAATTAGAGAGTTAAATGCGTGGCTCAAAGACTGGTGTGGGAGAAATGGGTTTTGCTTCCTGGGACACTGGCACCAGTACTGGGGCAGGAGGGAGCTGTTCCATTGGGACGGGCTTCACTTGGCCAGTGCTGGGACTAGAGTCTTGGCGGATCATATAACTAGGGCTGTAGAGAGGGCTTTAAACTAACTAGTGGGGGGGGAGGTTCCTAGAGAGCAAATAATAAAAATGACAACAGAGAAGGTCATAGACTTAGGTAGCAGTGGGGAAATTAAAAACCAGAGCGTGTCAGGAAGGGGCAGAAGGTATGGAGTAAAAGGTAAAGTAATAAAAAGGGCAAAAGCAGGAACTAAGTGTCACAAAACATATTTGAAAGTTCTCTATCTGAATGCACGTAGCATTCGTAACAAAATAGACGAGTTAATGGCACAAATAACTACATATGGGTATGATCTTGTGGCCATTACAGAAACATGGCTGCAGGGTGACAATGCCTGGGAATTAAACATACCAGGTTATTTAACGATCAGGAAGGACAGGCAGGAAGGGGAGGTGGGGTGGCTATGTTAATAAAGGAAGGAATCACTGTAATACAGAGAAATGATATTGGGTCAAAAGATCAGGATAATGAAACAGTTTGGGTGGAGGTAAGGAATAATAAGGGGAAAAAAACACGAGTGGGCGTAGTCTATAGGCCTCCGAACAGTTGCAACTCTGTTGGATGGAGTATCAATCAGGAAATAGTTGAGGCTTGTAATAAGGGAACATCTATAATTATGGGGGATTTTAACTATCATATTAATTGGACAAATCAAATTGGGCAGGGCTGCCTTGAGGATGAGTTCATTGAGTGTATTAGGGATGGGTTTCTTGAGCAGTATGTAACTGAACCGACCAGGGGGCAAGCAACCTTAGATCTGGTCCTGTGTAACGAGACAGGATTAATTAAAAATGTCCGAGTAAAGGATCCCCTTGGAATGAGTGACCATAACATGGTTGAATTCCATATTCAATTAGAGGGCGAGAAGGTTGGATCTCAAACAAGCGTGCTAAGCTTGAATAAAGGAGACTATGAAGGTATGAGAGCGGAATTGAGTAGAGTGGATTGGGAAAATAGATTAAAAGGTAAGACGATACATGATCAGTGGTGTACATTTAAGGAGTTATTTTACAACTTCCAAAAAATATATATTCCACTGAGAAGAAAAGGGTGTAAAAGAAAAGACAGCCATCCGTGGCTAAGTAAAGAAATTAAGGATAGTATTCGACTAAAAACAAGGGCATATAAGGTAGCCAAATCTAGTGGGAGGATAGAGGATTGGAAAACTTTAAAAGACAGCAAAAAATAACAAAAAGATTGATTAAGAAAGGGAAGATAGATTATGAAAGTAAATTAGCAAAAAATATAAAAACAGATCGTAAGAGCTTTTATAGTTACATAAAAAGAAAAAGGGTGGCTAAAGTAAATGTTGGTCCCTTAGAGGATGAGACCGGGAAATTAATGGTGGGAAATATGGAGATGGCAAAAACACTGAATGAATATTTTGTATCAGTCTTTACAGTAGAGGACACTAAGAATATCCCAACACTGGACAAACAGGGGGCTAAAGGGGGGGAGGAGCTAAACACGATCAAAATCACTAAGGAAGTGGTACTCGGTAAAATAATGGGACTCAAGGCAGATAAATCACCTGGACCGGATGGCTTACATCCTAGGGTCTTGAGGGAAGTGGCGGTAGGGATTGTGGATGCATTAGTAGTAATTTTCCAAAACTCCCTGGACTCAGCAAAGGTCCCGGCTGACTGGAAAACTGCTAATGTAACACCCTTATTTAAAAAGGGCATTAGACAGAAGGCTGGAAACTATAGACCGGTTAGCCTAACATCTGTGGTAGGTAAAATTTTGGAGTCCATTATTAAGGAGACAGTAACAGGACATTTGGATAATCATCATTTAATAGGACAAAGTCAGCATGGTTTTATGAAGGGGAAGTCATGTTTGACAAATTTGCGGGAGTTCTTTGAGGAAGTAACATATAGGGTGGATAAAGGGGAACCAGTGGACATAGTGTATTTAGACTTCCAAAAGGCATTTGACAAGGTGCCACACAAAAGATTATTGCTTAAGATAATAAATCACGGGATTGGGGGTAATATTCTGGCATGGATAGAGGATTGGCTATCTAACAGAAGGCAGAGAGTTGGGATAAATGGTTCATTCTCAGACTGGCAATCAGTAACTAGTGGTGTTCCGCAGGGGTCAGTGCTGGGTCCCCAACTCTTTACAATCTATATTAACGATTTGGAGGAGGGGACCGAGTGTAACGTATCAAAGTTTGCAGATGATACTAAGATGGGAGGGAAAGTAGTGAGTGAGGAGGACATAAAAAACCTGCAAGGGGACATAGACAGGCTAAGTAAGTGGGCAGAGATTTGGCAGATGGAATACAATACTGGAAAGTGTGAGGTTATGCACTTTGGCAGGAAAAACCGTAGAGCAAGTTATTATCTTAATGGCAAGAAACTGGAAAGTACTGAAGTACAAAGGGATCTGGGGGTCCTGGTGCACGAAACTCAAAAGGTTAGTATGCAGGTGCAGCAAGTGATTAAGAAGGCCAATGGAATGTTGGCTTTCATTGCTAGGGGGATAGAATATAAAAATAGGGAGGTATTGCTTCAGTTGTACAAGGGTATTGGTGAGACCGCACCTGGAATACTGCATACAGTTTTGGTGTCCATACTTAAGAAAAGACATACTTGCTCTCGAGTCAGTACAAAGAAGGTTCACTCGGTTAATCCCGGGGATGAGGGGATGGACATATGAGGAGAGGTTGAGTAGATTGGGACTCTACTCATTGGAGTTCAGAAGAATGAAAGGCGATCTTATTGAAACATATAAGATTGTGAAGGGGTTGGATCGGGTGAATGCGGGGAGGGTGTTCCCGATGATGGGTGAAACTAGAACTAGGGGGCATAGTCTTAGAATAAGGGGCTGCTCTTTCAAAACTGAGATGAGGAGGAACTACTTCACTCAGAGGGTGGTAGGTCCATGGAATATGCTGCCCCCAAAAAGCTGTAGAAGCTACATCATTACATAAATTTAAAACAGAAATAGACAGTTTCCTCGAAGAAAAGGGAATTAAGGGTTACGGGGAGCGGGCAGGAATTCGGACATCAGTCTAGGTTCGGATCGGTCATGGCCCTGTGGGTAGCGGAGCGGGCCCAGGGGCCGTGTAGCCTGATCCTGCTCCTATTTCGTGTGTCTAATTCTGTTAGATTCAGGAGATGGTTCTGTGATAGTAGATTGGCGGTTAGGATCAGATCAGCCATGATCTTATTGAATGGCGGAGCAGGCTCGAGGGGCCGATTGGCCTACTCCTGCTCCTACTTCTTATGTTCTTATGTTCCTCAGTTATTCAGTCATTGAATGAATTACGAGTCCATTCACTGGTCAGTTTACCTGACTCGGCCCTGGGCAAAGTGTGAAGCCTGACTTCCAGCTGGCTACGCCTCCCCTCCCCGCCTCGTACCCAAGCTGCTGGTAACTCACTCCCTACACTGATCAACACTGACTGTTCTTACCGAGTTCACGTCCCATATTTTAAGGGTTTTGTCGTCTGAAGCAGACACCAGCAGGTTTGAATCTGTGGACCAGGCAACGTCCGAGATTCCCTATTTCAAAACAAAATTGCGATCATTTAAATCTCTGCAGTTTACACATTTAAAAATGATAGGACTCCACATGCCAAGTGCAGTGCGCATGAGGAAACAACCAGCTTTATACACTCCCAAAACTCTGCCGCACACTTCACAACTAACGAGGTACATCTGCTGCTATGTGGACAAACGGCAGCCATATTGAGCACAGCAAGATTCACAGACAGCAAAGAGGAGAAATACTTAGATCATCTGGTGGGGGAGGGATTGAACCAACTTTGCCAGGGGTGGGGGACCAGAACGAAGCAGAGAGGAGAAACAAGGTGCAGAGGGGACTGGGAGAGACAAACAGCACTAGAGTAAAGAATAGTTCAGAAATTGGAGGGATCAGACAGGGGGCAAATGCGAGGCAGGCTAAGATGTGTTTGGAGTGCATGTGCGTAAACGCACAGAACGTGGTAAGTAATGTTGGTGAGCTGCAGGCACAAGTCGCCACATGGGACTACGATATAGTAGCAATAACAGAGAGAGACCAGGCTCAAAGTATGGGAGGATTGGGAACTGAATTATTCCTGGCCACAAGGTATTCAGGAAAGATAGGGAATGAAAAACAGGAGCGGGGGTAGCAGTATTGATCAATGGTACTGTTACAGCACTGGAGAGGGTTGATGTGCTTCAGGGGTCAAAGACAGAGAGTCTATTTGGTTAGAATTAAGGAATAGAGGAGCTATTACACTCCCGGGTGCATACCACAGGCCACCAAATAGTGGGAAGGAGATAGAGGAGCTATTACACTCCCGGGTGCATACCACAGGCCACCAAATAGTGGGAAGGAGATAGAGGAGCTGTTACACTCCCGGGTGCATACCACAGGCCACCAAATAGTGGGAAGGAGATAGAGGAGCAAATCTGTGGCAAATTACAGAAGGATGCAAGAACTACAGAGTCGTGATAATGGGGGACTTCAATTATCCTAATATAGACTGGGATAGTAACAGGGCAAAGAGGATGAGGAATTCCTGAAATGTGTACAAGAGAATTTTCTTGATCAGTGTGTTTCCAGCCCAACAAGGAAGGAAGCAATGCTGGGTCTCGTTCTGGGGAATGAAGTGGGGCAAGTTTCAGTGGGGGAGTGTTTGGGAAATAATGATCACAATATCAGGCTTAGAATAGTTATGGAAAAGGACAAGGAACAATTAAATGTAAAAATACTTAACTGGAAGAGGGCTAATTTCAGGGAGCTGAAGAGGGATCTGGCCCAGGTGGATCGGAATCAACGACTGGTGGGTAAAACCGTAACTGAACAATGGGAGGCCTTCAAAGAGGAGATGGTTCGGGTACAGAGTCGGCACATTCCCAGGAGGGGGAAAGGAATGGCATCCAAAGCTAGAGCTCCCTGGATGACTAAAGATATAGGGGGTAAAATGAGACAGAAAACAGAGGCTTTTGACAAATGTAAGGTTCCTAATACGGTGGAGAACCAAGCTGAATATAGAAAGAGATCGAAAAAAGGGAGTAAGAGGGGCAGAGAGAATGAGAATAGATTAGCGGGAAACATAAAAAGGAACCCAAAAGTCTTTCATAAGCATATAAGGAAGGGTGGGACCGATTAGGGACCAAAATGGAGGTCTTCTTGTGGAGGCAGTGGGCATGGCTGAGGAACTAAATGAGTACTTTGTAAATATCTTCACTGGAGAAGAGGATGCTGCCAATGCAGCAGTAAAGGAGGAGGTAGGAGCGATACTGGATAGGATATAATAGATAAAGAGGTACTTAGAATGGTTGGCAGTCCTCAAAGGTCGAAAAGTCACCCAGTCTAGATGGGATGTATCCCAGGTTGCTGAGGGAAGGGTTGAAATTGTGGAGGTTCTGGCCACAATCTTCCAATCCTCCTTAGATATGGGAGTGGTGCCAGAGGACTGGAGGACTGCAAATGTTACACCCCTGTTCAAAAAAAGGGAGAGGGATAAACCTGGCAACAACAGGCCAGTCCGCCTAATGTCGGTGGTGGGGAAACAGACAATAATCACTTCACACTTCTCTGCAATAAATTTCATCTGCCATGTGTCGGCCCATTTCACCAGTCTGTCTCTGCCCTCCTGAAATCTGTTGCTATCCTCCTCGTTGTTTACTACATTTGAGTTTTGTGTCCTCTGCAAACTTTAAAACAATAAAGACAATAATCTGAGACAAAATTAATTGGCATTTGGAAAAGTATAGGCTAATAAATGAAAGACAGCACGGATTTGTTAACGGCAAATCGTGTCTGACGAACTTGTTTGAGTTGTTTGATGAAGTAATGGAGAGGGCTGGTGAGGGGAGTGCGGTTGATATTGTGTATATGGACTTTCAAAAGGTGTTTGATAATAAAGTACCATATAATAGACTTGTTAGCAAATTTAAAGTCCATGGGATTAAAGGGACACCGACAGCATGGATACAAAATTGTCTAAGGGACAGAAAGCAGAGATTGTGGTGAACGGTTGTTTTTCAGACTGGAGGGAGGTATACAGTGGAGTCCCCCTGGGGTCGGTATTAGCACCACTGCTCTTTTTAAAATATATTAATGACCTGGACTTGGGTATACAGGGAATCATTTTAAAGTTTGCAGAGGACACAAAACTCAAATGTAGTAAACAACGAGGAGGATAGCAAGACTGGTGAAATGGGCCGACACATGGCAGATGAAATTTATTGCAGAGAAGTGCGAAGTGATTCATCTTGGAAGGAAAAATGAGGAGAGGCAATGTAACTAAATGATACAATTTTAAAAGGGGTGCAGGGAGACCTGGGGGTTCACATACAGAAATCTTTCAAGGTGGCAGGACAAGTTGAGAAAGCTGCTAAAAAAGCATACGAGATCCTTGACTTTATTAATACAGGCATAGAATACAAGAGCAAGGAAGTTATGCTAAACCTTTATAAAACACTGGTTCGGCCCCAGCTGAAGTATTGTGTCCCACTCAGGGCACCACACTTTAGGAAGGATGGCCAGGCCTTGGCGAGGGCGCAGAGAAGATTTACTAGAAATGGTTCCAGGGATGAGGGACTTCAGTTATGTGGAGAGACTGGAGAAGCTGGAGTTGTTCTCCTTAGAGCAGAGACAGTTAAGAGGAAATTTAATAGCAGTCCTGAAAATTATGATAGAGTAGATAGGGAAAAACGGTTTCCATTAGCAGGGGGGTCGGTAACCAGAGAAAACAGATTTAAGGTGATTGGCAAACAAAGCCGGGGGAGAATTTTTTTACAGCGAGTTGTTGTGATCTGGAATGCGCTGCCTGAAAGGGCGGTGGAAGCAGAGTCAATAATAACTTCCAAAAGGGAATTGGATAAATACTTAAAAAAGGAAAAATGTGCAGGGCTCTGGGGAAAGGGATTAATTGGATAGCTCTTTCAAAGAGCCGGCATAGGCACAATGGGTCAAATGGCCTCGTATGATTCGATCATGTACGATTCTATTATATGATCTGTTTTAGGATAAATGTTGGCTAGGACACCAGGGAGAGCCCTTCTTCCACTAGTACCATAGGCTCTTTTACATCCACCTGAGGGGCAGACGGGGCCTCGGTTTAACCTCCTGCCAACAGGGCTCTCCCTCAGCACTGTAACCGGTCAGCACAGATGCCGTGTTGAAATCCTGGAGTGGGAAGTGAACGCCACATCGTTCTGACCTGGCGGCGAGAGGGCTATCGGCTGAGCCAAGCTGACACAGGCAACACCTGGACAGTGAATGCACACAGCCCCAGTATGTACAGTAGGACAGAGCCACGAGCACTGGGGATTTACGCTATTCAAAGCCCTGCCAATTTTCTTCTGGTGGCCTTCCTTGCAGGCCCCCATCTGCTGATTGGTGCGGGGGTACAGGTTCAGTCGGCACGGGGGGGGGGGGGGGCGGGGGGGGACTTGCCTGAACGCAGGTTCACTGACCCATCAGGCTGGGAGGCTTGTTGCTGACGTCGTGCGACAGCGACTGATAAGATGCATCATTGTGGATTTATTGAATGAATTATCTCAGTAACAGCCACTGACACCGGGCGGGCTACAGGGAGCAGAGAATGGCTGTGTTTGTATTTCCCACACTCACCAGTTTGTGTCCTGATATGGTCTTCTCAAACTTGCCATCATAAGCGCCCCATATTTTAATCAACTTATCAGCAGCTGTGGAGTAAGACACAAAACAGTTTCAGCTTCCAGACAGAGAAACCTCACCCCCCACAGGCCCAGCAAGCTGCTCTGCTCGTTCAGTCCACCTCTGTAGGAAAGCTTAGAGTAGCTGGACTCAGCACGTGCCCGTGATTCCCCCTCACAGAGCCGCACCGACTGCTTGGCTGCCTATAGAGGCAAGGTGGCAACACGCCGAGAGTCGGCAAATCTGCCTCCCGGCCGCCTCCGTGTGGCTGACTCAGGAACTGATGGCAAGCTCCCTCCCTCCCTCTCTCTCTCCAGGGCTCAGCCGTGGATCAGCGCCTCAAAGACCAGAGGGTCACGGCTTCCAGCGTGGCCGGGCACAGCCACGAGGCACTACAATTGGCCTCAGTGTTAGGGAGAGAGGGGGAGATACAACAAATAACCAGCGACGGCTCCAGCCCTGACCACACTCCAGTAACTACTATATAAGTTGGACACAGTCAAGAACCAACTTGGCTAGGATGCCTCATGCAGGCGATCAGCCTGCTGACATTCACTGTCTCAGCTCATGAAGAGCGGCTGAGGTGTTGGAGTTAAGGCTCTACTCCCGAGGTCAAGCTCTACTCCAGCCAGTGTCACTGGATTCTGGAGCAGGCACCCCGCCTGGCTGTACCCCGTCCTAACCCAGGGGCATGGCAGACAAACATCGCCACCCTCCCCCCTGCCCCAGCCCCCAGCACACCGGCTGGAATCAGCTAACTCACCGCAAACTGGGGCTTCAACTTGGGAGCTACCAGGCCAGCGCAGCTCGGCCCCCGCACCGGGCAGGGCATTTAACCACTGATCACTAGGACTCATTGATTAATGTGAAAACATTCGATTTTCAGCAATCACCGACTACAGTTATCAGGTGAACCAATAATGCAACAGGTTTACTCACAGGAACTTGCCAGCCACTCGCCATTTGGACTGAACTTCACCGAGGACACGGCCTTCGTGTGTCCGGCCAGCGTGAATTTCAAGGTGTAGTTTGGTTTCACCGCAGAAGGCTGTTATTCAAACACACAGGAGAGATTTTATTTAAAACAACCAGTCTCCATCTACACCAGGTGAAACTGTGATCGCAAAAACAAGAAACAAGCTCACTCCGTCCTGACGTCCCCAGAGCAGGTGAGGTGTGCAGGTACCATTCCAACACGTGGCGAACCTGCAGTCACCGCCCAGGCCCAATAATCACCATGGGGCAACGACTTCAAATATGATAGACAACCACCACCACAAAATAAATCATTACACCAGCTCTCTTGTAGTTTCTGCTGCAAATGCAGTTGTTTGTCTCTCTGTTGTGATTTAACACACTAGCTGCAGAATCTCTGCTGTGTAAATGGTCTCGTGTTGAAATTTCCCATCAGATTGTCATCAACCTCGGCCGACAGTGCCTCCACCGAGCGCCAATCCCGGCCGACAGTGCCTGCACCGAGCGCCAATCCCGGCCGACAGTGCCTGCACCGAGCGCCAATCCCGGCCGGCCTGTGCCTGCACCGAGAGCCAATCCCGGCCGGCCTGTGCCTGCACCGAGCGCCAATCCCGGCCCACGTGTGCCTGCACCGAGCGCCAATCCCGGCCGACCTGTGCCGGCACCGAGCGCCAACCCCGGCCGACCTGTGCCCGCACCGAGCGCCAACCCCGGCCGACCTGTGCCGGCACCGAGCGCCAATCCCGGCCGACCTGTGCCCGCACCGAGCGCCAATCCCGGCCGACCTGTGCCCGCACCGAGCGCCAATCCCGGCCGACCTGTGCCCGCACCGAGCGCCAATCCCGGCCGACGGTGCCCGCACCGAGCGCCAATCCCGGCCGACGGTGCCCGCACCGAGCGCCAATCCCGGCCGACGGTGCCCGCACCGAGCGCCAATCCCGGCCGACGGTGCCCGCACCGAGCGCCAATCCCGGCCGACGGTGCCCGCACCGAGCGCCAATCCCGGCCGACGGTGCCGGCACCGAGCGCCAATCCCGGCCGACCTGTGCCCGCACCGAGCGCCAATCCCGGCCGACCTGTGCCCGCACCGAGCGCCAATCCCGGCCGACCTGTGCCCGCACCGAGCGCCAATCCCGGCCGACGGTGCCCGCACCGAGCGCCAATCCCGGCCGACGGTGCCCGCACCGAGCGCCAATCCCGGCCGACGGTGCCCGCACCGAGCGCCAATCCCGGCCGACGGTGCCCGCACCGAGCGCCAATCCCGGCCGACGGTGCCCGCACCGAGCGCCAATCCCGGCCGACGGTGCCCGCACCGAGCGCCAATCCCGGCCGACGGTGCCCGCACCGAGCGCCAATCCCGGCCGACGGTGCCCGCACCGAGCGCCAATCCCGGCCGACGGTGCCCGCACCGAGCGCCAATCCCGGCCGACGGTGCCCGCACCGAGCGCCAATCCCGGCCGACGGTGCCCGCACCGAGCGCCAATCCCGGCCGACGGTGCCCGCACCGAGCGCCAATCCCGGCCGACGGTGCCCGCACCGAGCGCCAATCCCGGCCGACGGTGCCCGCACCGAGCGCCATTCCCGGCCGACGGTGCCCGCACCGAGCGCCAATCCCGCTCGGCCTGTGCCTGCACCGAGTGCTAATCCCGCTTGACCTGTGCCTCCACCGAGTGCCAATCCCGGTCGACCTGTGCCTCCACCGAGTGCCAATCTCGGTCGACCTGTGCCTCCACCGAGTGCCAATCTTGGCCGACAAAGCCTGCACAGAGTGCCAATCTCGGGTGAAGTGTGCCTGCACCGATTGCCAATCTCGGGTGAAGTGTGCCTGCACCGATTGCCAATCTCGGGTGAAGTGTGCCTGCACCGATTGCCAATCTCGGGTGAAGTGTGCCTGCACCGATTGCCAATCTCGGGTGAAGTGTGCCTGCACCGATTGCCAATCTCGGGTGAAGTGTGCCTGCACCGATTGCCAATCTCGGGTGAAGTGTGCCTGCACCGATTGCCAATCTCGGGTGAAGTGTGCCTGCACTGATTGCCAATCTCGGGTTAATTGCAGATTTCCGCCCTGCGGTGACAAGTTACAAGTACCAACTTTGGGAACTTTCATTTATTTCAAAAAGTAAAACTTTCCTCTAGTTTATAAATTCAGAGCAGGAGGTGCTATCGCCTGTTTCCTACTCTGAGTAAACCTGCCAGCTGCTCAATTGTTACCATCGCACTCAGTCACAGAACTCTCTCACAGGTAGGCTTCTCTCCATTGGGGCTGTGTCTGTGGTTTCAGTACCAGAGTGACAGCTTGTGTAGCTGTCGACACAGAGTGTGCTATTGCTCAGGACGAGGAGTAAACTCCACCTCCACACACCATTTCGCTCTCACTTTTTGTGCCTTTCCTTGCTTACCTGTTGCCCTCCCCCCCACCCACAGCTGCCCATTTCCTCTCCCTCGACAAGTTAAAATTAGAGCCCGTTTCCAAATAATGGAGGTATATTTTATCCATACTACTCAGCAACAGCGAAACAGCTCTTTAATGAATGCTACAGAGCAACCTCGTCCTCACTGAGCAGGAGCGGAAATCCTGCCTCCATCAGTATAAAAGTGACTTTCACTGCCAAGAGGTGGCAGCACTGCACCACTGTTAAGATGTACGTAGCCCTGTGCAACTTGTTGGGCCCCGACACACTTAATGAAGTCAATGATAACTATCTTACTCCCTGACACAATAATGCAGATGGAACATCTCAGCACTGGCCCACTCACACCAAAGAGACTTTCAAAGCCTGTGTTTTAAATCAAGAGGAACAAACAGCTGCAAGTTCACACTCTGTGGTCTGGACGGCAGTGTCTCTGTTCAATGGGAAACACATTTAATGCAGTCAGTAATCATGTAAACTTAAGGGTGAGGAGGCGCTGTAGCACAGTGAGGGAGCAGGAGAGACACAAAGCTGTACACAATCGACATTCTATTCACCCCAGGTCCGGGGGGGGGGAGACACAGAGTTGATAAACAACATACACTTACACAGCGCCTTTCATGACTTCAGGATGTCCCAAAGCGCTTTATAGCCAGCGCCGTTTATTTGAAGTGTAGTCACTGTTGTAATGTAGTAAACGTGGCAGCCAATTTGCGCACAGCAAGATCCAACAACCAGCACTGTGATAGTGACCAGATAATCACCAGAGAATCTGATTGAGTGATGTTGATTTGAGGGATAAATATTGGCCAGGACACTGGGAATAACTCCCATTTTCTTTTTCAAAATTGTGCCATGGGATCTTTTACATCCACCTGAAAGGGCAGACAGGGCCACAGTTTAATGTCTCAGCTGAAGGACGGCACCTCCGACAGTGCGGCGCTCCCTCAGTACTGCCCCTCCGACAGTGCGGCGCTCCCTCAGTACTGCCCCTCCGACAGTGCGGCGCTCCCTCAGTACTGCCCCTCCGACAGTGCGGCGCTCCATCTGTACTGCCCCTCTGACAGTGCGGCGCTCCATCTGTACTGCCCCTCCGACAGTGCGGCGCTCCCTCAGTACTGCCCCTCCGACAGTGCGGCGCTCCATCTGTACTGCCCCTCTGACAGTGCGGCGCTCCCTCAGTACTGCCCCTCCGACAGTGCGGCGCTCCCTCAGTACTGCCCCTCCGACAGTGCGGCGCTCCCTCAGTACTGCCCCTCCGACAGTGCGGCGCTCCCTCAGTACTGCCCCTCCGACAGTGCGGCGCTCCCTCAGTACTGCCCCTCTGACAGTGCGGGGCTCCCTCAGTATTGCCCATCCGACAGTGCGGTGCTCCCTCAGTACTGCCCCTCCGACAGTGCGGCGCTCCTTCAGTACTGCCCCTCCGACAGTGCGGCGCTCCCTCAGTACTGCCCCTCCGACAGTGCGGCGCTCCCTCAGTACTGCCCCTCCGACAGTGCGGCGCTCCCTCAGTACTGCCCCTCCTACAGTGCGGCGCTCCCTCAGTACTGCCCCTCCGACAGTGCAGCGCTCCCTCAGTACTACCCCTCCGACAGTGCGGCGATCCCTCAGTACTGCCCCTCCGACAGTGCGGCGCTCCCTCAGTACTGCCCCTCCGACAGTGCGGCGCTCCCTCAGTACTGCCCCTCCAACATTGCGGCGCTCCCTCAGTACTGCCCCTCCGACAGTGCGGCGCTCCCTCAGTACTGCCCCTCCAACAGTGCGGCGCTCCCTCAGTACTGCCCCTCCGACAGTGCAGCACTCCCTCAGTACTGCCCCTCCGACAGTGCGGTGCTCCCTCAGTACTACCCCTCCGACAGTGCGGCGCTCCCTCAGTACTACCCCTCCGACAGTGCGCTGTCCCTCAGTACTGCCCCTCCGACAGTGCGGTGTTCCCTCAGTACTGTCCCTTGGACAGTGAGGCGCTCGCTCAGTACTGCCCCTCCGACAGTGCGGCGCTCCCTCAGTACTGCCCCTCCGACAGTGCGGCGCTCGCTCAGTACTGCCCCTCCGACAGTGCAGCGCTCACTCAGCAATAGAATGCCGCCCCCTCAGCAAATAGATGTAAACAGATATGATATAATTGGGATTAGAGAGACATGGCTCCAGGGTGACCAAGGCTAGGAATTCAACATCCAGGAGTATTCAATATTCAGGAAAGACAGGCAAAAAGGAAAAGGAGGTGGGGTAGCATTGCTGGTTAAAGTGATTAACACAACAGTAAGGAAGGATATTAGCTCTGATGATGTGGAATCTGTATGGGTAGAGCTGAGAAATACCATGGGGCAGAAAACATTAGTGGGAGTTGTATACAGACCCCCAAACAGTAATGCGGAGGTTGGGGATGGCATTAAACAGGAAGTTAGAGAAGTGTGCAATAAGGGCACAGCAGTTATCATGGGTGACTTTAATCTATATATAGATTGGGCTAACCAAATTAGTAACAATACCATGGAGGAGGAATTCCTAGAGTGTATACGTGATGGTTTCCTGGACCAATATGTCAAGGAACCAACTTGAGATCAGGCCATCTTAGGCTGGGTATTATGTAATGAGAAAGGATTAATTAGCAATCTTGTTGTACGAGGCCCCTTGGGTCGGAGCGATCATAATATGATAGAATTCTTCATTAAGATGGAGAGTGAAGTATTTGACTCAGAGACTAGGGTCCTGAATTTAAATAAAGGAAACTACAATGGTATGAGGCGCGAGTTGGCTAGGATGGATTGGGGAACGTTACTTAAAGGGTTGACGGTGGATAGGCAATGGCAAACATTTAAAGAGCACATGGATGAACTACAGAATTTGTTCATCCATGTTTGGCATAAAAATAAAACAAAAAAGGTGACTCAACCATGGCTAACAAGGGAAATTAGGGATAGCATAAGATCCAAGGAGAGGACATATAAATTGGGCAGAAAAAGCAGCAAACCTGAGGATTGGGAGTAGTTTAAGATTCAGCAAAGGAGGACAAAGGGATTAATTAAGAGGGGGAAAATACAACATGAGAGTAAGCTTGCAGGGAACATAAAAACTGACTGTAAAAGCTTCTATAGATATGTGAAAAGAAAAAGATTGGTGAAGTCAAGCGTAGGTCCCTTGCCGTCAGAATCAGGGGAATTTATAATGGGGAACAAAGAAATGGCAGACCAATTAAATACATACTTTGGTTCTGTCTTCACAAAGGAGGACACAAATAACCTCCCAGAGATGTTGGGGAACATAGGGTCTAATGAGAGGGTGGAACTGAAAGAAATCAGTATTTGTAGGGAAATGGTGTTGGGGAAATTGACGGGATTGAAGGCGGATAAATCCCCAGGGCCTGATAATCTACATCCTAGGGTACTTAAGGAAGTGGCCCTAGAAATAGTAGATGCATTGCTGGTCATCTTCCAGAACTCGATAGACTCTGGAATAGTTCCCATGGATTGGAGGGTAGCTAATGTAACCCCACTATTTAAAAAAGGTGGTAGAGAGAAAACGGGAAATTATAGACCGGTAAGCCTGACATCGGTAGTGGGGAAAATGCTAGAGTCCATTATAAAAGATGTAATAGCAGAGCACTTGGAAAACAGTGACAGGATCGGACAAAGTCAACATGGATTTACATAAGGTAAATCATGCTTGACTAATCTACTGGAATTTTTTGAGGATGTAACTGGTAGAGTAGATAAGGGAGAACCAGTGGATGTGATGTATTTGGACTTTCAGAAGGCTTTCGATAAGGTCCCGCATAAGAGATTAGCGTGCAAAGTTAAAGCACATGGAATTGGGGGTAAGGTACTGACTTGGATAGAGAACTGGTTGGCAGACAGGAAGCAAAGAGTTGGAATAAACAGGTCTTTTTCCGAGTGACAGGCAGTGACTAGTGGGGTACCGCAGGGATCGGTGCTAGGACCCCAGCTATTCACAATATATATTAATGATCTAGACGAGGGAACTAGATGTAATATCTCCAAGTTTGCAAAGGACACAAAGCTGGGTGGGCGTGTGTGCTGTGAGGAGGATGCCGAGAAACTCCAGTACGATTTGGACAGGTTGGGTGATTGGGCAGATGCATGACAGATGCAGTATAATGTGGATAAATGCGAGGTTATCCACTTTGGTGGCAAAAACAGGAGGACAGATTATTATCTGAACAGCAATAGATTGGGAAAAGGGAAAGTGCAATGAGACCTGGGTGTCCTTGTGCACCAGTCGCTGAAGGTAAGCATGCAGGTGCAGCAGGCGGTTAAGAAGGCAAATGGTATGTCGGCCTTCGTAGCAAGAGGGTTCGAGTACAGGAGCAAGGATGGCTTGCTGCAGTTGTACAGGGCCTTGGTGAGACCACACCTTGAGTATTGTGTGCAGTTTAGGTCGCCTTATCTGAGGAAGGATGTTCTTGCCATGGAGGGAGTGCAGCGAAGATTCACCAGACTGATACCTGGGATGGCAGGAATGATGTATGAGGAGAGATTGGGTCGATTGGACTTATAATCGCTGGAGTTTAGAAGAATGAGAGGGGATCGCATTGAAACTTATAAAATTCTAACAGGACTAGACATTCTAGATGCAGGAAGGATGTTCCCGATGGCGGGGGAGTCCAGAGCCAGGGGTCACAGTCTAAGGATAAGGAGTAAGCCATTTAGGACAGAGATGAGGAGGAATTTCTTCACCCAGAGAGTGGTGAACCTGTGGAATTCTCTACCACAGAAGGCAGTTGAGGCCAATTCATTAAATATATTCAAGAAGGAGTTAGATATATTTCTTAAGGCTAAAGGGATCAAGGGATATGGGGGAAAGCAGGGACAGGGTACTGAATTTGGATGATCAGCCATGATCTCACTGAATGGCGGAGCAGACTCGAGGGGCCGAATGGCCTACTCCTGCTCCTATCTTCTATATTTCTGTTTCTAACCTGTGCCTGGTGTGTGAGCTTCTGCAATGAATATGTTTGTTTACTCGCCTTGTTTTGATTGGAGGAGGAAGGTGCCGATTGTGTTTTTGTGCACTCCGACTCGGATTTTTTGTCTTCTGTCGCCATCGTTGCCGACCTTGCGAGCCTGGCAGAGTTCCGGTGTTTCAATGGATGAGGGCACGGCTTGTGCCCAAACCCCGGCTAAATACAACCACCAATCCCAGGTACAGCTGGTGTGGGCAGAGTCTCTGTAAAAACTGGACAAAATGTAGAAAACTGTCAGTCAGAAACACAGCTCAAATCCACATGGACAAACGATGAAACATCGCGATCTCAGAGCTGAAGGCTGCAATCACTCAATGAATTCCTGGACAGACAGATAGGGAAGAGCTTCAGATTACCAGCATTAAAGAAATTCTATTCACATATGTCTCTGAAAAACATCAGGTTACAGCACAAAACAAATCACAGATAACAGGCATAAATGGAACCGCCAGGCTTGTCCTCACTGCACGAGGACGCGGGGAGAGCCGGCGTCGTGCCGGCGCGGAGAGAGCCGGCGCCGTGCGGGCGCGGAGAGAGCCGGCGCCGTGCGGGCGCGGAGAGCGCCGGCGCCGTGCGGGCGCGGAGAGAGCCGGTGCTGTGCGGGCGCGGAGAGAGCCTCCTCGTGGACGCGGGGGAGAGTCGGTGTCGTGTGGGCGCAGGGAGAGCCGCCGCCGCGTGGGCATGGACAGTAGCGTTGCGGTGTGCAACTCCTGCTGCTGCCCTTTTTATATCGTCGAGAGAGATACACGGGCTGGCAATGAGGTAAAGAATCGGCCCACATCACAGGAGGCCCTACTGCAGGGTGTGCGAGTCAGCCAAGAGCACTGCACGGCTGCCCAACAGGGCCTGCAGAGCACGGTGTGTTCTTGGGGTTTTGTTCCACCCGGTCTCAATGCAGCCGTTGCACCTCAGGATGGTTTAACCGTGCCCCGACAGTGCCCCACATTGTGCCCCAAAGCTTCATCTTTGACCCCTTCACAATTTAGGCTTTTTCCCCCCTGGATATTCTCACTGGTTTCGCATCACCAATCAGTCCCGTATGTGGACCTTGCGTCCCCTATGATCCAGAGTGCACCCTTCTACTGCCCAATATCTAAGTAAACGATTGCGATTGTACCGGAGAGCCCTTACTCTGTACCCTGGATACGGGAAGGCAGCACATTCTCCTCTCGCTATAGAAGGCAGCATTCTATCAGGGCAAAGCCCAGCTTTAGACCATCCTTCGGGTTTATTTACATGAAATACTTGAATGAACAGCACACAGTTTTCACAATGAGCACAATCAATTTCCCTACAGTCCTCAGTTATGAACATTGGCTCCCTCCCTCTATCAAAACTACTCAAGCTAATCTGGTGCAGACTTTCCCACATTCCCACTGATGTGGGATCAGATGGCTCCCCAAAGTCTGCCTCAGCTAAGCCCTCACTCTCTGAATGGAACAGAGTGACACTCTACCCCGTCCACTGACTGATGCAAGAAGTCATCTCCTCACAATGGCTAGCATGGTTTGAGATTGTACATAAAACTCACGACAGCTAATCCACGCTTCAAAGTTACTAACGCTGAGAACAGTCCCAGGCTGCTGGCTTCTGCTGAGGGGAAAGGCTGTTGCCTCCAGCATTGCAGAATGATTAAAACTTTAAAAGTTCAGCTCAAGCAACACAGGCAAAATCCAAATAGCTACAGGCCCGCTCTGCTCATCAGCCACAGCTTCCTCGGGGCTCTGCCTGCAGGTGTATATTGGTAAACCCATCAGCAACTGATCAAAGCCCCATCAATCGCCCCGACTTCTTGCTCCAGCCGCAACCCGGTGATGTATAATCTCACCAACCTGTTCAGCTAAACTTCCACACTCACAACCAGTCAATTATCAAGAATGCCTCATTCTAGCTCCAGCACACTTGCCCCCTCGCTGCCAGCCCCCCCTCCGCCGAGACCCCTGCATCGCCTCCAGAAGCCATTCTCCAATTGTTTTCCTCGCCAGGATATCCTGCTCCCACCCTTCAGCTTGACTCAGCCGCCCCACTCCCGGACTCCACATCTAATCTGGGCCGACGCTCCGGTGCAGCACTGAGGGAGTGCTGCGTTGTCACGGATGCCGTCCTTTGGATGAGGCGTTAGCCAGTGGTCCCACCTGCCACTTTCAGCGCTTCAGGTGGATGCGAAAGACCCCGTAGCTCGATTTGAAGAGAGCATGGAATTCTCCCGGTCGCGGCCAACATTGCTCCCAACTAACGGCAGCAAAAGCAGATTAACGGTAACTGGCCGTTCCTCTCAATCTTGGTGTGGGATCTTGCTGTGCACAAAATGGCTGCTGCGTTTATCCACATAGCAGCCACAGCACGTCAAAGTAACTGATTACCCGGAGTGCACCGAGACATATCTGAGCAATGGGATAAGGCTTTGCATAAACGCAACTTTCTTTAGTAATCTTGTTATTCCAGAATGTCACCCAAATTAACTGGAATAAAACAGGAACGGCTCACCAACAACAGCCCCGACCCTCCTCCCTCCCACAGCCCCCAAACAGAACTGCTCACCAACAACAGCCCCGACCCGCCTCCCTCCCACAGCCCCCAAACAGAACGGCTCACCAACAACAGCCCCGGCCCTCCTCCCTCCCACAGCCCCCAAACAGAACGGCAAACCAACAGCCCCAACCCTCCTCCCTCCCACAGCCCCCAAACAGAATGGCAAACCAACAGCCCCGGCCCTCCTCACTCCCACAGCCCCCAAACAGAACGGCTCACCAACAACAGCCCCGACCCTCCTCCCTCCCACAGCCCCCAAACAGAACTGCTCACCAACAACAGCCCCGACCCGCCTCCCTCCCACAGCCCCCAAACAGAACGGCAAACCAACAGCCCCGGCCCTCCTCCCTCCCACAGCCCCCCAAACAGAACGGCAAACCAACAACAGCCCCGACCCTCCTCCCTCCCACAGCCCCCAAACAGAACGGCAAACCAACAGCCCCAACCCTCCTCCCTCCCACAGCCCCCAAACAGAATGGCAAACCAACAGCCCCGGCCCTCCTCACTCCCACAGCCCCCAAACAGAACGGCTCACCAACAACAGCCCCGACCCTCCTCCCTCCCACAGCCCCCAAACAGAACTGCTCACCAACAACAGCCCCGACCCGCCTCCCTCCCACAGCCCCCAAACAGAACGGCTCACCAACAACAGCCCCGACCCTCCTCCCTCCCACAGCCCCCGAACAGAACGGCAAACCAACAGCCCCAACCCTCCTCCCTCCCACAGCCCCCAAACAGAACGGCAAACCAACAGCCCCGGCCCTCCTCCCTCCCACAGCCCCCAACAGAACGGCTCACCAACAACAGCCCCGACCCTCCTCCCTCCCACAGCCCCCAAACAGAACGGCAAACCAACAGCCCCAACCCTCCTCCCTCCCACAGCCCCCAAACAGAACGGCAAACCAACAGCCCCGGCCCTCCTCACTCCCACAGCTCCCAAACAGAACGGCTCACCAACAACAGCCCCGACCCTCCTCCCTCCCACAGCCCCCAAACAGAACGGCAAACCAACAGCCCCGACCCTCCTCACTCCAACAGCCCCCAAACAGAACGGCTCACCAACAATAGCCCCGACCCTCCTCCCTCCCACAGCCCCCAAACAGAACAGCTCACCAACAACAGCCCCGACCCTCCTCCCTCCCACAGCCCCCAAACAGAACAGCTCACCAACAACAGCCCCGACCCTCCTCCCTCCCACAGCCCCCAAACAGAACGGCTCACCAACAACAGCCCCGACCCGCCTCCCTCCCACAGCCCCCAAACAGAACTGCTCACCAACAACAGCCCCGACCCGCCTCCCTCCCACAGCCCCCAAACAGAACGGCTCACCAACAATAGCCCCGACCCTCCTCCCTCCCACACCCTCCAAACAGAACAGCTCACCAACAACAGCCCCGACCCTCCTCCCTCCCACAGCCCCCAAACAGAACTGCTCACCAACAACAGCCCCGACCCTCCTCCCTCCCACAGCCCCCAAACAGAACTGCTCACCAACAGCAGCCCCGGCCCTCCTCCCTCCCACAGCCCCCAAACAGAACGGCACACCAACAACAGCCCTGACCCTCCTCCCTCCCACAGCCCCCAAACAAAACTGCTCACCAACAACAGCCCCGACCCTCCTCACTCCCACAGCCCCCAAACAGAACTGCTCACCAACAGCCCCGACCCTCCTCCCTCCCACAGCCCCCAAACAAATCTGAATTTCCTGACCCTCTTTTTCAAATCACTCCATGCCGCCTCTTTCCAAATTTCCAGCACAATTTCCTTTCATATAACACCTGGAACACAGCAGGACACGCCAAGGTGCCTCACAGCCTGGGCAGGGTGTAGGGGAGGTGACTGAACACACGGCCATCGATGGTGGAGTGTGGACAAAACGCACAGTCAAGTGGACAGAGTGCGTGCAAGGCGGTGATGGGCATGTGTCGACAATTTAGAGTCAATGCGGAAAAGGACGGTGAGTTAACGGAGGTCGGCAAGGTCAGGGGTGGGAGGTGAGCCGCACTGAGCGCTCGCCGGGAGACTGGCATTTACACAGGTGGAGCTCACACACGGCCAGGCATTCTTTAATGCAAAAAGTGCCACACAAATGTAAATCCGTTCGTGTTTCAGGACCAGTACACAACAGGAAAACCAAGCCAATACCATTCATTTGGGTTAACTGTAAATAACGAGGGATCAGTCAGCGATAGACACTCGACAGGGGGAAAAAACAATTTCAGTGAAATATAGAGGGAGTTAGCCCAGAGAAACTAGAAAAATGTCAAATAAGACAGCAAATAAATAATAGGAAATGTTTAAGTCGATGGTAGGGTACAGACACAAGTTATTTCCACACGTTAAGGAGCTGCGAGAGCGGAAACTAACCGGATGAGCGAAACAATTAGACTTCAAAGAGGCATTAGACGGAGCACAGGCTAACAGCACAAAAGGAAATCAAGTCAAGAATGAAGAATAAAGAGGGAAAATAAAGATTAGAAAGCTTAAGATTGGGTGTGAAGACCAGCAAGGAAAAAATAGCATATTTTATAAACATAAAAAGACGACTAGCAAGAGAGAGCAGAGGTGATTAGAGGTGGAAAAATAATCTCTCAGAGGTTGAAGGAAGGACAGATACTAAATGAGGACTTTGCCCCGGTTTTCACAGGAGTGGGGTCGTGGGAGTGAAAGGATACACAGGGAGTGGTTAGAGAGGGTAACATGGAGCTGATAAAACGGGCTTGGAACCCTGCTGGCTGCATCCTGGGAAGCTGAGGGAAGTCAGCGAGGAAGTAGCAGAGGTTCTGACCACAATCTTTGAAACATCCTTTGTTAGGGAGGTTGTGCCAGAGGACTGGAGGGTTGATCATGTGACACCTCTGTTCAGAAAGGGAGAAACCATCGCACAGTCAGTTTAATGTCAGTGGCAGGATAACTTCTCGAGACCAGAATACGTGATAAAATTGAAACTCATTTAGAAAGATGCATTTTAATTAGGGACAGCCAGCACGGATTTATAAAAGGCAAGTTGTGTCTGACAAATTTAATAAGAGTTCTTTAAGAAAATAGGGTGTATTTATAAAGGAAATGCAGTGGATGTTGTTTATATGGATTTTCAAAAGGCATTTGAGAAGGTGCTACATAGAAGGCCTGTTGATAAAATGAAGACACGTTTTATGAAAGGGAGCGTGGCAGTGTGGATAGGAAGTTTGTTAAAGGACAAAACGGAGAGTAGTGATTAATGGATGTTTGTCAGACTGGAGGGACATGAACAGTAACGTCCCCCAGGGGTCAGTGTGGAGACCTGGGGATCAGGCAGGAAAGTGGAGTTGAGGTCGAAGATCAGCCATGATCTTATTGAATGGTGGAGCAGGCTCGAGGGGCCGTGTGGCCTGCTCCTGCTCCATTTTTTATGACTGTTGCTCTTCTCAATATAGAGAAATGATCCGGACTTGGATCTTGGGCCACACCATCAAAGTTTGCAGCTAACACAACAACATGGAGAGTGGTTAACCATGAAGAGGACTAGAAGCAACTTCAAGAGGGCATAATCCTGCAGACGCTGAAAACCTGAAATATAAACAGCACTGAGCAGGTCAAACAGTGTCTATAGAGAGAGGGGGAAGGCTGGTCTTCGTGTTTCAGGCCCATGACCGTAGACAGGCAGTGTCTATGGAGAGGGAAGGCTGGTCTTCGTGTTTCAGGCCCATGACCGTAGACAGGCAGTGTCTGCGGAGAGAGGGAAGGCTGGTCTTCGTGTTTCAGGCCCATGACCGTAGACAGGCAGTGTCTGCGGAGAGAGGGAAGGCTGGTCTTCGTGTTTCAGGCCCACGACCGTAGACAGGCAGTGTCTGCGGAGAGGGGGAAGGCTGGTCTTCATGTTTCAGGCCCATGACCGTAGACAGGATTGCCGACTTTATTCAAGAGGACAGAGGCAGGTGGGTAGGTGTCAGATAAAATTTAATACAGTAGCGAGAATTGTAGAGTGACATTTTGGGAGGAAGAATGAGGAGGAAACATGCAGAAACTGGTTAAAACTTTAACAGGAGCCGAGCAGCGGAAAGTCTGAAGGGTTCAGAGGCACAAATCTTTGACACAAAGAGGGAGTGTGAAACCTGTGCAAATCATTGGTGAGGCCACAGTTAGAATAGTGTGTTCAGTTTTGGGCTCCTCATGTTAGGAAGGATGCCAAGGCCATGGAGAGGGTGCAGGAGAGATTCACTGACGATCCCAGGGTTGACAGGCTTTAGTTAGAAGAGATCAGAGAAACTGGGGCTCTTTGATTAGAAGTTTAAGAGATCTAAAAGAGGTGTTCAAAAATCTGAGAGGTTCCACTACGATAAATTAAGAAAAACTATTTCCACTGGTCCGTAATTAGCCTGCAGAAATGTAAGATCATCAAGAAAGTAGGGAGAGATCAGCAGATTGTGTTCGGACGTGGTATATCCGACCAGGAACAGGGAGCAGAAGCCACAATAACTTTTAAAAGGGAAGTGAGTAAATATTTTAAAAGAATAATTTTAAAAAGGTCTGGGGAAAGGGACAAAGTGGATAGCTCCCTCAGAGCCAGAGCCAGCGCTGGGCCGAACAGCCTCCTTCCATGCTGTACGATTCCATGATTCTGTTCTACGCTGCCTGGTCCTGATCACTATCCTGGAGGAATGCTGGTGTGTGTGGATGTGGACGGTGTAGCCCGCTATGCTCACCGCCTAGGCTGGTGCTTGAAGAATGGCGATATAGACGAAGTATCGGGAGCCCCGAGGAACCAAACAGCAGCAAAAGTCTGCGTCTTCAGGAGAGGAGATAAAAGGGGGGAAAAAAACATCTTATTCCATCTGAAAACCTGCCCTCCCACAAACCCACTTGTTGCGAGACCATACTGGGCCAGCTCAGTTTGCAGATGCTGGTGTTCTGATACAAACACTGAACACTTACAGGCTGAAACTCCTGCGACAGCTGTGCCCTCCCGACAGATCAACCTTAGCCCCCTCTTGTACAGAAACACCCACATTCCTGCCTGGAACACACGGACCCCAATCCCAAATGGAAGCACAATGCTGCTCAGAAATGATACAGCTGCAGAAATTCTTTAACTATGTCGGATGATTCTTACGGTGGAGAATGATAAACACCAGACTGGCAGATTCCAATGCTGTCCCTCCCAACCTGTGCCTGAGGACTTCTGAAGCGCCCTATTATACTCCCCTTCCCCACCTCTGGCCCGGCTACAGCTCCCCGGGCACTGGGCAGCCCGCGAGGACCCAACACCCAGTCAACAGCGCGGGCTATTTAACCAGGGGTGTTGGGTCCTCGCGGGCTGCAGTGGAATCTGCCAGTCTGGTGTTTCTCGGTCCAGCCGCAATTCATGGCGGCATCGAGAGTCCCCCGGACCACGAGTGGGGCCCGGAGAGGGACCACGAGTGGGGCCCGGAGAGGGACCACGAGTGGGGCCCGGAGAGGGACCACAACCCGCCCCCAAACCATCCCTAAACCCCCCCCCCCACAAACCACCCCAAACCATCCCCAAACCCCGCTCCCAAGCAACCCCAGGGGCACTGAGGCCAATGGCGCTCCCCCACCCCACAGCACGGGCAGAGATCCGCACCCTGTGCCGGGCCGGGGCTCCACAGGAGCCTTTACACCGGGCTGCAACCCCGGGGCACTCTCGCCCGCTGGGACCCGGGTAATGGATCTCCGGGGCGGAGGCCCTGGACACGGGCTGAGCCCCGCTCCCCGCCGCGCTTACCTGGTGCTGGGCCTGGCGCCGCCGCTCTCCCCGGGCCTGGGCCTCGCTCTCTCCCCGGACACCTCGCTCGGTCTCCCTGGGCCTCGCTCTCTCCCCGGGCCTGGGCCTCTGGCTCGGTCTCCTCCGGGCCTGGGCCTCTCGCTCGGTCTCCCCGGGCCTGGGTCTCTCGCTCGGTCTCCCCGGGCCTGGGTCTCTCGCTCGGTCTCCCTGGGCCTCGCTCTCTCCCCGCGGGTTGCTGTGGCGGGAGCGCCGAGCCGCCAAACCCGGGCCCGGCCAGCGACAACGAGCCGAAGCGGCCAAGAGCAGCCCCGCGGCCGGAGCCTCCCGCCACAGCGCCCCCCGCGGCCGGAGCCTCCTGCCACAGCGCCCCCCGCGGCCAGACAGGGCCAGAGCTGGAGCGCACTGACTGACTGAGCGCTGGAAGCAGATTCAATGTGAGACAGAAACAGGCCATTCGGCCCGACTGCTCCTCATTGAAACTTATAAAATTCTAACAGGACTAGACAGACTAGATGCAGGAAGGATGTTCCCGATGGTCGGGGAGTCCAGAACCAGGGGTCACAGTCTAAGGATAAGGGGTAAGCCATTTAGGACAGAGATGAGGAGGAATTTCTTCACCCAGAGAGTGGTGAACCTGTGGAATTCTCTACCACACAAGGCAGTGGAGGCCAATTCATTAAATATATTCAAGAAGGAGTTAGATATATTTCTTAAGGCTAAAGGGATCAAGGGATGTGGGGAGAAGGCAGGGACAGGGTACTGAATTTGGATGATCAGCCATGATCTCATTAAATGGCAGAGCAGGCTCGAGGGGCCGAATGGCCGACTCCTGCTCCTATCTTCTATGTTTCTATGTGTCAGTGTTTATGCTCCACACCAGCCTCCTCTCACCCTATCAACATATCCTTCTATTCCTTTCTCCCTCAAGCACTTGTCTAGCTTCCCCTTAATTGCGTCTATGATATTTGCCTCAGCAGTGACTAAACTCCAAAAGTACTTCATCGGCTGTAAAGTGATGAGACGTCAATATTAACCTTCAAAAGGGGAATTGGATAAATACTTGAAAAGGAAAAATTTGCAGTGCTTTGGGGAAAGAGGCCATTCGGCCCGACTAATTGGAGTGGGACTAATTGGAGAGCTCGTTCAAAGAGCCGGCACAGGCATGATGGGCCGAATGACCTCCTTCTGTGCTGTATCATTCTATGATCATCTGAGAAAGGGTCTCTACCCCAACCATTAACCTGCCTTTGTTCTTTACAGATGTTGACCCACCTGCCAAGGTGAAAAGCTAGGAATAATGCAGGTCAAAATAGATTCAGGGGTCCATGTGCACAGGTCCTAAAATGTAATGGTCAGGTAGAAAAAATAATCAAAAAGGCTAATGGAATGTTAGCCTTTATAACTAGAGGGCTAGAATATAAAGGGGGAAGTTATGCTGCAGCTATTACAAAGCCCTGGTTAGACCACACCTGGAGCACTGTGAGCAGTTCTGGGCACCACACCTTAGGAAGGATATATTGGCCTTGGAGGGAGTGCAGCGTAGGTTTACCAGAATGATACCAGGGCTCCAAGGGTTAGATTATGAGGAGAGATTACATAAATCAGACTTGTATTCCCTGGAATTTAGAAGATTAAGGGGTGGTTTGATTGAAGTTTTTAGGAATTTGAAAGGATTTGATGGGGTAGAGAGAAAGAAACTATTTCCTCTGGTGGGGGGAGTCCAGAACAAGGGGGCAGAACCTTAAAATTAGAGCCAGGCCGTTCAGGGGTGATGTCAGGAAGCAATTCTTCACACAAAGGGTGGTGGGAATCTGGAACTCTCCCCCAAAAAGCTGTTGAGGCTGGGGGACAATTGAAAATTTCAGAACTGAGATTGACAGATTTTTGTTGGGTAAGGGTATTAAGGGTTACAGAACCAAGGCGAGGAGATGGAGATAAGATACAGATCAGCCATGATTGAATTGAATGGCAGAACAGACTTGAGGGGCTGAATGGCCTCCTCCTATTCCTGTGATCTTGTTTGATCGGCGTCTTTTCATAAACGTGTATTTTACAGTGTTTTTCAATGAGGAATTGAAAGATTAAGATGAAATATATTAGTCTGTTTGCTCAGTGTCTGTACAATGACTGAGGTCTCTGCTCCTGATTTTATGCTTTTATTTCCTGGACTGCAGGCGGAGGGACAGCTGTCTCCATTCACTCTGTCACTGCCGGGAAATTCTACTCAAAATGCCTCCTCTCAAGTTCCCTGTGCAAAACAGTTTTCAAACAAAACAAAGGAACTAGAGTCTAGTGCTGAGTTAATGAGGCTCTGGAGTGTGTAATCATTTGTCCCTTTAGAAGGTGTAGGATTATGTGACATGCACAGGCCTTCATTTGAAGAACTAGCCAGTTACACAAACACTTAACGAGCATCATAAGAGCTGCTCTGCAATGATCGTGACTGACAGGCCGTGAGCTTATCCTGGTCATTCAATAGAAGGGCGCGAAGGGACAGTCCAGGTTAAGCAGGCACCACTACCCACAGGTCAAGAGATGTTGATTAAATAACAATATTTAAATACAACAGGGCTAATTACAGAGGAACAGAAGGAGGCCATTCAGCCCCTCGAGCCTGTTCCATTTTAATTATGGAGAGATTAAAGGAGGAAGATCTGGTCCAGGCACATGGAAGTTTCGCAGTTACACTCCTACACCCCGCAACCTCTCCCGTAGACACAGGGCAGTGGGAGCCAACTCCATTAGAAACAGGCATCCTGGCCGCTTCAAGGAGTGACTGACAGTGCAGTCCTGTCGATACCTGCAGCAGAGCAGAACAGAACGGTCGCCCTCCCGCAAAGGCTCGGGACCCACTCCTTTGCTGATCTGTGCAATGATTCGGGCATTTTCCTACATTGAAGGTGCTATTGAAATATTTTAATGCCAGTTGTTGTTGATTTCCCGCAGATAAATAGCAAAATTACAAATTTCTGGTTGAATGAAATTGAACCACTGAAACACACGGAGAATAACTGTGGACCCAAGAAAGGTGGATCAGAGTATTTTCTAAATGGCGAGAAGCTGGGAACTAGAGTTATAGAGTCATACAGCACAGAAAGAGGCCCTTCGGCCCATCATGTCTGCGCCGGCCATCAAGCCCTGTCGATTGTAATCCCACTTTCCAGCACTTGGTCCGTAGCCTTGTATGCTATGGCGTTTCAAGTGCTCATCTAAATGCTTCTTGACTGTGGGGGAGCCGAGAGATTTAGGGGTCCGAGTACAGAAATCACTAAAAGCTGGTGGACAGGAACAAAAAAACATTTAAACAGCTAACGGAATGTTGGCCTTTACCTCGAGGGCTGGATTACAAAGGGGAGGAATTGATGCTTCAGGTGTACGGAGCTCTGGTCAGACCCCACCCGGAGCGACTGCGCTCAGTTCTGGGCCCCGCCCCTCGGGAATTTATACAAAGCTCTGGTCAGACCCCACCCGGAGCGACTGCGCTCAGTTCTGGGCCCCGCCCCTCGGGAATTTATACAAAGCTCTGGTCAGACCCCACCCGGAGCGACTGCGCTCAGTTCTGGGCCCCGCCCCTCGGGAATTTATACAAAGCTCTGGTCAGACCCCACCCGGAGTAACTGCACTCAGTTCTGGGCCCCGCCCCTCGGGAATTTATACAAAGCTCTGGTCAGACCCCACCCGGAGTGACTGCGCTCAGTTCTGGGCCCCGCCCCTCGGGAATTTATACAAAGCTCTGGTCAGACCCCACCCGGAGTGACTGGGTTCAGTTCTGGGCCCCGCCCCTCGGGAATTTATATAAAGCTCTGGTCAGATCCCACCCGGAGTAACTGGGTTCAGTTCTGGGCCCCGCCCCTCAGGAATTTATACAAAGCTCTGGTCAGACCCCACCCGGAGTGACTGCGCTCAGTTCTGGGCCCCGCCCCTCGGGAATTTATAGAAAGCTCTGGTCAGACCCCACCCGGAGTAACTGTGTTCAGTTCTGGGCCCCGCCCCTCGGGAATTTATATAAAGCTCTGGTCAGACCCCACCCGGAGTAACTGGGTTCAGTTCCAGGCCCCGCCCCTCAGGAATTTATAGAAAGCTCTGGTCAGACCCCACCCGGAGTAACTGGGTTCAGTTCTGGGCCCCGCCCCTCAGGAATTTATACAAAGCTCTGGTCAGACCCCACCCGGAGTAACTGTGTTCAGTTCTGGGCCCCGCCCCTCGGGAATTTATACAAAGCTCTGGTCAGACCCCACCCGGAGTGACTGCGCTCAGTTCTGGGCCCCGCCCCTCGGGAATTTATACAAAGCTCTGGTCAGACCCCACCCGGAGTAACTGTGTTCAGTTCTGGGCCCCGCCCCTCGGGAATTTATACAAAGCTCTGGTCAGACCCCACCCGGAGTGACTGCGCTCAGTTCTGGGCCCCGCCCCTCGGGAATTTATACAAAGCTCTGGTCAGACCCCACCCGGAGCGACTGTGTTCAGTTCTGGGCCCCGCCCCTCGGGAAGGATGTATTGGTCTTGGAGGGGGGGCAGCGTAGATTCACCAGAACGATACCGGGGCTAAAAGGGTTAAATTCCGAGGACAGGTTGCACAGACTGGGCTTGTATTCCCTCGGTTTAGAAGATTAAGGGGTGATCTAATCGAGGTGTTTAAGATGATTAAAGGAGTTGATGGGGTCGAGAGAGAGAAACTATTCCCTCTGGTGGGGGCAGTCCAGAACAAGGGGGCAGAACCTTAAAATTAGAGCCAGGCCGTTCAGGGGTGATGTCAGGAAGCACTTCTTCACACAAAGGGGGGTGGGAAATCTGGAACTCTCTCCCCCAGAAAGCTGTTGAGGCTGGGGGTCAATAGAAAATTTCAAAACTGAGATTGATAGATTTTTGTTCGATAAGGGTATTAAGGGTTACGGAACCAATGCAGGGAGACAGAGTTAAGATACAGATCAGCCGTGATCTAATTGAATGGCAGAACCAGCTCAAGGGGCTGAATGGCCTCCTCCGTTTCCTGTAAGTTTGCAGTGCAGTTGTGGGTTATAATCTCACCGCTAGACTGAGCTTCTTCCCCTTGTCTTCCTTGACCAACAGGACCTTTACCCAGGGCCATGAAGGAAGCTGATGCTTTCCATGGTGTTGAATACACCGTGTTAAAATGACAGGAGCGTAATCGAATGTAGCGCATAATTTATTTGCGTATAATGGCAAGAGGAGTGCTTGTGTTTAATAGCCCTTTCCAAAATGGCCAACGTTGGTGGCTGGTGTGGGGCAGTGGAGGGAAGGCTGCTGGCCAGAGGCACGAGTGGACAGGGGTCTGAGTCCCGACCCCACCAGGACCAGCAGGCCCAGGGGAGAAGAAGCAGGCAGGAAGGACAGAGGTAAGTGCCCCGAGAAGGTGGTGATGGGCCATCCCTTTGAACCGTTGCAGTCCGTGTGGTGACGGTGCTCCCACAGTGCTGTTACTGAGCTCTGTATTAAGTCCGTGTGTAATTGAGACACGGACTGCAGGAGTTGGTTATAACAGGTCTTTACTGAGTGGAGACAAACTGGAGCTACTATGCAAAAGTTACTACACAGGCTTAGGTGGTCACTACTGGTACTGCAGTATACAGGGGCTGCAGAATATAGTTCCTTCTGCAAAGTACATACACGACAATTCCTCCCCTTTTAGCTAAACAGTACATAACATTCGATTAATAATTAAATAACATATTTACAATTACAGTTGCTAGATACATTAGCTGAAGTTAAGCAATTATAAGTTCAGTCTTTGAGGAGGCTTCCTGATTCTGTCTGGATAACGCCTCTTTGGGGTATCAGGTTCTTCTGGCAAAGTTGATTCGGGATCAACGTCGTTGTTTGGTTCGTCTGCTTCCAATATCACCGATTCTGAGGTAGATGCAATTGATACTTCGGTTTCATCACCAGGTGTATCGGATTGTGGTGTGGAATTGACGTTTTCCAGTGACTCTAGAATCTGGTCAGCATGGCGTCTTACAATGCTCTCTCCAACGTCCACGGTATACATTAGAGGTCCTTGCTGTGTACAGATCGTTCCTGGCTGCCATTTCTCTGTGCGGTAGTCCCGGGCCAAAACTGGTTGACCTATCTTAAAACTCCTGGTCGCCTTTCATTCATATTCTGAAACTGCCTGTTCTCCACATCTCTTCGGACGTTTGGCTTAACCAAATCCAAGCGGCATCGTAGTCTTCGATTGAAGAACATCATGGCTGGAGTTTGGTTGGTAACCGCATGTGTCGCATTTCGGTCGGCAAACAAGAAGTTATCCACCTTGTGTTGTAGGGGTATGTCTTCATTACACATTGCCTTGATAGCCTTCTTGAATGTTTGAACGAACCTCTCAGCCAATCCATTGGTGGCTGGATGATATGGGGTGGATGTGTAATGCTTAATACCATTGTTCTTTAAGAACCTCTGGAACTCTTCAGACACAAACTGTGGTCCATTGTCGGAGCAAATCTGTTCAGGCAGCCCATTTCTGGCGAATATGGTTCATAAGACTGTGATAGTTTTTTCTGTGGTGGTTGAGGACATTTTTATTACCTCTGGCCACTTTGAATGTGCATCCACCGCAATTAAAAACATCGAGTCCATAAATGGACCAGCAAAATCAATGTGCACCCTTTGCCATGGAGATGAGGGCCACTCCCATGGATGGAGAGGGGCTTGTGGTGGGGCGTTTTGGACCTTCTGGCATCCTGTACAGCTCTTGGTCATCTCTTCGATTTCTCTATCGATTCCTGGCCACCACACAAACGCTCTGGCTAAGTTCTTCATTTTTACCCCTCCCAGATGACCCTCATGAAGCTCATTGAGCATTCTATCCTTCAATTTGGGTGGAATTAGTACTCTGGATCCACACATCAAGGTTCCTCTGCACACTGACAGCTGTTCTCTTCTCGGCGAGAATGCTGGCAACAGTGGTTCGCCATGTGCTGGCCATCCCTTCACCGTTAAATCATAGACCCAGGAGAGTGTCGGGTCATTTCGTGTTTCCTTTTCTATGTTTGCATTCGTCACAGGGAGACATTCGACTATGGTCGAGTGGAATATCTCCACTGGATCCACTGCAGGTGCTTCTTCCACCGTCGGCAACGGTAGGCGCGACAATCCATCAGCATTCCCATGCTGTTTAGTTCCTTTGTACTCGATGTCATATTGGTGTGCCCCTAGGAAAAGGGACCACCTCTGTAGCCGTTGTGCTGTCATTATCGGGACGCCCTTCTGAGGATTAAAAATGGAGACAAGAGGTTGATGATCAGTTAGTAGAGTAAATTTCTGACCGTGCAGGTAGTGATTGAACTTCTTCACCCTCCACACCAGGCTGAGGGCCTCTCTGTCAATCTGGGCGTAGTTATGCTCGGCTGAAGTTAACGAGCGTGACGCAAAAGCTATCGGCCTCTCTGAACCATCAAGGAATTTATGTGACAGTACCGCTCCAATGCCGTAGGGAGACGCATCACATGCCAGTCTTATCGGTAGTGATGGGTTGTAGTGAGCCAATACTTCTCTTGAAGTGATTAGGTCTTTACTCTTCTGAAAGGCCCGCTTACATTCATTGCTCCATTTCCATGCTACTCCAGTTTGTAGTAGGGCGTTCAGTGGGTGCAGAATTGTGGACAAATTCGGCAAAAACTTATGGTAGTAATTCACTAATCCGAGGAATGACCTCAGTTGCGACACATTTTCAGGCGCTGGAGCCTTAACTACCGCTTCAATTTTGTCAGGGGACTTATGTAACCCCTCTTCATCAATCACGTGGCCACAATACGATATCTGTTTCTTAAAAAACTCACACTTGGGGCGATTGGCTCGTAGCCTATGTTCTCTTAGTCTAGTGAGCACCTGCTCTAGGTTGGCAAGGTGTTCACTGTCATCTTCACCTGTCACTAGGATGTCGTCCAAGTAACACTGAGTCCCCGGAATCCCTTGCAGGACTTGTTCCATCGCTCTTTGCCATATCGCCGGAGCTGATGCTACTCCGAATACCAGTCGATTATACTGGTAAAGACCTTTGTGAGTGTTTATCGTGAGATACTTCCTAGAGGATTCTTCAACCTCCATCTGCAAATATGCTTGTGCTAGGTCAATTTTTGTAAAACGCTTCCCTCCAGATAGTGAGGCGAAAATATCTTCTATCCTCGGGAGAGGATATTGTACTGTGTGAAGGACTGGGTTCACCGTCGCCTTGAAGTCCTCACAGATGAGAACCTTCCTTGGCTCCTCAAACTTATTGTTTAGCGTTTTCTTCATGACAGGAACGATGGGTGTCGCCCACTCACTCCAGTCTACCTTAGATAACACGCCTGCATTCTCCAGATTCTCCAGCTCTGCCTCGACGGCTGGGCAAATTGCATATGGTACCGGTCTTGCTTTGAAAAACTTGGGAATTGCATTCTCTTCTATTTTTATCGAGGCGGTTATGCCTTTAAGAGTTCCCAGTTGTTGTTGAAATACCTCTTTGGCGTTAGCTAAGATTTTTGACAATCGTCCAGGTGTGACGTCGTCATCCTTTTTACCAGCCACCGTCAGTGCCTGAATGGAGTGCCAGTCTAAACTTATCTTTCTGATCCATTCACGTCCCAATAACGGTGGTCCACCATCTTGCAGTATGTACAGATACAATTTCTGTACTTCCTTGCCGTTGTATTCGACAGGCACCCTTATTTTCCCTCTGGGGTATACTTTTTGCCCCGTATACGTCTTCAAGACAATGGATGTGTCTTTCAAGGGTATGTGTGAGAATAGCCGCTCGTAATCTCGTCGATTCATGACGGTCAGGGCTGATCCTGTATCCAATTCCATTTTGACTTGGGACCCTGCTATCGTGAGGGTGACCCAAATGGTTCGGTGATCCTCTTTTGCGATTACGTTGTGAAGTTTGAGACAGCTTAGTCTCTTGTTCCCGGATTCACTATCGCTCATCTGGTCTTCGGAACTACTGTCCGTCATCTTTTGTACTTTCCTGTACTGTTCCTTAGTAGCCTTTTTGTTGTCGTTAGTCTTCTTCCCAGACCTGCAAACTCGTGCAATGTGTCCCATCTTTCCGCATTGCCTGCATATTTTGTCCTTGGACCAGCAGTCCTTCTGGTCATGGGTTGTTCTGCCGCAGCGATAACATTTTTCAAATCCCCGTGTCATTTCGTGGGTGCCGTATTCCTGTGGCTTTTGCTGTATTTCCACAGCTCCCCTTGCTGCTGCTTCGTACGATACTGCCACGCTGAAAGCCTTATCTAGCGTCAGCTCGTTCTCTGAGAGTAACCTCTTCTGGGTTCCTTCACTCAGGAGTCCACAGACAAATTTGTCCCGTCGGGTATCTGCCAGTCCTGCTCCGAACTGGCAGTGCTTTGATAGCTTGCATAGTTCCGTAAGGTAATCAGCATTGCTCTCATCTTTATGCTGATTTCTCCTGTGGAATTTAAATCTTTCTGCTATCAGCAGCGGTGTAGGATTTAGGTGTTCCTGTAGGATATCAACAATTTCGTTAAAACTCTTCGCCATCGGTTTGGCTGGAGTAATCAGGTTCCGCAATAGGCCGTACGTTCTAGCGCCCATTAAGTTTAGTAGTACCGATGCCTTTTTCTCATCGGCTACTTTGTTTGCCTTGCAATATACTTCGACTCTTTCCACATACGTGGTCCAGTCTTCTATTGCATTATCGAAGGCAGTGATATTGCTAGTCTTCGGCATCTTGGAAATCTAAGATGGCGCCTCCCGCGCTTTGCCTTCTTCCCCGATTTAACAAAATGGCGCCTCCCGCGCTTTCTGTCTTCCCCGCTGCTGCTAGCGCTGTTGCTGGCGTTTTATGCCTTGATGGCGACGCCCTATGGTCTTCGCGCACTTCCCCCCGCGCTGCTGCTAACGCCGCTCTCCGCGGTTCCCGTGGCAAACTGCAACTCCTCGCTGCTTTCTGCGCTTCTAATTTCTTTTATTTCCCCGTCGTCGGAGCAACCCTGCGGGACACTTTCCTCCCTCTTCTCGGGTCTGTACGCTGCCCGGCTTCGTAGCACCGGCCGCGCCCTGTGTGCTCCACCCTCTCTCTCTCTCTCCTCTTCCCGACAACGCTGCTCGGCCCCGTTGAAAAGCCACCCGATCGAGCTCTAGCCCGCCGCAGCCCAGGAAGGATCAGTGTACTTTAGCTGGAACACCATCGACAGGATAACCAAACCCCGCTCTCGACAGCCTCTCCTGCAAATCTTCAACTCCGATGAATCAGAGGCGGTTGCCCACGGTCAACGCCCGTTTCTTCTGTTTGTTTTATTTATTTTTTTCTTTCTTCCTTCTGGCCTCGACCTCTGACAACTTCGCTTCAGGGATGGATCCCCATGAGGTGGTGCAGACTGTAGGCAAGTTCGGATCTGCTCGTCGCCAGTGTTATGTCCGTGTGTAATTGAGACACGGACTGCAGGAGTTGGTTATAACAGGTCTTTACTGAGTGGAGACAAACTGGAACTACTATGCAAAAGTTACTACACAGGCTTATATACAGGGGCGGTCACTACTGGTACTGCAGTATACAGGGGCTGCAGAATATAGTTCCTTCTGCAAAATACATACACTACACTCTGTAGCGATGCAAGACTTTAATTGATGGACAGCTGACACTCCAGAGGGACTCACCCTCTTGGAGAGTCCCTGAAAGTTTTACAGGGGGTTGTATTTTGGCAGACAAACAGCTGAATAATGAATGAGTGCCGGTGAGGAATGAGGGAGTATTGAGTTTGCTGTCACACATTAAAGGGTCATTGCTGTGGTCACTGTGTGCAGTAACATTGTAAACACAAAATAATTATTCGGTCCATCTAGAAAGACCCTATTGCAGTATTCAGTTGTGTCTTAAACAATACCAGGATTTTCGACTGTACCCCTCTATCCGGAGTCCAGTCTCTCTGTCATAACTTTTACCTTTTACTAGTTTGAATCTGTCCCCACGCCTACTCTTATTAATTTAAAGTAATATTCCAGGTAAAATTTTTCCATTTGCTTGAATATCTGATGTCCTTTGATAAAATCACCGCTCAGACACATCCCTTCCCAGTGAACAGCCCGGGTCTCTAACTCAGACCCTGACCCTGGGGATCAGATTCTGCTCTGCCTCCCGCACTTCAACATCTCCCTTGTGTCTGTGACCAGAAATTAACACAGTGCTCAAGGAGGGTCTGACCAGAACTGGACACAGTGCTCAAGGAGGGTCTGACCAGAACTGGACACAGTGCTCAAGGTGGGTCTGACCAGAACTGGACACAGTGCTCAAGGTGGGTCTGACCGGAACTGGACACAGTGCTCAAGGAGGGTCTGACCAGAACTGGACACAGTGCTCAAGGTGGGACTGACCAGAACTGGACACAGTGCTCAAGGTGGGTCTGACCAGAACTGGACACAGTGCTCAAGGTGGGTCTGACCGGAACTGGACACAGTGCTCAAGGAGGGTCTGACCAGAACTGGACACAGTGCTCAAGGTGGGTCTGACCAGAACTGGACACAGTGCTCAAGGTGGGTCTGACCAGAACTGGACACAGTGCACAAGGTGGCTCTGACCAGAACTGGGCACAGTGCTCAAGGTGGGTCTGACCAGAACTGGACACAGTGCTCAAGGTGGGTCTGACCAGAACTGGACACAGTGCTCAAGGTGGGTCTGACCAGAACTGGACACAGTGCTCAAGGTGGGTCTGACCAGAACTGGACCCAGTGCTCAAGGTGGGTCTGACCAGAACTGGACACAGTGCTCAAGGTGGGTCTGACCAGAACTGGACACAGTGCTCATGGTGGGTCTGACCAGAACTGGACACAGTGCTCAAGGTGGGTCTGACCAGAACTGGGCACAGTGCTCAAGGTGGGTCTGACCAGAACTGGACACAGTGCTCAAGGTGGGTCTGACCAGAACTGGACACAGTGCTCAAGGTGGGTCTGACCAGAACTGGACACAGTGCTCAAGGTGGGTCTGACCAGAACTGGACCCAGTGCTCAAGGTGGGTCTGACCAGAACTGGACACAGTGCTCAAGGTGGGTCTGACCAGAACTGGACACAGTGCTCATGGTGGGTCTGACCAGAACTGGACACAGTGCTCAAGGTGGGTCTGACCAGAACTGGGCACAGTGCTCAAGGTGGGTCTGACCAGAACTGGACACAGTGCTCAAGGTGGGTCTGACCAGAACTGGACACAGTGCTCATGGTGGGTCTGACCAGAACTGGACACAGTGCTCAAGGTGGGTCTGACCAGAACTGGACACAGTGCTCAAGGTGGGTCTGACCAGAACTGGACACCGTGCTCTAAGTGTGGTATAACCAAGGTTTGATACAGGTTTAGCATAACTTCCCTACTTTTCAATTCTATCCCTCTAGAAATAAACCCTAGTGCTTGGTTTGCTTTTTTTAATGGAAACATCCAGCAGGTCGGGCAGCATCGTGGCGAGAGAGTTAACATTTCAGGTCGAGTTCTGACGAAGGACCATCGACTTGAAACGTTAACTCTGTTTCTCTCTCCACGATGCTGCCTGACCTGCTGAGTGTTTTCAGCATTTTCTGTTGTTGTTTCAGATTTCCAGCATCCGCAGTATTTTGCTATTGCTTTTTTAAACGGCCTTGCTAACCTGTGTCGCTACTTTTAGTGATTTGTGTATTTGTACCCCGAGATCCCTTTGTTCCTCTACCCCACCTAGACTCGCACCCTCCAAGTGATAAGTGACCTCCTTATTCTTCCTTCCAAAATGTAATACCTCACATTTATCTGTGTTGAACTTCATTTGCCAATTATATGCCCATTCTGCAAGTTTATTAATGGCCTCCTGTAACTTGTTGCAGTCCTCCAGTATTGACTATCCCCCCCAATTTGGTGCCATTGGCAAATTTAGAAATTATGTTTTTGATTCCAAAGTCTAAATCGTTAATGTAAATTGTGAACAACAGTGGTCCCACCTTCTGCCACTGTGAATAGCTACCCATTACCCTTGTTACCTCTTCAAAAATGCAATGAGGTTGGTCAAGTAAGACTTTCCCTTCTGAAATCCATGCTGACTATTCATTATTATATTTTTGATTTCGAGATGTTCTTCTATTTTGTCCTTAAGTAGGGATTCCATTATTTTTCCTACCACCGATGTTAAGCTGACTGGTCTATAATTCCCTGGACATGTTCTATCCCCCTTCTTGAATACAAGTATTAAGTTAGCTATCTGCCAGTCTTCTGGCACTACACCTTTTTCTAACGAATTATTAAGTATGTGTAGTAATGCCTCTGCTAACTCTGCCCTAGATTCTTTTAAAATGCGTGGATGCAATCCATCCGGACATGGGGTTTCATCCTCTTTGAGTTTGATTAGTTTATTTACTATATCCCCTCTTTTTATTTTAAATGTACTTATCTCATTACTAATCTCATCATCCAATGTCATGTCCACCTGTTCTATCTCCCTGGTAAATACTGAAGCAAAATAATTATTTAATATTTCTGCCATCTTTCTATCGTTACCTTTGGTATTATCCTTAATGGCCCTATTCCCATCCCAACCTTCCTTTTTTATTGATTTGCCTGTAAAATATTTTATTACTTTGTTTTATGTTCCTTGATAATTCAATTCCATAGTTCCTCTTTGCCTTCCTGATTTTTTACTTCTCTCCTAACCTCTTTGTATTCTCCCTTATCATGCACTCCCCTGCTGTCTATGTACTTAATGTGTGCCTCTTTCCTTACCCTCAATTGTTCCCTTATGGCTTTATTCATCCATAGAGTCTCATTAGTGTTTAGTTTGTTCTTTTCTTTTAGCGGAATATATTGTTCCTGCACTCTGTTGAACCCCATTTTAAATGTTTCCCATTGCTGTTCTACATCGTTGTTTGCCAGTATTGTTACCCATTTTATTTTCCCAAGTTCTATTCTCAGCTCCTCAAAATCAAAATTTCTACAATCTATTAATCTGGTTTTCGTCATACTTATGTCCTTCTCAATTATCATCTTAAAGCGTATTATATTATGGTCACTATTGCCTAGATGTTCCCCTACCTTTTACTTCTCTTTTCTCCTCTGGTTCCTTCCCCATTACTAGATCCAATAGCCCAATAGCAAATCCTCCCTTGTTGGGCTTTTTACATATTGGGTTAGAAAGGAGTCCTGTACACATTGTAGGAGCTCCATTCCTTTATCCACTTTACCTACCTCTTCTGTCCAATTAATATCAGGGTAGTTGAAATCCCCCATAATTATTATTCAATGTTTTTTTACTTATTTCCCTAATTTGTCCTCCACCTCCCTTCCACTATTAGGTGGTCTGTAGACTACGCCTATTAGTGTGATTGATCCTTTATTATCTTTTATTTCTATCCATATGGATTCTATTTTTGTCTTGCTGATAGCTGTGTCACTTTTTTCTACTGTCATTATGTTATCCCTAATAGGTACAGCTACTCCACCTCTGTAAGGTATGTACCTTTAAGGGGGAGAACTACTTTTTACAGCTCATGTATACTGTAGTACCAGCAGTGACCACACCTGTATATAACGTTGAGTAGTAATCTGTACAGTTCAGTTGCAGTCTGAGCCACGTTGAGTAAACACCGTTTGTACCGTTCTCCGCAGTCTGTGTCTGATTATACACGGACATAACAGCAGCGACGAGGCAGATTCGAACCTACCTGCAACTCTGCATCACCTCCCACGGATTCGCTCCTGGAAAACAGTGGAAGAAGGTCGAGTCCAGAAGCACGGGCATCGACCACGGGCAACCGCCCAGTCATCCAGTGGAGATTTGAGCATTGCAGGGGAGGCTGTCGAGAGCCAGGCTTGGCTTTCCAGTCATGGTGGTCCAGCGAAACGGGCTGGCAACAGGTACTGCGCAGACCCTTCCCGGACAGCGACGGGCTAGAGCCCGACCGAGCGGCACAGAAAAAGGCCGAGCAGCGTCGACGGGGGAGAGAGAGAGGGCAGAGCGCACAGGGCACAGCCGGTGTTCAGGACTGAGCAGCATCAACGGGGGAGAGAGACGAGAGAGAGCAGAGCGCAGCCGGTGTTCAAGGGCCGAGCAGCGTCAACGGGGGAGAGAGGCGCGCAGGAAAACGTGAGGCGCTGCCATTGCTACGAGGACCGCAGAGAGCGGCGTTGGCAGCAGCGCAGGAGCAGCGCGTGAAACCCACAGGGCGTCGCCATTTGCCACGAGGACCGCCGAGAGCGGCGTTGGCAGCAGCGCGGGAGACGCCATTTTAAGCTGCAGCGGGGAAGAAAGGAAAGCGCGGGAGACGCCATTTTTAAGCCAGTCTAACCACACCCAAAAATGCCGAAGAGTGGCAGTATCACAGCGTTCGACAATGAAGTCGAAGATCGGACGACATATGTCGAACGCATAGAAGTATACTGCAAGGCGAATGAAGTACCAGATGACAAGAAAGCGCTGGTATTGTTGAATTCAATGGGTGCAAAAATGTATGGCTTACTACGAAACCTAGTAACCCCAGAGAAGCCAGTAGAAAAGGATTTTGAAAACATAGTGTCAATCCTACAGGACCACTTAAACCCCACACCGCTGCTGATAGCAGAAAGATTTAAGTTTCACAAAAGGAACCAGCATAAAGATGAAAGTAATGCTGAGTATTTAACGGAACTGCGCAAGCTATCGAAACACTGCCAGTTTGGAACGGGACTAGCAGATACTTTAAGGGACAAGTTTGTGTGTGGGCTTCAAAGTGAAGGAACCCAGAAATGGCTTTTATCTGAAAAGGACCTTACGCTGGAAAAGGCTTTCAGCATTGCAGTGTCACACGAAGCAGCAGCACGGGGCACCGCAGAGATAAAGCAGAGACCGCAAGAATATGGCACAAACGAAATGTCATATGGAACAGAGAAGTGCTATCGCTGCGGCAGAACAACACACGACCAGAATGATTGCTGGTTCAAAGACAAAGTGTGTGTGGTAAACCACTGTTTGTATACTGTTTGCATTCCACTGTGTACATGCCTGGACATGCCTCGGCTGACTCCTCCCACAAGTCCTAGTATAAAGGTGGCTGCTCCCCAGCCCTTTGTATTTCTGGACCGGTCGACCACTCGAGGCAGACCTCCATTCTTTTGTTAATAAAAGCCTTTAGTTACTCTTCTAACTCTCAGTCTTTTATGAGTAATTGATAGCGCATCAATTTTATTAACAAAATTTTTATAATGGAAAAGATCCTCACACCAGCATGCCTGGACTTAAATCATCGGGAGGCGGACTCATCCACCAAGTTTACTCACTGGCTTAAGTGTTTCGAAAAATTCCTGACCGCCTCCGAAGCAATCAAATCGGAAGAGGACAAACTGGATGTCCTGACCTCCAAAGTGAACCACCGAGTGTACTCGGTCATCCAAGACGCGACCTCATACGCGGATGCTATCAAGCTCCTCAAGGACCAGTACACGCGCCCAGTGAACAAAGTGTACGCCAGGCACCTTCTGGGGAGTCGTAAACAACAACCTGGGGAATCGACCATGGAATATCTTCAGGCACTGTCCGTGCTTGGCCGGGCCTGTGGGTGTAAGGATGTAAAGGCCGCCGTGTACACAGAGGAACTTATCCGGGACGCTTTTGTAGCGGGCCACAGATCCAATTACACCCGACAGCGACTGTTGGAGCAGAGTGACCTCAACCTCAACAAGGCCTCTGAACTCGCACTATCATTGGATGCAGCCTACCAGGGCATGGATGCCTACTCCTCTGCACCGTGGACGCCGCGGGGAACGACAGCCTGGGACACGGTAGGACCGCCTCATAGCGCCGTGCCACCCCAGCCACACCCCAACTACCGCAGCAGTGTCCCAAGGCCAGACAGCAGTGCCCCAAGGCCAGAAATGCTACTTCTGTGGCCAGGCAAAACACCCCAGAGCGCGCTGCCCGGCGAAAAACGCGATCTGCTCGGGCTGCGGGAAGAAGGGACACTACGCTAGCGTCTGCAGGGCCAAAGCCACCCCGAACCCCAGCAGCGCCGCGTGTGGGCCATGCGGGCCGCCATCTTGGGCCTCCTCGGCCATGTGCGAATCACCGGTACAGCAGCCATTTTGGACGCCTCCAGCCACATGGGGATCATGGACGCCGCCATCTTGGACGACAGCCGGGACGCAGCAGGCCCCCGACACCGCCTCATCTGATACCCGCAGCGACACACCGACCCCTACGCTGGTATCCGTTACACTGGACCAAGCGAGACCGCACCAACTGGCCAGTTCCACAATGGACATTAAGGTAAATGGTCACGATACAATCTGCCTTTTTGACTCTGGGAGCACGGAGAGCTTCATCCACCCTGACACGGTGCGCCGTTGCTCTCTCCCAGTCCTGCCTGCGCACCAGCGGATTTCTATGGCCTCCGAGTCCCAGTCAGCGGACATTGGCGGCTACTGCGTGGTGACACTCATAGTAGACGGGACTGTGTACGATAATTTTAAACTTCTGGTCCTGCCCGACCTCTGCGCTGCCGTTCTACTGGGGTTAGATTTTCAGTGCCACCTTAAAAGTGTTACGATGGCGTACGGTGGACCCCTCCCCCCACTCACAGTCCGCAGCCAGCAGCTTCCAAATTGCCCGCCGCGCACCAGGTGCAACCTCTCCACACTCCGAGTCACCCCCCCCCACTGTTTGCTAACCTCACCCCCGACTGTAAGCCCATCGCCACAAAGAGCAGACGATACAGCGCCGGGGACAGGGTTTTCATTAAAACCGAAGTGGAGCGGCTCCTGAAGGAAGGGATTATTGAGGGCAGCACCAGCCCCTGGCGAGCCCAGGTTGTGGTCGTTAAGACCGGCGAGAAGCAGCGCCTGGTCATCGACTACAGCCAGACAATAAATCGCTACACCCTACTGGACGCTTACCCACTCCCCCGCATAGCTGATATGGTCAATCAGATCGCGCAGTACCGCGTCTTCTCGACCATTGACCTGAAATCAGCATACCACCAGCTCCCTATCTGCCCTGAGGACCGCCAGTATACTGCCTTTGAGGCAAACGGCCGCCTCTATCACTTCCTTAGGGTTCCCTTTGGCGTCACCAACGGGGCCTCCGTCTTCCAAAGGGAGATGGACCGGATGGTAGATCAAAATGCGTTGCAGGCCACTTTCCCATACCTGGACAATGTGACCATCTGCGGCCGTGACTTGCAGGACCATGACGCAAACCTCGAAAAATTCCTCCGCACCGCCCAACTCCTGAACCTGACATATAACAAGGAGAAGTGCATATTCCGCACAAACCGCCTCGCCATCCTTGGCTGTGTTGTGGAACACGGAGTCATCGGTCCCGACCCCGACCGGATGCGTCCCCTTATGGAACTCCCACTGCCCCACTGCCTCAAGGCCCTGAAGAGGTGCCTAGGGTTTTTCTCCTATTACGCCCAGTGGGTCCCCTACTATGCGGACAAGGCCCGTCCGCTGATCAAGTCCACCTCTTTTCCCTTGACGGCAGAGGCCCGCTTAGCCTTCCACCGTATCAAGGAGGACATCGCCAAAGCCACCATGCACGCAGTGGACGAATCCATCCCCTTCCAGGTGGAAAGCGACGCGTCCGACTTTGCCCTGGCCGCTACCCTCAATCAGGCGGGGAGACCCGTGGCCTTCTTTTCACGAACCCTCCAGGGCCCGGAGACCAGACACTCCGCTGTTGAGAAGGAGGCCCAGGCTATTGTGGAGGCTGTGCGTCATTGGAGGCACTACCTGGCCGGAAAACGATTTACCCTGCTCACTGACCAGCGTTCAGTCGCTTTCATGTTTAACAACAAGCAGAGGGGCAAAATCAAAAATGACAAGATCTTGAGGTGGAGAATCGAACTTTCCACCTACAATTACGAGATCTTGTACCGGCCCGGGAAGCTCAACGAACCCCCGGATGCTCTATCGCGTGGCACCTGCGCCAGCGCGCAGATCGATAGACTGCGGGCCCTCCACAATGACCTCTGCCACCCGGGGGTCACCAGGTTCTTCCACTTCGTCAAGGCCCGCAACCTACCTTACTCCATTGAGGAGGTCAGGACCATGACCGGGAACTGCCAAGTCTGCGCTGAGTGCAAACCGCACTTTTATAAACCAGACAGGGCCCACCTGATAAAAGCCACTCGCCCCTTCGAGCGCCTGAGCGTCGATTTTAAAGGGCCTCTCCCCTCCTCCGACTGCAACGTGTACTTCCTCAATATTATTGATGAGTACTCCCGTTTCCCGTTCGCCATCCCCTGCCCGGACATGACCAGTGCCACGGTCATTAAATGCCTAAATGACCTCTTCACCCTGTTCGGTTTCCCCAGCTATATCCATAGCGACCGGGGCTCATCGTTTATGAGCGACGAACTCCGTCAGTACCTGCTAACTAGGGGTATTGCCACAAGCAGGACCACTAGTTACAAACCCCGGGGGAACGGACAGGTGGAAAGAGAAAATGCGACAGTTTGGAAGGCCGCCCTGCTAGCCTTAAAGTCTAGGGGCCTTCCAACCTCCCGCTGGCAGGATGTGCTACCCGATGCGCTCCACTCTATTCGGTCACTGCTCTGCACTGCCACTAACGCCACCCCTCATGAGAAAATGTTTGTCTTCCCAAGGAAGTCCACATCGGGGACATCGCTACCGCCATGGCTGACGTCCCCAGGGCCGGTCCTACTGAGAAGACACGTGAGGACCCATAAAACGGACCCCCTGGTCGAGAGGGTCGACCTCCTCCACGCCAACCCCCAGTACGCTTACATTGCGTACCCGGACGGGCGGGAGGACACAGTCTCCATAAGAGACCTTGCACCCTCGGGGGCTGCAGTAACCCACTACCCACTACCACCCCCCCCCACGATCCGATATCCAGCCCCAGCAGACGGCAGGCCTGGGTCCCGCGACCCGCTCAACATCTACGAGGACGACACGCCAGCGCCACAGCCTACGCGGGACTTGATGCCGGAAGCTTCACTACCCCCGCCGTCGCCACGCCGATCACAGCGGCAGACAAGACCTCCGGAGAGACTCCAATACACTAACTTTTAATACACTTCACCCCGCCGGACTCAATTTTAAACAAGGGGTGAATGTGGTAAACCACTGTTTGTATACTGTTTGCATTCCATTGTGTACATGCCTGGACATGCCTCGGCTGACTCCTCCCACAAGTCCTAGTATAAAGGTGGCTGCTCCCCAGCCCTTTGTATTTCTGGACCGGTCGACCACTCGAGGCAGACCTCCATTCTTTTGTTAATAAAAGCCTTTAGTTACTCTTCTAACTCTCAGTCTTTTATGAGTAATTGATAGCGCATCAGTGTGCAGACAGTGTGGAAAAGTAGGACACATACCACGAGTCTGCAGGTCGGGAAAGAAAACCAGCAATAAGAAACCGACCAAAGGAAAGTACAAGAAGGTACATAAGATAACGGAGAATAGTTCAGATGAACAAAAGAGTGATAACGACTCCGAAAGCAGGGAACTGAGTTGTCTGAAACTACATAATGTGATCACAACAGAGGATCACCGAACCATTTGGGTCACTCTCAAGATAGCAGGAGTCCAGGTAAAGATGGAATTGGACACAGGATCAGCCCTAACAGTCATAAACCGACGGGACTACGAGTGGCTATTCTCACACATACCCTTGAGAGACACAAAAATTATTTTGAAGATGTACACGGGGCAAAAAGTCTACCCCAAAGGAAAAATAAGGGTGACCGTTATATATAACGGTAAGGAAACACCAAAACTAGACCTGTATGTATTGCAAGATGGAGGACCACCATTACTGGGACGTGAATGGATCCGGAAAATACAACTGGATTGACATTCCATACAGGCACTGACTGTGGCTGACAAAAAGGATGACGACGTCACACCTGGGCGACTGTCAAAGATCCTAACTGACGCGAAAGAAGTGTTCCAGTAAGGACTCGGAACACTAAAAGGCATGACAGCGACGATTAAAATTGAAGAAAACGCAAGTCCAAAATTTTTTAAGGCCAGACCGGTACCTTATGCGATCCGCCCAGCCGTCGAAGCAGAGCTGGAGAGTCTGGAACGTTCAGGTGTACTGTCCAAGGTAGACTGGAGCGAGTGGGCTACACCCATCGTCCCTGTGATGAAAAAGTCGTTGAGCAGCACGCCTGGGGAACCAAGGAAGGTTCGCATCTGTGGGGACTTTAAGGTAACAGTGAACCCGGTCTTTCACACCATACAATATCCACTTCCGCGGATTGAAGATATTTTCGCCTCGCTATCTGGAGGGAAACGCTTCACTAAGATTGATCTGGCCCAGGCGTATCTGCAAATGGAGGTAGAAGAAGCATCAAAAGAATACCTCACAATCAACACCCATAAAGGTCTCTACCAATACAACTGGCTGGTATTCGGGGTAGCATCAGCTCCGGCTATTTGGCAGAGGGCAATGGAACAAGTCCTGCAAGGGATCCCAGGGACCCAGTGTTATTTGGACGACATCCTGGTCATGGGCGAAAATGACAGTGATCACCTTGCCAACCTGGAGCAGGTGCTCACTAGATTGCAGGAATATGGGCTCCGAGCTAACCGCCCCAAATGTGAGTTTTTTAGAAAACAGATCTCGTATTGTGGCCACGTTATCGATAAAGAGGGGTTACATAAGTCCCCAGAGAAGATTGAGGCTGTAGTCAAGGCTCCAGCACCGGAAAATGTGTCACAACTGCGGTCGTTCCTCGGGCTGGTAAACTACTACCATAAGTTCTTGCCAAATTTGTCTACAATACTACACCCACTGAACACCCTACTGCAAACTGGGGTGCCATGGAAGTGGAGTGACGAATGTAGACGAGCTTTCTAGAAGAGCAAAACACTAATCACATCGAAAGAGGTATTGGCCCATTACAACCCAGCATTACCAATTCGGTTGGCATGTGATGCGTCACCCTACGGCATTGGAGCGGTGCTGTCGCACAAATTCTCGGACGGCTCAGAGAGGCCAATAGCCTTTGCGTCACGATCACTAACCTCAGCCGAGCGTAACTACGCCCAGATTGACAGGGAGGCCCTCAGCCTAGTGTGGGGAGTGAAAAAGTTCAATCACTATCTGCACGGACAGAAATTCACCTTGCTGACTGATCACCAGCCTCTTGTCTCCATTTTTAATCCAAAAAAGGGCGTTCCGGTGATGACTGCACAACGACTACAAAGATGGTCACTTTTTCTAGGGGCGCACCACTATGAGATTGAATATAAGGGCACGAAACAGCATGGAAATGCTGATGGGCTATCACGCCTGCCACTGCCTACTGCGGAGGAAGCACCAGCAGTGGATCCTGTCGAAATATTCCATTCAACTATAGTTGAATACCTACCGGTAACTAACGCTTGTATCGAAAAGGAAACCCGAAATGACCCGACACTGTCTCGGGTATATGATTTGACGGTGAAGGGATGGCCAGCATATGGCGACTCACTGTTGCCAGCATTCTCGACAAGGAGAGAACAGCTGTCAGTGTGCCGGGGGACCTTGATGTGTGGATCCCGAGTGGTAATTCCACCCAAGTTAAGGGATAGAGTGCTCAATGAGCTTCATGAGGGTCATCTGGGAGGGGTAAAAATGAAAAGCCTAGCCAGGGCTTATGTGTGGTGGCCGGGAATCGATAAACAAATCGAGGACCTGACCAAGAGCTGCTCAGGATGCCAGAAAGTCCAAAATGCACCACCACAGGCCCCTCTACACCCATGGGAGTGACCCTCATCTCCATGGCAACGGGTGCATATTGATTTGCTGCTCCATTCATGGACTCAATGTTTTTAATAGCCGTGGATGCGCACTCGAAATGGCCTGAGGTCATCAAAATGTCCTCCACCACCACGGAGAAAACTATTGCAGTCCTACGGACCATTTTTGCCAGGAATGGCTTGCCAGAACAGATTTGCTCCGACAACGGACCACAGTTTATGTCCAAAGAGTTCCAGAGGTTCTTGAAAAAGAATGGGGTAAGGCATTACACATCCGCCCCGTATCATCCAGCCACAAATGGATTGGCTGAGAGGTTCGTACAAACCTTTAAGAAGGCAATAAAGGCTATGTACAATGACAACATTCCGCTGCAGCACAAGGTGGACAATTTACTGTTCGCCTACCGGAATGCGACACATGCAGTCACCAACCAGGCCCCAGCCATGATGTTCTTTAACCGAAGGTTAAGATCTCGCCTGGATTTGCTCAGACCAAACGTACGAAGAGATGTTGAGAGTAAGCAATTCCAGCACATCCATGAGAAGCCAACAAGGAACTTCAATGTAGGGCAACCAGTCTTGGCCCGCGACTACCGAACAGAAAAATGGCAGCCAGGAACGATATGCACACGGCAGGGCCCACTAATGTACACAGTGGACGTTGGGGAGAGCATCGTGAGATGCCATGCTGACCAGATCCTAGAGTCACAGGAACAAGTCAACCCCATGCCTCGCCCATACGTACCTGGTGATGAACCCGACGTACAGGTAGCATCTACCCCAGAAACAGTAGCATCGGAAGCTGATGAACCAACCGACGACAGGGAGCCAGAATCGCCTCCGCACCAAGAGCAAGACACTCGTGAAAGGCGCTATCCAGAAAGGATCAGGAAGCCTCCCCAAAGACTGAATTTATAAATAGACTATTTTCAGCTAATGTTGCATGTTAAAAGTGTTAATTGTAATTAGTTTGATATTTAATTGTTAAATGAGTGTTATGGTACTGTTAATCTAAAAGGGGAGGAATTGTAAGGTATGTACCTTTAAGGGGGAAAACTACTTTTTACAGCTCATGTATACTGTAGTACCGGCAGTGACCACACCTGTATATAACACTGAGTAGTAATCTGTGCAGTCAGTTGCAGTCTGAGCCACGTTGAGTAAACACCGTTTGTACCGTTCTCCGCAGTCTGTGTCTGATTATACACGGACATAACAACCTCCCCTTTTTCCCTCTCTATCTTTTCTAAATATGTTATACCCTGCAATGTTTAATTCCCAGTCCTGATTTTTCTGTAGCAATGTCTCAGTAATCCTTACTATGTCTGGTTCCTCACAACGCATAATTGCCTCCAGCTCCCGTTTTATTACGGACACTGTGTGCATTGCTGTACAGACAGTTTAACTCATTTTTAATAGGATTTCCTCTCACTTTATGTTTAACCATCTTTTTAGACTCCTGTTCTATAACTCTATTTATTCCCTTGCCATCACTGTCCTCCCTTACTTTACTCTTTCCTATGCTCTCTTTTCCTGTTGTGTTTATATTTAGGCTGGTTACATTTCTTGTAGATCCCTCCCCCCATCTTACTAGTTTAAAGCCTTTGCCACCTCCCTATTTACCCTTTCCGCTAGGACACGGGTCCCATCCCGGTTCAAGTGGAGCCCGTTCCATCGGCTCAGCTCTTTCCTGTCCCAGTACTGGTGCCAGTGTCCCAGGAAAAGGAACCCCTCTTTCCCACACCAGCCCTTTAGCTTTATCCTTCACACCATTTGTGGAGTTTGTGGGTTGGTTGTGATTCCTTCCTGTGTGTAGCACTTTATATTTGTCTGCATTATATTCCATCTGCCCATGCTCTGACCACTTACATATCCAGTTGTACAGGGCCTTGGTGAGACCACACCTTGAGGATTGTGTGCAGTTTTGGTCGCCTTATCTGAGGAAGGATGTTCTTGCCATGGAGGGAGTGCAGCGAAGATTCACTAGATTCTATGGCAGGAATGACGTATGAGGAGAGATTGGGTCGATTAGGCTTATATTCGCTAGAGTTTAGAAGAATGAGAGGGGATCTCATTGAAACTAATAAAATTCTAACAGGACTAGACAGACTAGATGCAGGAAGGATGTTCCCGATGGCGGGGGAGTCCAGAACCAGGGGTCACAGTCTAAGGATAAGGGGTAAGCCATTTAGGACAGAGATGAGGAGGAATTTCTTCACCCAGAGAGTGGTGAACCTGTGGAATTCTCTACCACAGAAGACAGTTGAGGCCAATTCATTAAATATATTCAAGAAGGAGTTGGATATATTTCTTAAGGCTAAGGGGATCAAGGGATATGGGGAGAAAGCAGGGACAGGGTACTGAGTTTGGATGATCAGCCATGATCGCATTGAATGGCAGAGCAGGCTCGAGGGGCCGAATGGCCTACTCCTATCTTCTATGTTTCTATGTTTCCAACGCGACTCACTCGGCCATTTCTGATCTCACTGCCCCTCCGAGTTTGTGTCATTGGATATTTGATCAAATTGCACGGAGTTTCTGAATCCAGGTCATTTATAGTGATCAGAAACAACAATGGCCCCAGCACCAAGTCCTGGGGCTCCTGAATCAGCACATCAACAATTCCTTGCATTTATATAGCTCCTTTAACATCATAAAACATCCCAAGGTGCTTCAGAGGCGCCTTTAATAAGTACTCGTAGTTTTCTATCTTTTACGACGTTCTCACCCATTCACAAGGTTTATCCCAGAACTCCACAGATTTGAGTTTCACTCATGTGGAACCTAGTGCCTTTTTTTTGAATGAACAATGTCACGAGGAACACAGGAGCAGGAGGAGGCCATTCAGCCCCTTCAGCCTGTGCCACCATTCAGTGAGATCAGGGCTGATCTGTATCTTAACTCCATCTCCCCGCCTTGGTTCCCTAACCCTTAATACCCTCGCCCAACAAAAATCTACCCATCTCAGTTTTGAAATTTTCAACTGACCCCCAGAATTTACAGCTTTCTGGGGGAGAGAGTTCCAGATTTCCACCACCCTTTGTGTGAAGAAGTGCTTCCTAACATCACCCCTGAACGGCCTGGCTCTAATTTTAAGGTTCTGCCCCCTTGTTCTGGACTCCCCCCACCAGAGGAAATAGTTTCTCTCTCTCGACCCCATCAACTCCTTCAATCATCTTAAACACCTCGATTAGATCACCCCTTAATCTTCTAAACTGGAGGGAATACAAGCCCAGTCTGTGCAACCTGTCCTCGGAATTTAACCCTTTTAGCCCCGGTATCGTTCTGGTGAATCTGCGCTGCCCCCCCCTCCAAGGCCGATATATCCTCCTGAGGGGCGGGGCCCTGAACTGAACACAGTTACACCGGGTGGGGTCTAACTAGAGATTTATATAAATTCTAACATAACTTCCACCCCTTTGTATTCCAGCCCCCTCGAGATAAAGCCTTTTATTTTAATTCCATTAGCCTTTTGGATTTTTTTTGTACCTGTCCACCAGCTTTTAGTGATTTCTGTACTTGGCCCCCTAAATCTCTCGGCTCCCCCACAGTTCATAAGAACATGAGAACATAAGTAGTAAGAGCAGGAGTTGGCCTTACGGCCCTTCGAGCCTGCTCCGCCATTCAATAAGATCATGGCTGATCATCAACCTCAACTCCACCTTCCCGCCCGATCCCTTGATTCCCCATGAGTCCAAAAATCTATCGATCTCAGCCTTGAATATACTCAACGACTGAGCATCCACAGCCCTCTGGGACAGAGAATTCCAAAGATTCACCACCCTCTGAGTGAAGAAATTCCTCCTCATCTCAGTCTTAAATGGCCGACCCCTTATCCTGAGACTATGCCCCGAGTTCTAGACTCTCCAGCCAGGGGAAACATCCTCTCAGCATCTACCCTGTCAATCCCTCTTCAGAATCTTGTATGTTTCAATGAGATCACCTCTCATTCTTCTAAACTCCAGAGAGTATCGGCCCATTCTACACAATCTCTCCTCATAGGACAGCCCTCTCATCCCAGGAATCAATCTAGTGAACCTTCGTTGCACCGCCTCCAAGGCAAGTATATCCTTCCTTCGATAAGGAGACCAAAACTGTGCCCAGTACTCCAGGTGTGGTCTCACCAAGGCCCTGTACAATTGTAGCAAGACTTCCTCACTCTTATACTCCAACCCCCTTGCAATAAAGGCCAACATGCCATTTGCCTCCCTTATTGCTTGCTGTACCTGTATGCTAGCTTTCTGTGTTTCTTGCACGAGGACACCCAAATCTCTCTGAACACCAACATTTGAAAGTTTCTCACCATTTAAAAAATATTCTGTTTTTCTATTCTTCCTACCAAAGTGAATAACCTCACATTTCCCCACATTATACTCCATCTGCCACCTTACTGCCCACTCACTTAGTCTATCTATATCCCGTTGCAGACTCTGTGTTCTCCTCACAGCTTACTGTCCCACCTAGCTTTGTATCGTCAGCAAACTAGGGTCAAGGGAGCAGGAAGTGGGTCTCATGGACAAGATGAGCGTGGAGAGGTCGTGAGGGGAGATCAGGTAGAAACTGGAGAAAGATGTGAATTCAGGGCTAGGGCAGGGGGGAGCCTTAGAGGAGGTTTGGCCCGGTGAGCTAGGGGAAGGAAGGGAAGTGGCAGAGGCAGCTGAACAGATGGTCTCAATCTTAGAGACAAAGAAGTCAATGAGGTCCTCACACTTCTTGTCGGAGGTGAGGGTAGAGGAGACAGAGGAGAGGGGTTTAAGATGACGGTTAGCAGTGGAGAATAGGAGCCGGGGTTTATCATTGCATTCCAGAATGATCCTGGAATAGTGAGCAGTTTTGGTAGACGAGAGCAGGACCCAATAGTGCTTTATGTGGTCCAGCCAGATCTGGCGGTGAATGGCTAAACCAGTTGTCCGCCATATCCGTTCAAGTCTGCATCCCTTGGACTTGAGGGAGTGAAGATAAGGACCGTACCAGGGGAAACGGCCAGGGTGAGAGAGAGTAATTGTTTTAGTCGGGACTAGGCCATCAAAGGTGGTGCTGAGGGTGTGGTTGAGCAGATCGGTAGCTGCAGAAATGTCATGGTGAATGGAGGGCCAGAGGCTGGACAGTTGGGATTTCCTAAGTGCAGTTGTAAGAGAGTTGGGAGAGAGTTTTTTCCAGGGGTGGACACAGAAGGAAGTAGAGTTGGCGGGGGGGGGGGGGGGGGCGAGGAGAGCGATATGAGAAAGTGGTCAGAAATGGCCTTATCTGCAATTGACACGATGGGAGTAGTGAGGCCACGAGAGATGGCAAGGTCGAGCGGGTGGCTGTGAATATGGGTTGGGGAGTTTACATGGAGGGAGAGATTAAAGGAGGATAGGAGGCTAGTGAACTCAGAGGAGAGAGAGCATGGTGAATTGAGATGGAGGTTGAAATCACCGAGGATGAGAAGTCATTCGGTGCAGGGGCTGAGGGAGGAGAACAGTGACGATATCTCAGTAATAACATTTTTATGGTACTTGGGTGGGCGGTAGAGAAATGAGAGGTGAGAGGGGTGGAATAAGGTGAGATGCTCAAAGGAGGAGAAAGTGCCGGAGGAATAGAGGAACAGACCAAGGTGTGATTTGGTGATGAGAGCCACACTGCCACCACGGCGGTCTGAGGCAGGTATAGCCGGGCGGGGAGGCTTCATTCGTCACCCCTCAACCAAGTTTCCATCAGGGCCATGATGTCGATGCAGTCATCCACGATAATCACATGGATGGCAAGGGCCTTGTTCACTAGTGAACGGACATTCTGGAGGGAGATGCGGAGAGGGTCGGTGATGGCTGCCCCACTGCCAGCGTCCACAGTGTCAGCGTTGGCGGGGGGGGGAATGAGTTGGACGGGAAGATTAGCCGCCAGTGGGCACGCTCGGCGGGAAGGTCGGCGAGAGAGGATGGGACAGTTAGGGTTGCTGCTCGTGAGGAGGCAGCGACGAGTGCCTCGATGGGCCCTTCGTAGGATTGCAAGAGAGGCACAGAGGGAAGCTGTAGGCTTATCTAAGAGGGAGTCGAGCCTGGGACGGCAGCAGGAGAGGAGGAAGGTCGAAGAGTAATGAAAGATTGGGGAAGGGATTTGGGAGGGCAGAGTATCCGAGAGAGGAGAGATGAAAGGAGGGATGACGACAGGAGAGAGCGGTCAGGGAGGGACAGAGAGAAAAGTGAAAGGGCGGAGAAAAAAGTGGCAAAAGAAATGAACGGCTCGGGTCCGGAGCGGCAGTCAAAGTGCACAGGGGAAAAGCTCAGGTTACATCGGCCTGGTTACGTAGTAATTAATGGGAGAGACATTCCCATAGCAGGGAAGAGGTTGAATAGGTTAATTTAATCAAAAAATGAAATAAAATAACGAACATTGAAATGTTGTGCAGCTTCGGAGAAAGAAGTGGCCCAAAACTCCCTGCTCAGGACCTCGACTTCTTGAAAGAAAAAAGTAAAGTGCCGATCACAAGCTGCGTTTCTGATTGGCTGGATGCAAGAGCTAATTGTTCCAGAAATTCCCCCGTCGAACATTCACTTCTGATGAATCGTCCCCCTCCCCTCCCCCAGAGATACCCCCAAATAACTAGCAATGATAATGAGCTGCTCACTCTTTGTAGTTTCACAAGCTTTAGTATTCAGGCCTGTCAGTCATGTGAGGAAGTGCCAAAACTAACTTTTGCAAAGTATATCTATCTACACATAACCTGCGCAGAGAATCTCTGAGTATCTGTTACACAAAATGGAGAATTACAAGTAGGAAAACTGGAGAAAAGATGTAAAACAGGGCTCCCAATGCCCAGTAAGTTCTGTCCAATGAGTCACGGAGCCATACAGATCCAAATCCCATTCCTGGCCTTTACTGATCTCAATCAGGGCTGCAGTGGGATCTAGGCATTCCTGAGCTAGCGACTCCCACTCAAAACTGCAGCTGAGAGAAAATCTGCATTTGTATAGTGCCTTTCACGTCCTCACGACGTCCAAAAGCACTTCAACGCCATTGAAGTACTTCTGAAGTGTAATCATATGCAGGTTAGGTTGATTGGCTATGATAAATTGACCCTTAGTGTTAGGGGGATTAAATACGCGGGGATAGGGTGGGATATGTGTTGGTGCAGGGGTTACGGGGATCGGGTGGGATATGTGTCGGTGCAGGCTCGATGGGCCAAAATGGCCTCTATCTGCACTGTGGGGTTTCTGTGATTCTGTGATATGACAGCAAGCTCCCACAAACTGCAATATGATAATGGCCAGATAATCGGTTTTTAGTAATGTTGGTTGAGGGATAAATATTGACCAGGATACCAGGGAGAACGCCCCTGCCCCTGCTCTTCTTCGAATAATGTTGCGAAATCTTTTACAGACGGGGCCTCGATTTAACGCCTCATCCAAAAGACAGCACCTCCGACAGTGCAGCGGTCCCTCAGTACTGCCCCTCTGACAGTGCAGCACTCCGTCAGGACTGCCCCTCCAACAGTGCAGCACTCCCTCAGTACTGCCCCTCCGACAGTGCAGCGGTCCCTCAGTACTGCCCCCCGACAGTGCGGCGCTCCCTCAGTACTGCCCCTCTGACAGTGTGTGGTGTATGTACCTTTAAGAGCCCCTGTGTACTGTAATACCAGTAGTGACCACTCGGGTATATAAGCCTGTATAGTGTCTTGTATCTTTTAGTTCACCTCCAGACTTTGTTCAGTAAACACCTGTTAAACCAACTCCTGCATTCCGTGTCTCCATTAACACATGGATACAACAGTGGCGACGAATTGGAAATGGACTTACCTGCAATTCGGCAGCACCTCAAGGAGATCGATTCCTCAGACGAAGGTCGAAGAAAAAAAAAGAAAAAAAAACAAAAAAACTGTGGTTTCACCAGCTAGCCGGGCTGGTGGCAGGTACTGCACTAATCCTTCCTGGTCGGCGGGCTGGGGCTCGATCGGGTGGCTCTGCAGCGGGGCCGAGCAGCGAGTCGGAAGGTGGAGGCAAACAGAGATGGAGGGTGGAGCACTCGGGAGACGGCCGGCGCTGCAAAGCAGGTCGGCGTTCGGACCAAGCAGAGGGAGGGAAAAGTCCCAGAGAGTCCGGCGGGAACGAGTCTCCAACTATTAAAAATATCTGTGTAAATAAAAAGCGCGGAGAACAGCGTTGTCAGCAGCGGCAGCGGCGGGAAAGCGCAGGAGGCGCCATTTTTTTTCTCGGTAGGGAAGAAAGGAAAGCGCGGGAGGCGCCATTTTTGATTTTCAGGATGCCGAAGACTGGCAATATTACTGCTTTCGATAGTGATATAGAGGATTGGACCACATATGTGGAAAGAGCGGAGGTATATTGCACAGCGAATTAAGTAGAGGATGATAAAAAGGCATCGGTACTTCTAAATCTGATGGGCGCAAGGACATATGGGCTGTTACGAAACTTAATCACTCCAGCCAAACCGATGGACAAGATGTTGATACCTTACAGGAGCACTTAAACCCAACACCGCTGCTGATAGCGGAACAATTCAAATTCTTCAGGAGGAATCAGCACAAGAATGAAAGTAACGCTGATTACCTCACCGAATTAAGAAAGCTGTCAAAGCACTGCCAATTCGGGGCAGGACTGGCAGATTCTCTACGAGACAAATTCGTCTGCGGTCTCCTAAGTGAAGGAACACAGAAAAGGCTACTTTCTGAGAAAGATTTGACACTGGACAAGGCTTTCAGTGTGGCTGTATCATACGAAGCAGCAGCAAGAGGAGCTGCAGAGATACAGCAAAAGCCACAGGACTTCGGCACCCATGAAATGACACGGGGTTTCGAGAGATGTTATCGCTGCGGCAGATCCACCCATGACCAGAGGGACTGCTGGTTCAAGGACAAAGCATGCAGGCAATGCGGAAAGATGGGACACATTGCACGTGTATGCCGATCTGGAAACAAAAAATCCACTGACAGAAAAAAAATCAATAAGGAAAAGTACAGAAAGGTACAAATGATGACGGACAGTAGCTCCGAAAACCAGAAGAGCGATAGCGACTCCGGAAACAAGAGACTAAGCTGTCTCAAATTACATAATGTAATTGCCAAAGAAGATTACCAGACCATTTGGGTTACCCTCACATTAGCGGGGTCCCCAGTTAAAATGGAGCTAGATACAGGATCAGCTCTGACCGTCATAAGTCGACGGGATTATGAGCGGCTATTTCCACATATACCTTTGAAAGACACATCCATTATCTTGAAGACATATACTGGACAGAAAGTATACCCCAGAGGGAAAATAAGGGTGCCTGTTGTATACAACGGCAAGGAAATACAGAAGTTGTATTTATACGTTCTGCAAGATGGTGGTCCACCACTGTTGGGACGTGAATGGATCAGGAAGATACGTTTAGACTGGCACTCCATTCAGACACTGACGGTGACCAGTAAGAAAAAAAATGATGATGACGTCATACCTGAACGATTAAAAGACATCTTGGCCAACGCCAAAGAAGTGTTTCAACAGGAACTAGGAACCTTGAAAGGCGTCACCGCCTCAATAAAAGTGGAAGATGCGGCAATTCCCAAGTTTTTAAAGGCAAGGCCGGTGCCATACGCAATTCGTCCAGCAGTCGAGGCAGAGCTGGAGAATTTGGAAAAGGCAGGTGTGTTATCCAAGGTAGATTGGTTCCTAGAGAGCAAATAATAAAAATGACAACAGAGAAGGTCATAGGCTTAGGTAGCAGTGGGGAAATTAAAAACCAGAGCATGTCAGGAAGGGGCAGAAGGTATGGAGTAAAAGGTAAAGTAATAAAAAGGGCAAAAGCAGGAACTAAGTGTCACAAAACACATTTGAAAGTTCTCTATCTGAATGCACGTAACATTCGTAACAAAATAGACGAGTTAATGGCACAAATAGCGACATATGGGTATGATCTTGTGGCCATTACAGAAACATGGCTGCAGGGTGACAATGCCTGGGAATTAAACATACCAGGTTATTTAACGATCAGGAAGGACAGGCAGGAAGGAAGGGGAGGTGGGGTGGCTATGTTAATAAAGGAAGGAATCACTGTAATACAGAGAAATGATATTGGGTCAAAAGATCAGGATAATGAAACAGTTTGGGTGGAGATAAGGAATAATAAGGGGAAAAAAACACTAGTGGGCGTAGTCTATAGGCCTCCGAACAGTTGCAACTCGGTTGGACGGAGTATCAATCAGGAAATAGTTGAGGCTTGTAATAAGGGAACATCTATAATTATGGGGGATTTTAACTATCATATTAATTGGACAAATCAAATTGGGCAGGGCTGCCTTGAGGATGAGTTCATTGAGTGTATTAGGGATGGGTTTCTTGAGCAGTATGTAACTGAACCGACCAGGGGGCAAGCAACCTTAGATCTGGTCCTGTGTAACGAGACAGGATTAATTAAAAATGTCCTAGTAAAGGATCCCCTTGGAATGAGTGCCCATAACATGGTTGAATTCCATATTCAATTAGAGGGTGAGGAGGTTGGATCTCAAACAAGCGTGCTAAGCTTGAATAAAGGAGACTATGAAGGTATGAGAGCGGAATTGAGTAAAGTGGATTGGGAAATAGATTAAAGGGTAAGACGATACATGATCAGTGGTGTACATTTAAGGAGTTATTTTACAACTTCCAAAACAAATATATTCCACTGAGAAGAAAAGGGTGTAAAAGAAAAGACAGCCATCCGTGGCTAAGTAAAGAAATTAAGGATAGTATTCGACTAAAAACGAGGGCATATAAGGTAGCCAAATTTAGTGGGAGGATAGAGGATTGGGAAAACTTTAAAAGACAGCAAAAAATAACAAAAAGATTGATTAAGAAAGGGAAGATAGATTATGAAAGTAAATTAGCAAAAAATATAAAAACAGATAGTAAGAGTTTTTATAGTTATATAAAAAGAAAAAGGGTGGCTAAAGTAAATGTTGGTCCCTTAGAGGATGAGACCGGGAAATTAATGGTGGGAAATATGGAGATGGCAAAAACACTGAATGAATATTTTGTATCAGTCTTTACAGTAGAGGACACTAAGAATATCCCAACACTGGACAAGCAGGGGGCTATGGGGGGGAGGAGCGAAACACGATCAAAATCACTAAGGAAGTGGTACTCGGTAATATAATGGGACTCAAGGCGGATAAATCACCTGGACCTGATGGCTTATATCCTAGGGTCTTGAGGGAAGTGGCGGTAGGGATTGTGGATGCATTGGTAATAATCTTCCAAAACTCCCTGGACTCAGCAAAGGTCCCGGCAGACTGGAAAACTGCTAATGTAACACCCTTATTTAAAAAGGGCAGTAGACAGAAGGCTGGAAACTATAGACCGGTTAGCCTAACATCTGTGGTAGGTAAAATTTTGGAGTCCATTATTAAGGAGACAGTAACAGGACATTTGGATAATCATAATTTAATAAGACAAAGTCAGCATGGTTTTATGAAGGGGAAGTCATGTTTGACAAATTTGCTGGAGTTCTTTGAGGAAGTAAATGGTTCATTCTCAGACTGGCAATCAGTAACCAGTGGTGTTCCGCAGGGGTCAGTGCTGGGTCCCCAACCCTTTACAATCTATATTAACGATTTGGAGGAGGGGACCAAGTGTAACATATCAAAGTTTGCAGATGATACTAAGATGGGAGGGAAAGTAGTGAGTGAGGAGGACATAAAAAACCTGCAAAGGGACATAGACAGACTAAGTAAGTGGGCAGAGATTTGGCAGATGGAATACAATACTGGAAAGTGTGAGGTTATGCACTTTAGCAGGAAAAATCGTAGAGCAAGTTATTATCTTAATGGCAAGAAACTTGAAAGTACTGAAGTACAAAGGGATCTGGGGGTCCTGGTGCACGAAACTCAAAAAGTTAGTATGCAGGTGCAGCAAGTGATTAAGAAGGCCAATGGAATGTTGGCTTTCATTGCTAGGGGGATAGAATATAAAAATAGGGAGGTATTGCTTCAGTTGTACAAGGTATTGGTGAGACCGCACCTGGAATACTGCATACAGTTTTGGTGTCCATACTTAAGAAAAGACATACTTGCTCTCGAGTCAGTACAAAGAAGGTTCACTCGGTTAATCCCGGGGATGAGGGGATGGACATATGAGGAGAGGTTAAGTAGATTGGGACTCTACTCATTGGAGTTCAGAAGAATGAGAGGCGATCTTATTGAAACATATAAGATTGTGAAGGGGTTGGATCGGGTGGATGCGGGGAGGATGTTCCCGATGATGGGTGAAACTAGAACTAGGGGGCATAGTCTTAGAATAAGGGGCTGCTCTTTCAAAACTGAGATGAGGAGGAACTACTTCACTCAGAGGGTGGGAGGTCCATGGAATATGCTGCCCCAAAAAGCTGTCGAAGCTACATCATTACACAAATTTAAAACAGAAATATACAGTTTCCTAGAAGAAAAGGGAATTAAGGGTTTGGGGGAGCGGGCAGGAATTTGGACATGAGTCTAGGTTCAGATCGGTCATGGCCCTGTGGGTAGCGGAGCGGGCCCAGGGGCCGTGTAGCCTGATCCTGCTCCTATTTCGTGTGTCTAATTCTGTTAGATTCAGCAGATATTCCTGTGATCGTGGATTGGCGGTTAGGATCAGATCAGCCATGATCTTATTGAATGGTGGAGCAGGCTCGAGGGGCCGATTGGCCTACTCCTGCTCCTATTTCTTATGTTCTTATGAGTGGGCAACACCCATCGTCCCGGTCATGAAGAAAACGTTGAATAATGATAAATCTGAAGAACAGAGAAAAATTCGCATCTGTGGGGACTTCAAGGTGACTGTAAACCCGGTCCTTCACATGGTACAGTATCCTCTTCCGAGGATAGAAGATATTTTCGCCTCACTATCCGGAGGGAAACGTTTCACCAAAATTGACTTGGCACAGGCATATCTACAGATGGAAGTTGAGGAGGCCTCTAAAAAGTATCTCACGATAAACACACACAAAGGCCTGTACCAGTACAATCGACTGGTTTTCGGAGTAGCATCAGCTCCAGCTATCTGGCAAAGAGCTATGGAGCAAGTCCTGCAAGGGATTCTGGGGACTCAATGCTACCTAGACGACATCCTTGTAACAGGAGAAAACGACAACGAGCACCTTGCCAATTTGGAGCAGGTGCTCACTAGGGTGAGAGAACGGGGCCTACCAGCAAATCGCCCCAAGTGCGAATTTTTCCAGAAACAAATATCATATTGTGGCCATATAATTAACGAAGAAGGGTTGCATAAGTCACCTGAAAAAATTGAAGCGGTCATAAAAGCCCCAGCACCTGAAAATGTCTCACAATTAAGGTCGTTCCTGGGATTGATAAATTACTATCATAAATTTTTACCGAACTTGTCAACTGTTCTGCACCCTCTTAACGCACTGCTACAAACGGGAGTAATTTGGAAATGGAGCGAAGACTGTAAACGTGCTTTCCATAAATGCAAAGGCTTGATCACGTCCAAGGAAGTGTTGGCTCATTACAACCCATCACTGCCAATCAGACTGGCGTGCGATGCATCCCCTTATGGCATAGGAGTGGTATTATCGCATAGATTCCCTGATGGCTCGGAGCGGCCGATAGCTTTTGCGTCACGCTCATTGAACTCAGCTGAGCGTAACTATGCCCAGATCGACAGGGAAGCACTCAGCCTGGTGTGGGGAGTGAAGAAATTCAACCATTACCTACACGGACAAAAATTTACCTTGTTGACTGACCATCAACCCCTCGTCTCCATATTCAACCCTAAAAAGGGCGTTCCCATTATGACAGCGCAAAGGCTACAGAGGTGGTCCCTTTTCCTAGGGGCACACCAATATGACATAGAATACAAAGGATCAACACAGCATGGGAATGCTGACGGTTTATCGCGCCTACCATTGCCAACAGTAGAAGAAGCACCTACAGTGGACCCAGTGGAGATGTTCCACTCAACCGCAGTGGAATGTCTACCAGTAACAAATTCTACCATTGAAAAGGAAACGAGAAATGACCCGACTCTCTCACGAGTCTACGATTTAACGGTGAAGGGATGGCCAGCACATGGTGAACCACTGTTGCCAGCATTCTCGCAAAGAAGAGAACAGCTGTCAGTGTGCCGAGGAACCTTGATGTGTGGATCCAGAGTGGTGATTCCACCCAAACTCCAGGATAAAGTGCTAAAGGAGCTTCACGAGGGGCATCTGGGTGGAGTGAAAATGAAGAACCTAGCCAGAGCGTTTGTGTGGTGGCCAGGTATCAATGGAGACATTGAAGAAATGACCAAGAGCTGTCTAGGATGCCAGAAGGTCCAAAACGCCCCACCACAAGCCCCTCTACATCCATGGGAGTGGCCCTCATCTCCATGGCAAAGGGTACATATCGACTTTGCTGGTCCATTTATGGACTCAATGTTCTTAATTGCGGTTGATGCACACTCCAAGTGGCCGGAGGTAATAAAGATGTCCTCCACCACCACGGAAAAAACCATCACAGTATTAAGGACCATATTTGCCAGGAATGGGCTGCCTGAACAGATCTGTTGTGATAATGGACCGCAATTTGTGTCCGAAGAATTCAGGAAGTTCTTAAAAAACAATGGGGTTAAGCACTACACGTCCGCCCCATACCATCCCGCCACCAATGGATTAGCTGAAAGGTTTGTCCAGACCTTCAAGAAGGCCATGGGTAATGAAGACATAAATCTATAACATAAGGTAGATAACTTCTTGTTTGCGTACAGGAATGCAACACATGTAGTTACAAACCAAACTCCCGCCATGATGTTTTTCAATAGAAGACTAAGATGCCGGCTGGATTTGATCAAGCCAAACATCAGAAGGGACGTAGAGAACCGGCAATTTCAAGGCATGAATGAAAGGCCAACTAGAACCTTCCAGATAGGTCAACAAGTTTTGGCCCGGGACTACCGTACCGAGAAATGGCAGTCTGGAACTACTTGCACACGACTCGGACCGCTGATGTATACCGTGGACATTGGAGAAAGTATAATAAGGCGCCATGCTGACCAGATCATAGAGTCATCCGAAAAGGGACAACCTACACCACAACTCTATACGCCTAATGATGAAGCAGAGATACCCATAGTATCTACCTCCGATCCGGTGATACTGGAACCAGATGAACCCGACACTGGCATTCAAGCCGAATCGACCTTGCCAAAAGAACCTACTACACCGCCGAAAACTACTACACCACCGAGGCGTTATCCGGACCGAGTCAGGAAGCCTCCAGAGACTGGCTTATAATTGATTAACTGCAGCAAATGTGTAGATTATTGTTCTTGTAAACATGTTAATTAATGATTACTTAAAATGTTATGTACCAATTATCTAAAAGGGGAGGAATTGTGGTGTATGTACCTTTAAGAGCCCCTGTGTACTGTAATACCGGTAGTGACCACTCGGGTATATAAGCCTGTATAGCGTCTTGTATCTTTTAGTTCACCTCCAGACTTTGTTCAGTAAACACCTGTTAAACCAACTCCTGCATTCCGTGTCTCCATTAACACACGGATAGAACACAGTGCAGCACTCCCTCAGTACTGCCCCTCCAACAGTGCGGCGCTCCCTCAGTACTGCCCCTCCGACAGTGTGGCGCTCCCTCAGTACTGCCCCCCGACAGTGCGGCGCTCCCTCAGTACTGCCCCTCCGACAGTGCGGCGCTCCCTCAGTACTGCCCCTCCAACAATGCGGCGCTCCCTCAGTACTGCCCCTCTGACAGTGCGGCGTTCCCTCAGTACTGACCCTCCGGCAGTGCAGCGCTCCCTCAGTACTGTCCCTCCGACAGTGCAGCACTCCATCAGTACTGCCCCTCCGACAGTGCAGCGCTCCCTCAGTACTGCCCCTCCGACAGTGCAGCACTCCCTCAGTACCGCCCCTCCGACAGTGCAGCGCTCCCTCAGTACCGCCCCTCCGACAGTGCAGCGCTCCCTCAGTACTGCCCCTCCGACAGTGCGGCGCTCCCTCAATGCTGACCCTCCGACAGTGCGGCGCTCCCTCAGTACTGCCCCTCCGACAATGCGGCGCGCCCTCAGTACTGCCCCTCTGACAGTGTGGCGCTCCCTCAGTACTGACCCTCCGGCAGTGCAGCTCTCCCTCAGTACTCTCCCTCCGACAGTGCAGCGCTCTCTCAGTACTGACCCTCTGACAGAGCAGCGCTCCCTCAGTACTGACCCTCCGACAGTGCGGCGCTCCCTCCTTCAGTATCGCCCCTCCGACAGTGCGGCGCTCCCTCCTTCAGTATCGCCCCTCCGACAGTGTGGCGCTCCCTCAGTACTGCCCCTCCGACAGTGCGGCGCTCCCTCAGTACTGCCCCTCCGACAGTGCAGCACTCCCTCAGTACTGCCCCTCCGACAGTGCAGCGCTCCCTCAGTACTGCCCCTCCGGCAGTGCAGCACTCCCTCAGTACTGCCCCTCCAACAGTGCGGCGCTCCCTCAGTACTGCCCCTCCGACAGTGCGGCGCTCCCTCAGTACTGCCCCTCCGACAGTGCGGCGCTCCCTCAGTACTGCCCCTCCGACAGTGCGGCACTCCCTCAGTACTGCCCCTCCGACAGTGCGGCGCTCCCTCAGTACTGCACTGGGAGAGTCGGCCTGGCTTATGAGCTCAAGTCTCTGAAGTGGGGATTGAACCCATGACCTTCTGAATCGACACTTATACAATGAACGATAACAAAATACTGCCGATGCTGGAAATTCGAAATAACAACAGAAAATGCTGGAAAAACTCAGCAGGCCAGGCAGCATCCGTGGAGAGAAATTAGAGTCGACGTTTCAGGTCAAAACCTTTTGAAAAATGGTTTTGACCCGAAACATCGACTCTAATTTCTCTCCACGGATGTTGCCTGGCCTGCTGAGTTTTTGCAGCATTTTCTGTTGTTATTTCTTATCCAATGAAGTGAGTTTGAATGTCGCACAGGCTGCTTGTATCGGGAGTGTTTCCCCAGCAAGAGTTCCAGCTTCAGGGGAGCAGGTGCCAGAATTGGTGGGAAAAAGTTTGAGAAACCCCAATCTTGGCCCAGCCGTTCCAGAACAAGCCTGAGAATGTGGAGGGGGCGGCGGGGCAGCACAGACTGGATGGGCCGAAGGGCCTGTTGCTGTGTGCAGTGGAGCCGAACACCCGCAATCCCGGCCAGGCCCCGGCGCTGAAAAGCCCCCCCCAGCACCGCCACCCCATTTTGCTGCCGCTGTTCCGGCCTGGGAGCCGGGCTGCGGCTGCGCGGCGTGGTGCTCGCCGGGAGCTGTAGTCCCCGCGCCCCCCGCGACTACAACTCCCGGCGGGCCCCGCGCGGCCGGCCGGCCGGCGCAGGCGCAGTGTCTGGGCGGGCTCTGGAGGTGGCGGCGAAGGATGCGGGAGGAGTAGCGCGGCCCGGGGAGAGAGTGAGTGAGGCAGGCCCGGGGACTGAGACCGAGAGAGAGAGAGAGAGAGAGAGAGGTCCGGGGACTGAGGACCGAGAGCGGGCCGGGGAGAGAGAGAGTGAGGGCCGGAGAGTGAGGCCCGGAGAGAGAGGACCGAGAGCGGGCCGGGGAGAGCGAGAGAGGCCCGGAGACTGAGGCCCGGGGAGAGAGGCCCGGGGACCGAGGACCGAGAGCGGGCCGGGGAGAGCGGTGACCGGAGCCCGGGGAGAGCGGAGCGCGGTACAGACAGCGGCCCGGAGACAGGTACGGAGAGCCGGGGCCCGGGGCAGGCACCCGGTGGGCGGGAGGGAGCGGGAGCCCGGGGTCCGGGAGCAGCGGGCCGGCGGACCGATACGTTGTATTATAGAATGGTTACAGCACAGAAGGAGGCCATTCGGCCCGTCCAGCCCGTGCCGGCTCTCTGCAAGAACACTTCAGCCAGTCCCACTCCCCCGCCCTTTACCTGTAGCCCTCTAATTGTTTTCCTTCAGCTACTTATCCAATTCCCTTTTGAAAGCCACGATTGAGTCTGCCTCCACCACCCTCTCGGGCAGCGCATTCCTGATCTTAACCACTCGCTGCATAAAAAAGTTTTTCCTCATGTCACCTTTGTTTCTTCTGCCAATCACCTTAAATCTGTGTCCTCTGGTTCTCGACCCTCCCGCCAGTGGGAACAGTTTCTCTCTACTCTGTCGAGACCCCTCATGATTTTGAACACGTCTATCAAATCTCTCAACCTTCTCTGCTCTAAGGAGAACAACCCCAGCTTCTCCAGTCTATCCACATAACTGAAGTCCCTCATGCCTGGAATCATTCTTGTAAATCTTTTCTGTACCCCCTTCACATCCTTCCTAAAGTGCGGTGCCCAGAATTGGACACAATACTCCAGTTGAGGCCGAACCAGTGTTGTATAAAGGTTCATAATAACTTCCTTGCTTTTGTACTCTATGCCTCTATTTATGAAGCCCAAGATCCCTTGAGCTTTTTTAACCTCTTTCTCAATCTGCCCTGCCAGCTTCAATGATTTGTGCACATATACCCCCAGGTCTCTCTGTTCATGCCCCCCCTTTAGGATTGTACCCTTTAGTTTATATTGTCTCCTCGTTCTTCCTACCAAAATGTATCACTTTGTAATTTTCTGCATTAAATTTCATCTGCCACGTGTCCGCCCATTCCACCAGCCTGTCTATGTCCTCCTCACTGTTCACTGTACTTCCAAGTTTTGTGTCATCTGCAAATTTTGAAATTGCGCCCTGTACACCCAAGTCTAAGTCATTCATATATATCATGATGAAATGAAAAGCAGTGGTCCTAGTACCGACCCCTGGGAAACACCACTGTATACCTTCCTCCAGTCTGATAAACAACCGTTCACCACTACTCTGTTTCCTGTCACTTAGCCAATTTCGTATCCATGCTCCCACTGTCCCTTTGATTCCATGGGCTTCAACTTTGCTGGAAAGCCTATTATGTGGCAATTTTTCAAATGCCTTTTGGAAATCCATGTACACCACATCGACTGCATTGCCCTCATCAACCCGCTCTGTTACCTCATCAAAAAACTCGACCAAGTTAGTTAAACATGATTTGCCTTTAACAAATCCGTGCTGGCTTTCCTTAATTAATCCACACTTGTCCAAGTAACTGTTAATTTTGTCCCGGATTATCGTTTCTAAAACCTTCCCCACTACCAAGGTTAAACTGACTGGCCTGTAGTTGCTGGGTTTAAACTTACACCCTTTTTTGAACAAGGGTGTAACATTTGCAATTCTCCAGCCCTCTGGCACCACCCCCGTATCTAAGGAGGATTGGAAGATTACGGCCAGTACCTCCACGATTTCCATTTTTACTTCTCTGAGCATCCGAGGATGCATCCCATCCGGTCCTGGCGACTTATTTACTTTAAGTACAGCCAGCCTTTCTAGTACCTCCTCCTTATCAATTTTTATCCCATCCAGTATCTCAACTACCTCCTCTTTCACTATAACTTTGGCAGCATCTTCTTCATGGGTAAAGACAGATGCAAAGTACTCATTTAGTACCTCAGCCATGCCCTCTGCCTCCATGCGTAGGTCTCCTGTTTGGTCCCTAATTGGCCCCAATCCCTCTTACTACCTGTTTATTATAATTTATATGCCTTTAGAAGACTTGAATTCCCTTTTATGTTAGCTGCCAATCTATTCTCATACTCTCCCTTTGCCCCTCTTATTTCCTTTTTCACTTCCCCTCTGAACTTTCTATATTCAGCCTAGTTCTTACTTGTATTCTCAACCTGATACCTGTCATACGCCCCCTTTTTCTGCTTCATCTTACTCTTTTGTCATCCAGGGAGCTGTGACTTTGGTTGCCCTACTTTCCCCCTGGTGGGAATGTACCTCGACTGTACCCAAACCATCTCTAAATGCAACCCATTGTTCGATTACAGTTTTGCCTGCCAATCTTTGATTCCAATTTACCCGGGGTAATTGTCCCCCAGGGCTGATGCATGAAGTTCTCTGGTCGGTGCCTCCAGTCCACCACAGCGCCGCAATCTAACCGGGATGGTGAGGCCCAGGAGCTGACGGCAGCAGCCAGCCAGCACTGGGGCTGGTCTGAGTGAGGCTCCGGGCTGGGCCCGGCTCGGCGCTCTGTGCTCGGGTATCGGCTCCTCCAGCACCGTGGAGAGGGAGAAGCTGGGCAGGGCAGGGAGGAGGGGGACGACCCGGCTGAAGTCAGTGTCTTGGAGATTCTGGAGGAGCGGAGGCTGCTTCAAGCTCGACGTAAACCCGCAGAGTTTGCCCCGGGTCCCAGCTCCCGGTTCCTCACCAGCTGCCACTCGATCCCTGGCCCGACCGGCGAATAAATACATCGCAAGTTCCAGCAATTTTGCCTTTGTGACCAAACTTTTCAAAGAACGAAATTCTCACCAGTGTTCTGCTCCCCTGGAGCACCAAGCTTGCCCGGGGCTCATCCGAGCCAGGCCACCCTCTCAGCAGTGGCCATCTGTGACTCGAGACTGAGTGTTGCTATTCGGTGGTGGGGGGCATCAGTGCCAATCCCTGTGGTCCAGACAAGCCCCTCAGGCAGGAGTCGGTGATCCGGAGCAGCAACTCCTGACCCCCCCCTCTCTAACCCCAGGGAGCAGAGACCCCGCCACTGCCCCAGCTCTCACAGGACGGGCTCCAATCAGGCGACACGCACAAGGATACAGCTCAGTTAAAGTCTCTGGATAAACTGAAGGGTTGGAGAATGAAGTATAATCATACATAGCTCCCCTCCAACCATCCCGCCCCCCTGCCTTTAAATTGATGCTGTCTTTAACTGCTGTTAAGCCCTTGTTTTGGTTGATGGTTCCTGCACCCGCACCATGATGTTTAGTTTAGCAAAAAGTTTGAGTAATAAGTAGAGCTTTGTTCAAACGGTTGTAGATTCTGGCAGCAGAGCTCTCCCGGAATCACCCTGTCTGTTTCTGTCTAAAGTAGGAAAGCAGTCAGACTGTTGTGCCTTCAGCAGGAGGTCTGTTGGCGGAGGGGAGGAAGAGGGGGTTTGATCAGATTAAGGTTGTCTCTCTCTCTACCTGCTGCTCTGTTTGCTCATGAGGGACAACTGGATGAAGCCCTCCCCAGTGAGAGACTGGCACTGGATTTCCAAATGTCTGAATGGGAACCTGTTTTAATTGTAACAATTTAATGCAGAGGGACAGGAGGAGGCCATTCAGCCCCTCGAGCCTGTTCCGCCATTCAATTAGATCGTGGCTGATCTGTATCTTAACTCCATTTACCCGCCTCGGTTCTGTAACCCTTAATACCCTTACCCAACAAAAATCTATCGATCTCAGTTTTGAAATTTTCAATTGCCCCCCAGCCTCAACAGCTTTCTGGGGGGGAGAGTTCCAGATTTCCACCACCCTTTGTGTGAAGAAGTGCTTCCTGACATCACCCCTGAACGGCCTGGCTCTAATTTTAAGGTTCTGCCCCCTTGTTCTGGACTCCCCCCACCAGAGGAAATAGTTTCTCTCTACCCTATCCGGATAAAAGAGGAAAGTCTGTATTTTTATGTACACTTTTTAAACTTAATAGATTTTAATTAAAAATCACTGGTTGTTTTTTTAGACTGATCGCCGCAGGTACTAATTTAGTTGATGAGCAGAGATTGTGTTCCCTTGTTTCTTGGCTCTGGCGTATGGAGGCTCGGAACAGAATGAGGAGCTGTGGGACTTGACTTGGATCCCATGAGTAGGTTGCTGACACCTCGCTTGCAGAATTAGTTCTCTTGAGTTGACTCGGGGCCAGGGTTAGAACCGGGGCCACTGGTTTGCAATGAGTGAATAAGTAGAATTCCATGCTTATTATGTGAAATACTATGATTTTTAAAAGCTGATGTTTTGGGATCACGTTCTGTGATTCCATTCAATTCTCAATGCAAGCGGTTGATGATTATTATAATATTGATTGTATCTTGCAGCTCCCAACTGCGCATACATATCGCACCTTGAAAATTAATAGACATTTCAAGGAGAACTATGTTGCAATGGGCCAGTAATTCCGTTCCCAACGCGTGAGTATGGATGGTGTACTCACGCGTGTGGCCGGAGGAATTGCCGGATTCCAGCATGCGCGGGAAACCGGCATTTCCTCTCCATCGAACTAAGGGATTAAGAGGTCCAACGCGTGCGCGCAGGACTCTGCGCGCACGCGTTGAACTTCCTTCGTTTAGACAGGTTTGTGCGTGTGCAAGGGCCTGGACTTTTTGGAAATGAAAAAAGGAGGCGTAAGGAGTGGATTCTTGAAGGTAAGTGGTCTATTATTTAAAATTATTACATTTTTTCCACAGCTTCATTGTTTTTAAGGACTGTACAGTAAGGTAAGTTTATTTTTAGACCCGAATTCGTAAAAAAAAATTTTATTAATTGTTTTAAATAGTTTTTTAAAGTTATTTATAGTTTATTTAATTATTGGGATTTAAATTTTTTTTAAAATTAAAGTTAAACTAGTCTTTTGAGCGCCCGTACTTTTCATGAGTTTGACAGTCTTTACTATCAAACTCATGAATGAGTTTCCCCTCCCCTGATTGGCTGCAGAGTGCTCACCTGATCCCAGCCGGCACATCGCACTAACTACGCCGCTGGATCAGGTAAGCACATCGCGCCGACATCTGAACTGGGCCTGTGACAGGAAATGCGAGCAGGCCCGGGCTTCAGATGTCAGCGCGCAGGGTGAGTGCCGATCGGGGGCTTGCACGCGCGGCAAGCACCCGATCCTAATTTCTGGCTCAATGTGTTATGCACCATGTTTTACAGTGAGCGTATCTACATGTGGTTTTGTGGGGGGATTTGACGGGTTGTTGGGGGTTTGACGGGTTGTTGGGGGGGTTTGACGGGTTGTGGGGGGTTTGACGGGTTGTTGGGGGGGGTTTGACGGGTTGTGGGGGGGTTTGACGGGTTGTTGGGGGGGTTTGACGGGTTGTGGGGGGGTTTGACGGGTTTGTTGGGGGGGGTTTGACGGGTTGTGGGGGGGTTTGACGGGTTTGTTGGGGGGGGTTTGACGGGTTGTTGGGGGGGTTTGACGGGTTGGGGGGGTTTGACGGGTTGTTGGGGGGGTTTGACGGGTTGTTGGGGTTTGACGGGTTGTGGGGGGGGTTTGACGGGTTGTTGGGGGGGTTTGACGGGTTGTTGGGGGGGTTTGACGGGTTGTTGGGGGGGTTTGATGGGTTGTTGGGGTTTGACGGTTTGTTGGGGGGGTTTGACGGGTTGTTGGGGGGGTTTGACGGGTTGTTGGGGGGGGTTTGACGGGTTGTTGGGGGGGTTTGACGGTTTGTTGGGGGGGTTTGACGGGTTGTTGGGGGGGTTTGACGGGTTGTTGGGGGGGTTTGACGGGTTGTTGGGGGGGTTTGACGGTTTGTTGGGGGGGGTTTGACGGGTTGTTGGGGGTTTGACGGGTTGTTGGGGGGGTTTGACGGGTTGTTGGGGGGGTTTGACGGTTTTGTGGGGGGGTTTGACGGGTTGTTGGGGGGGTTTGACGGTTTTGTGGGGGGTTTGACGGATTGTGGGGGGGTTTGACGGTTTGTTGGGGGGGTTTGACGGGTTGTTGGGGGTTTGACGGGTTGTTGGGGGGGTTTGACGGGTTGTTGGGGCGGTTTGACGGTTTTGTGGGGGGGTTTGACGGGTTTGTTGGGGGGGTTTGACGGGTTGTTGGGGGGGTTTGACGGGTTGTTGGGGGGGTTTGACGGTTTGTTGGGGGGTTTGACGGGTTGTTGGGGGGGTTTGACGGGTTTGTTGGGGGGGTTTGACGGGTTGTTGGGGGGGTTTGACGGGTTTGTTGGGGGGGTTTGACGGTTTGTTGGGGGGGGTTTGACGGGTTGTTGGGGGGGTTTGACGGGTTGTTGGGTTTGACGGGTTGTTGGGGGGGTTTGACGGGTTGTGGGGGGGTTTGACGGGTTGTTGGGGTTTGACGGGTTGTTGGGGGGGGTTTGACGGGTTTGTTGGGGGGGGTTTGACGGTTTTGTGGGGGGGTTTGACGGGTTGTTGGGGGGGTTTGACGGTTTTGTGGGGGGGTTTGACGGGTTGTTGGGGGGGTTTGACGGGTTTGTTGGGGGGGGTTTGACGGTTTTGTGGGGGGGTTTGACGGGTTGTTGGGGGGGTTTGACGGGTTGTTGGGGTTTGACGGTTTGTGGGGGGGGGTTTGACGGTTTGTGGGGGGGTTTGACAGGTTGGTGGGGGGGTTTGACGGGTTGTTGGGGGGGTTTGACAGGTTGGGGGGGTTTGACAGGTTGGGGGGGTTTGACGGGTTGTTGGGGGGGGTTTGACGGTTTGTTGGGGGGGTTTGACGGTTTGTTGGGGTTTGACGGTTTGTTGGGGGGGTTTGACGGGTTGTTGGGGGGGTTTGACGGGTTGTTGGGGGGGTTTGACGGGTTGTTGGGGGGGTTTGACGGGTTGTGGGGGGGTTTGACGGTTTGTTGGGGGGGTTTGACGGGTTTGTTGGGGGGGTTTGACGGGTTGTGGGGGGGTTTGACGGGTTGTTGGGGGGGTTTGACGGGTTTGTTGGGGGGGTTTGACGGGTTGTTGGGGTTTGACGGGTGGTTGGGGGGGTTTGACGGGTTGTTGGGGGGGTTTGACGGGTTGTTGGGGGGGTTTGACGGGTTGTTGGGGGGGTTTGACGGGTTGTTGGGGGGGGGTTGACGGGTTGTTGGGGGGGTTTGACGGGTTGTTGGGGGGGTTTGACGGGTTGTTGGGGTTTGACGGGTTGTTGGGGGGGTTTGACGGGTTGTTGGGGGGGTTTGACGGGTTGTTGGGGGGGTTTGACGGGTTTGTTGGGGGGGTTTGACGGTTTTGTGGGGGGGTTTGACGGGTTGTTGGGGGGGTTTGACGGTTTTGTGGGGGGGTTTGACGGGTTGTTGGGGTTTGACGGGTTTGTTGGGGGGGGGTTTGACGGTTTTGTGGGGGGGTTTGACGGGTTGTGGGGGGGTTTGAGGGGTTTGTTGGGGGGGTTTGACGGGTTGTTGGGGGGGTTTGACGGGTTGTTGGGGGGGTTTGACGGGTTGTTGGGGGGGTTTGACGGGTTGTTGGGGGGGTTTGACGGGTTGTTGGGGGGGTTTGACGGGTTGTTGGGGGGGTTTGACGGGTTTGTTGGGGGGGTTTGACGGTTTTGTGGGGGGGTTTGACGGGTTGTTGGGGGGGTTTGACGGTTTTGTGGGGGGGTTTGACGGGTTGTTGGGGTTTGACGGGTTTGTTGGGGGGGGGTTTGACGGTTTTGTGGGGGGGTTTGACGGGTTGTGGGGGGGTTTGAGGGGTTTGTTGGGGGGGTTTGACGGGTTGTTGGGGGGCTTTGACTGGTTGTTGGGGGGGTTTGACGGGTTGTTGGGGGTGTTTGACGGTTTGTTGGGGGTTTGACGGGTTGTTGGGGGGGGTTTGATGGTTTTGTGCGGGGGTTTGACGGGTTGGGGGGGTTTGACGGGTTGTGGGGGGGGTTTGACGGGTTTGTTGGGGGGGGTTTGACGGATTTGTTGTGGGGGGTTTGACGGGTTGTTGGGGGGGTTTGACGGGTTTGTTGGGGGGGGTTTGACGGTTTGTTGGGGGTTTGACGGGTTGTTGGGGGGGTTGACGGGTTGTTGGGGGTGTTTGACGGTTTGTTGGGGGTTTGACGGGTTGTTGGGGGGGTTTGATGGTTTTGTGGGGGGGTTTGATGGGTTGTTGGGGGGGTTTGACGGGTTTGTTGGGGGGGGTTTGACGGTTTGTTGGGGGTTTGACGGGTTGTTGGGGGGGTTGACGCCGTTTGTTGGGGGGTTTGACGGTTTGTTGGGGGTTTGACGGGTTGTTGGGGGGGTTTGACGGTTTGTTGGGGGGGTTGACGCCGTTTGTTGGGTTTGACGGTTTGTTGGGGGTTTGACGGGTTTGTTGGGGGGGGGTTTGACGGGTTGGGGGGGGGTTTGACGGTTTGTTGGGGGGTTTGACGGGTTTGTTGGGGGGGGTTTGACGGTTTGTTGGGGGGGGTTTGACGGGTTTGTTGGGGGGGGTTTGACGGGTTTGTTGGGGGGGGTTTGACGGGTTTGTTGGGGGGGGTTTGACGGGTTTGTTGGGGGGGGTTTGACGGTTTGTTGGGGGTTTGACGGTTTGTTGGGGGGGTTGACGCCGTTTGTTGGGGGGTTTGACGGTTTGTTGGGGGTTTGACGGGTTGTTGGGGGGGTTTGACGGTTTGTTGGGGGGTTTGACGGTTTGTTGGGGGGTTTGACGGTTTGTTGGGGGGTTTGACGGTTTGTTGGGGGGTTTGACGGTTTGTTGGGGTTTGACGGTTTGTTGGGGGGTTTGACGGTTTGTTGGGGGTTTGACGGTTTGTTGGGGGGTTTGACGGTTTGTTGGGGGGTTTGACGGTTTGTTGGGGGTTTGACGGGTTGTTGGGGGTTTGACGGGTTGTTGGGGGTTTGACGGGTTGTTGGGGGTTTGACGGGTTGTTGGGGGTTTGACGGGTTGTTGGGGGTTTGACGGGTTGTTGGGGGGGTTTGACGGTTTGTTGGGGGGGTTTGACGGGTTGTTGGGGGTTTGACGGGTTGTTGGGGGTTTGACGGGTTGGGGGGGTTTGACGGTTTGTTGGGGGGTTTGACGGTTTGTTGGGGGGGTTGACGCCGTTTGTTGGGGGGGGTTTGACGGTTTGTTGGGGGTTTGACGGGTTGTTGGGGGTTTGACGGTTTGTTGGGGGGTTTGACGGGTTGTTGGGGGGGTTTGACGGGTTGTTGGGGGGTTTGACGGGTTGTTGGGGGGTTTGACGGTTTGTTGGGGGGTTTGACGGGTTGTTGGGGGTTTGACGGGTTGTTGGGGGGGTTTGACGGTTTGTTGGGGGGTTTGACGGTTTGTTGGGGGGTTTGACGGGTTGTTGGGGGTTTAACGGGTTGTTGGGGGGGTTTGACGGGTTGTTGGGGGTTTGACGGTTTGTTGGGGGGTTTGACGGTTTGTTGGGGGTTTGACGGGTTGTTGGGGGGGTTGACGCCGTTTGTTGGGGGGTTTGACGGTTTGTTGGGGGTTTGACGGTTTGTTGGGGGGGTTTGACGGGTTGTTGGGGGGGTTTGACGGTTTGTTGGGGGGGTTTGACGGGTTGTTGGGGGGTTTGACGGTTTGTTGGGGGGTTTGACGGGTTGTTGGGGGTTTGACGGGTTGTTGGGGGGGTTTGACGGGTTGTTGGGGGTTTGACGGTTTGTTGGGGGGGTTTGACGGTTTGTTGGGGGTTTGACGGGTTGTTGGGGGGGTTGACGCCGTTTGTTGGGGGGTTTGACGGTTTGTTGGGGGGTTTGACGGTTTGTTGGGGGGGTTTGACGGGTTGTTGGGGGGGTTTGACGGGTTGTTGGGGGGGTTTGACGGTTTGTTGGGGGGTTTGACGGGTTGTTGGGGGGTTTGACGGGTTTGTTGGGGGGGTTTGACGGTTTGTTGGGGGTTTGACGGGTTGTTGGGGGGGTTTGACGAGTTGGGGGGGTTTGACGGTTTGTTGGGGGGTTTGACGGGTTGTTGGGGGTTTGACGGTTTGTTGGGGGGTTTGACGGTTTGTTGGGGGGGTTTGACGGGTTGTTGGGGGGGTTTGACGGTTTGTTGGGGGTTTGACGGGTTGTTGGGGGGGTTGACGCCGTTTGTTGGGGGGTTTGACGGTTTGTTGGGGGGTTTGACGGTTTGTTGGGGGGGTTTGACGGGTTGTTGGGGGGGTTTGACGGTTTGTTGGGGGGGTTTGACGGGTTGTTGGGGGTTTGACGGTTTGTTGGGGGGTTTGACGGGTTGTTGGGGGTTTGACGGGTTGTTGGGGGGGTTTGACGGGTTGTTGGGGGTTTGACGGTTTGTTGGGGGGGTTTGACGGTTTGTTGGGGGTTTGACGGGTTGTTGGGGGGGTTGACGCCGTTTGTTGGGGGGTTTGACGGTTTGTTGGGGGGTTTGACGGTTTGTTGGGGGGGTTTGACGGGTTGTTGGGGGGGTTTGACGGGTTGTTGGGGGGGTTTGACGGTTTGTTGGGGGGGTTTGACGGGTTGTTGGGGGGGTTTGACGGGTTTGTTGGGGGGGTTTGACGGTTTGTTGGGGGTTTGACGGGTTGTTGGGGGGGTTTGACGAGTTGGGGGGGTTTGACGGTTTGTTGGGGGGTTTGACGGGTTGTTGGGGGTTTGACGGTTTGTTGGGGGGTTTGATGGTTTGTTGGGGGGGTTTGACGGGTTGTTGGGGGGTTTGACGGGTTGTTGGGGGTTTGACGGGTTGTTGGGGGTTTGACGGTTTGTTGGGGGGTTTGACGGTTGTTGGGGGGTTTGACGGGTTGTTGGGGGGGTTTGACGGGTTGTTGGGGGGGTTTGACGGGTTGTTGGGGGGGTTTGACGGGTTGTTGGGGGGTTGACGGGTTGTTGGGGGGGTTTGACGAGTTGGGGGGGGGTTTGACGGGTTGTTGGGGGGGTTTGACGGGTTGTTGGGGGGTTTGACGGGTTGTTGGGGGTTTGACGGGTTGTTGGGGGGGTTTGACGAGTTGGGGGGTTTGACGGGTTGTTGGGGGGGGCTTGACGGGTTGTTGGGGGGGTTGACGCCGTTTGTTGGGGGGTTTGACGGTTTGTTGGGGGGTTTGACGGTTTGTTGGGGGGTTTGACGGTTTGTTGGGGGGTTTGACGGGTTTGTTGGGGGGGGTTTGACGGGTTTGTTGGGGGGGTTTGACGGGTTGTTGGGGGGGTTTGACGGGTTTGTTGGGGGGGGTTTGACGGGTTGTGGGGGGGTTTGATGGGTTGTTGGGGGGTTTGACGGTTTTGGGGGGGTTTGACGGGTTGTTGGGGGGGTTTGACGGTTTTGGGGGGTTTGACGGGTTGTTGGGGGGGTTGACGGTTTGTTGGGGGGTTTGACGGGTTGTTGGGGGGTTTGACGGGTTGTTGGGGGGTTTGACGGGTTGTTGGGGGGTTTGACGGTTTTGGGGGGTTTGATGCGAGTTCCTGGTGAGGTGATGAAGGATCCTGCAGTGAGCAACAACAACTTGAATTGATTAGCGACTTTAACGCAGTGAAATGTTCCCGGGCGTTTCACTGGTTGTCACAGTATCTACAGGAATATGAAGTTATTGTGGGATGTGATGTTGTGTGGTGTAAACATTAATGTGTCCGATACTCATTAGCTCATGGTTAGTTAGTTTAGTTTATTCACTGTGACTGGTTGCCGTGGAGTTTCTGGTATTTCCTAATAGTTGCTGTTTGGTCATGTCGTGAATCGCCTCACCGTCCCTGGGCTGTTTGACTTGTGAGGGCAGCACTGAGTCCGTGAAGTGCCGCAAAGTTGGGGACTCCCATGAAATGCATCATCGTCTCCTGAAATCAGTTATTGGTGTTGTCCTGACTTCAGATTCTGTGCAATCTGTACACGATAACCAGGCTAATGTGCCAAAAATCACCCCAAGACTGGCGGCTAAACCCAGTCTTTGTTTCTAACTTGTCGATTCAACTTTTCCTCGTGTCTCCTTCAGGCGGCGAATGTATCATTTATTTAACCAGGATTCAAATTGGGGTTAGGGGTCAAGGTTTTGATAAGTTACGTCACAGGGTTAAAAACGGTTAATGAAGTATAGTGCCGATGGATGAGAAGTCTTGGATAAAAATGTGTCTGACACAGATACGGAATGAATGGAATAGAATCAGCACAGAGATTTAGAACTGGGAGCAACAGGTCAGAGGTGAACTGGGAGCAACAGGTCAGAGGTGAACTGGGAGCAACAGGTCAGAGGTGAACTGGGAGCAACAGGTCAGAGGTGAAGTCTGAACGTGTGAGATAGTTAAAAAAGCTACCCTGCCATTGGCGGCCGTGCCTTCAGCTGCCTGGGCCCTAAGCTCTGGAATTCCCTCCCTAAACAGGAGGAGGCCATTTAGCCCCTGAAGCCTATAACACAGGAACAGGAGGCCATTCAGCCCCTTGAGCCTGTTGCACAGAAACAGGAGGAGGCCATTCAGCCCATCATGGCTGATCTGTACCTCAATTCCATTGACCCACCTTTGCTCCATAGTCCTTGATACCCTGACCCAACAAAAACCAATCGATCTCAGTCTTGAAATTCCCAATTGAGCCCAGCATCCACAGCCTTTTGGGGGAGCGAGCCCCAGGTGTAAAGGCGATGGGTGGTGAGGAAAGGTTAGAGAAGCTCCGTTTGCTGAAGTGTTACAG